>NC_140168.1:43994536-44127036 GCF_963971535.1 Notolepis coatsorum | reverse complement strand
TTAACGTTTGCAAACGAAGTAAACGTCATCCAGCTGACACCACATATCTAGATAATAATAATGACAACGTTAGCTAGCGGCTAGCACTAAAGCTAACGCCAACCAGAGGGAGACGTTATTATTATTATTATTTATTAGAGGATTTACGGTATGACCAGATCGCATTTAGGGACCGTGAAACACTTTTATTGTATTGCGTGGTAGAACCGTAGAAGTTCTACCACTCACTCTGTGGGCTTTGATATTTACACTCAGCCTACCTGGAGGCTGCAGAAATGGAGCTACGGAAAGTAGAGACGCGCTGGGCGTGGGAGGCACTGGATCAAACCATATGGGGCAGGGGGGTGTCGGAATCTTTGGAAACTTAAAAACTTGCTATTAAGTGTCATTGCGTATTATTAATTTGATTGAAATTATGTAGTTATGGTTAGATTTATATATTGGGGGGGGATATATCATATTTTTCATATGATCAAAAAGTGGGGGAGCAAAATGACAAGTTTGCTCCCCCAAGTTCAATAGTGGGAGAGCAGCTGCTTCGAGTGCTCTATTGCGCAGGCGTCTATGTGTATGTCCTATCTATCTATCTATCTATCTATCTATCTATCTATCTATCTATCTATCTATCTATCTATCTATCTATCTATCTATCTATCTATCTATCTATCTATCTATCTATCTATCTATCTATCTATCTATCTATCTATCTATCTATCTATCTATCTATCTATCTATCTATCTATCTATCTATCTATCTATCTATCTATCTATCTATCTATCTATCGAGAGTGTGATATGTATGAAGACTCAAAAGAAACAGAGGAGTAATAAAAAAAAGTCAACCAACGAACTAGATTCTTGTACCGGATCTCCTCTCTGGTAAACAAGAATACCCTGAAGACTCTGGCAGGAGCACTCATTCAAGGGTACTACGACTATGCGTGCACCTCATGGTACCAAAGCACCACTTGAGGTGATGGCAGAGAGGGGGATGATAAGGAAGCTGGCTGCCATCATGGAGAACCCCTACCACCCCCTCTACGACGAGCTAGTCAAGATGAGAAGCTCGTTCAGCCACAGACTCATTCCCCCCCGACACTCAACTAACCGCCTCGGACAGTCCTTCATACCAGCGGCCATCAGGCTCCACAACAGTGGGCAGCGACTAGCAGCCTCCAGGCTCCACAACAGGGGGCAGCGACAGCGACTGCTACCAGACATTGACCTGGGACTTATAGGAACCCAAGGAGGACAACCTACACTACCTTAGGCTTACTGCACCCTATGTGGATACTGTGAATAATGTATATTTCAGTGGATACCGTGATACTGTGAATAATGTATACTCAGTAGATAGTAAATTATAACACTACCTCATGTATACTGCACCTTATGTGACACTGTGAATAATGTGAATATTCCTCAGCTAGTCAGATAGTAAATTATATTGACCATATTGATCAAATTGTTTACACTGCCTGTGTTGTTTTTTACTACCTGTATACTGTGTTGTTTTACTACCTGTACCCCCCCCCCCCCCCTCCCCCCCATGCTGCTATGATGCCTGAATTTCCCCAAGGGGATCAATAAAGGAATATCTTATCTTATCTTATCTTACCTCAAAGGCGCTTACTGTAAAACAAGATTACAAACATCACAAAACAAGCTGGTCAGACTACTACTTGACCTTACCCCCAGAACCCACCTCACCCCTGCCCACTTTGACAACCTAGGATGGCTTAGAGTAGACAACAGAGTACAGCAACTTGCAATGGGCCTGGTCTACAAGATATACTATACGACTAAGGTACCCATGTACATGTCAAAATACTTCCCAAAGGTCAGTGAATACCACAACCACTACACCAGAGGAAGCTCAACAAATCATGTTAAACCCAGATTCGGCTCAAACAAGGGACTAAACACGTTTCGCAATTATGCCACATCAATGTGGAACGCCTTACCCAAAGCTGTAAAGAAATGGGAATCCCTACCCACATTCAAAACAGCTCTTAAAGAGCACCTACGGGAGGCTGCAATTTGAAACTGGCCACCGTAAATGCCCAAAACCCCCACCACCTCCTAATAGACAGTCTCCTCCCCACCGCATGTATATATTCCCTCCCCGCCGTATGTATATTTCTCTCCCACCCACCCACCCCCTCCTAATGTACAGTCCCCTCCCCATCATATGTATATACTCTGTCAGGATCTAGGGGTAACAGTACTGTATATTTGAATACCGTTTATGTCACAAATGTATCAGTACTAAATACCTATATGTCCCTATGCCATAAATGTCATGTATGTTGTGTATGTCATAAATGTCTATATGAATTGAAAATGGGGGACCCTGATGTAAACAAGACAAACGTCTTTCTCAGGTCTGCATCCCCTTAACAATTGTGTGTATTGAGCCGTACTGTATTGTACCCATTCTGCAATCTGTTAAATAAAGTTTTCATTCATTCATTCATTCAGTAGGGCCAAGTAGCCAGACACTACAGAAATACTGACAAATGGGCAGGCAGAAGGGCAGGCAGGCAGAAGGGCAGGCAGGCAGAAGGGCAGGCAGGCAGGCAGGCAGGCAGGCAGGCAGGCAGACAGACAGACAGACAGACAGACAGACAGACAGACAGACAGACAGACAGACAGACAGACAGACAGACAGACAGACAGACAGACAGACAGACAGACAGACAGACAGACAGACAGACAGACAGACAGACAGACAGACAGACAGACAGGTGAGCAGGCAGAGGAAGTGCCTCAGCAGGTCTCAGACAGCTGCCCCAACAGCTCCTGGATGGCTGTATTGATCTGAAGACATCTGGAGCAGCACAGACACTCCCTCAACAGAGGAAGAGAGAGAGAGAGAGAGAGAGAGAGGGAGGAGATAATGGGGAGAGAGGGGGATTGTTTCTTCGAACAACTGTACAAGCTGCCTGGATACAAGACGCTATACTTACCTCCAGTGTCTAAGTGGCCGCTCTGGGCCTACTATAGTGCAGGTACAATAACGGAGTGATCCCGTAGCCCTGTGTGTGTGTGTGTGTGTGTGTGTGTGTGTGTGTGTGTGTGTGTGTATGCTCTCTGTGCCGTGTGTGTGTACTCATGCAGCAATAGCCATGTCAGAATTATGTTCATACACAAAAACAAAAGTTAGATTGAGCCGAGAGCATGTCACCGAGAGGCAGGGCAGAGACATGTCACTCGGCAATATACTACACGAGCTCTGAAGCCTCCATGGATATAACCGCGTGTGTGTGGTCCTCCAGTGGAACTCGACGTGTGTTAGAGCAGTTGGAGCGTGCCACTAACACGGCCAGGGTTAGAGGTTTTGACTCACTGGGGTGAAGCATAAATAAATGATAAAAAGCATAAATGTATACATTCATATGGCAGCACACCGTACAGGGCTATGGATACAAGTGTCCTGCAGTCCACCTGAGTGACGACGGGACGAGTGCACGGATCTAAACACCCGGTGGTATGTGGGGAAAAGTCAATGAAAAAAATGAATGGGATTTCAAACTATCGCCCACAGTCAGTGGCGAAAAAAAAAGATAAATAGCCAAGTTAGCAGCCAATGGCAAGCGACATAAAACATTGTATTATTTACCAACCAATCAAATGCTAAGAGACACAACCACAGATAATAATAATAATAATAATAATAATAATAATACACTTTATTTGTATAGCACCTTTCATACAGAAACTGCAGCTCAAAGTGCTTCACAACAGAAAAAATACAGGCATAAAATGAGCACATAGTGCAGACATACGTATAAAATCACCATTTTATGATTTAACTGATAACTGTAAAACACATTCATCTTTGTTGGGTGTAGAATTTCTTTTGTGTTACTCTCAATGTCCAATGTAGTCACTTGTAGTACACAGTAAGTAGCTGGTCACCTCAACAGTTTAACACAAAGACACCAACAGTAGGTATCCCCATTACTCCCCTCTAAATAAGGTCAAATGGCTATTACAGATCGCATATCACAAAAGGATTCTATATAATAAAGCTGTGAATGGAATGTCAGTATGTGTGTACGTCTCAGGGTGTGTGTGTGTGTATGTATGTATGTACAGTATGGGGGTGCCGGGGGTGGGGTGGTTGGAGGGGGGGGGGGGGGGGGGCGCACGTGAGGGGTGTCGGCGATGGGGGGGGGGGGGGGGGGGGGGGGGGGGGGTTAAGCAAGCGAGACAGGGCCGTTATCGAGCACGTCCCCATCGCTCACGGGAGTGCGACAGGGTGTGTGTTAATCAGAGGGGATCTGGGGAAAGGTCAGAATTGGTGCGCTTTGATGGAGATCAGCGCGACACACACCCTGGTCTAACCTTTATAGAGGGGTGGGTGGATGGGGGGGGGGGGTATTGGAGTGACTGAGTGTCAACCTTTCATACTTTTGTCCTTTGAGGTACGAGTTTAACCCACGCGTTTCCTCAGGACTCGTCGGCAGCCATTGTTGCATCGTCGTTATTCAAATGTTCAAATTATCAAAGTTATAAACCGCACGTTTCCTCAGAGTTCCAGGACTCCGTTGATTTCATCGACCGGTGGCCGACGTTACGTCATTGTTGGAACGTTCAGTTCACAAGATGCTAATCACAGCTGTGTGATCGTACACACCTCGTAGGGTTAAAACTCTGTCCCGTTCTGATGATGCTGTGGAGGAAAGGGAGCAGTCTGCTGTTCTTCTGATAATATGTAATCTTTTCCTGATTCAAATAAATGTTCCTGTGATGTCAAAAGGTCATGCTTTTTCTACTACTTACTGTACCTGCTTCAAATTGTAACCAGCAACACAATCCACTGGAGTATTTAAACATAGCAATGCCATATTTGATCCACAATGCTATCTTTTATCCACGTAAACATGGCGATCATCATCTTTTGGACTACTTTTCGATTCACCAAATGCTATATATATAAGTTTTGTGTGTGTGTGTGTGTGTGTGTGTGTGTGTGTGTGTGTGTGTGTGTGTGTGTGTGTGTGTGTGTGTGTGCGTGCGTGCGTGCGTGTGCTGCCCACAGTCAGTGATGGAGCCGCTCCGTCACACCAATATTAGTACTATTAGTGTTTCAGCGTGATTCAAAAAGCAATTCTTTAAGGTATATCTGTGAAATAACTTCAGCTTATAAAGGCCCCTTTACATTACAGCCTTTAAAAGGAGTAATTCATAGGCTCGTTATTGGCAGGGTAGATATTGACTATAAATGCAATAATACTTGGATTAGGAAAGTGCTCAATTTAGAGTTAGAGTTCTACTCTTATGTAAATGTAAATAACAGAGTTGTAGTGCATAACAACGTGAAAGAAGTTCATATCAAACTCTTAATCATAATTATTATCCTTGCAACAATTTTTTGCACAGGTTCAGAGCTGAATTCCTTTTGCGGTCTTTGATTTGATCTTTATTTATTTATATCGAACAACCATAAACACACAAACTTGAAATAACAAAAAATTAAAAATTAAAAATAAAAAGAAAATACAAATACAAATAAAATAAAATGTATCTTCCTAGACATGGAAGCAATTGTCAACATATGGTAAATGGTTTTGTTCGAGAAGGGACAGAAAGAAGCAAAGCTTATCAAAGCTTATCAAAAATAATATACCTATCCACTACAGCAAAAGTTAAATAAATAATTACAAAAATACTAGTTCATGTTATTTTCAAGCTCCTCTAACTTATACTTGTCTAAGAATTCCTGTTTATATCTGCATTTAAACATTTCAATAGTACTTTGAATAGTAGTTTTTATTGCTACATCAAGGCCATTCCAAATGGATACCCCACAAACTGAGATGCACTTGCTTTTGAGAGTAGTACAGACATAGGTTGTTTTAAATTCAATTCCCCTTTTAGATTATAACCCCCATCTCTGCCCATGAATTTTTTTTGTATGTTGCAGAATTGTGCAGTTTTGAATTTAACCAAATCTTAAAATGTCAGAGTTTGACTTTGAACAAATAAACAATTGAAGTTGAAACATCCATTTCTCCCTCATCATGTTTCTGGGTGGATGTCGCTCCGCCTTTGATCTCCTATCCGCTGTTTATATTAGTTGACATTAACAAGCACAGGAAACAGACTTGGGTCTAAGCTGTTCCCTATAGCAATACATTTACATTTAGTAATTTAGCTGACGCTTTTATCCAAAGCGGCTTACAAGTTCTCTACAACAGGTCAGCAGGAAGGGTACAACTCTATCAGCTGAGTAACAATGTTCATCACACAGTGTTGAAACTTGGGTGCTACAGGCTTGAGTGCATAGTAGTAGAGAAATATTAGTATAGAAGATAGTAATATAGGCAAGTAAGATTATTTAGTGGAAGAGTGCATGATAGTAAAAGAAGGTTAGTGTTTTTTGTATTTCTTTTTTAAATGTCAGATATTGATTGAAGAAGTGTGTTTTTAGTCGATGGTGGGAAATTGTGAGGGGGATTGAAAATTCTACTGCTGACTTGAGGGAAGTAGGAGGATCTTCAAGCAGCATCCATGTACATAATCGCATAGTATTTCTTCCTTCAAATAATATGTTTCTGGGTGATCCAACAAGGAATTGACTACTTTCCATCTATTATGAGTAATCTGATTACGTTGTTGTTGTTTTACATGAACCATAATTAATTACAGTTACCATTATTTTGTAATAAACTTACTGTCATCCTGTTATGTCCCTTACTCTGCATGCAGTGGAGTCAATAGCAGCAGGCCCATCAATGCACCACAAAAGTTGCATTTCTTCTTCACAAAAAAGTGGTGCATTTGTTTCCTATAAAGACTGTGTTCTCAGCGGTGCATTTTTGTTTCCTATAAAGACTGTATTCTCAGCGGTGCATTTTTGTTTCCTATAAAGACTGTGTTCTCAGTGGTGCGTTTGTTTCATATAAATACTGTGTATTTTTGGCAGTGCGTTTGTTTCATATAAAGTGGGTCACCCTGATTCCCCCCCTTTAATGTCCCCACCCTGCGTCCGGGTGGCTTCACAGAGCAGCCGTCTCGCTCGCTATACGTCTCCCCCCGATCGACTCCCTCGCGCTGAGGCGGCCCTGTATCGAGTGTCCTGTGGCCACATTGACAGGCAGTATTAAAAGTCAGTAGGGGGTCTGTCGCTGTCACCGGCCAGAAGCCCCTCGTCAGAACACATTAATTACACCCTCTCACCGCCTCCTACGAGCCACAGTTGTTCAGCCGTGGAGGCGGGGATTATAGGAGCAGGTACAGGAGTACGTATCTGGTGCCTGACTTTCACACCACTCTGCCTTAAGAATGTCTGCTGCTTTGAGACGCGGCTCAGAACGACAGTGATGCAAGGAGGGGAACAATCTATAGATTCGTGAAGAAAGGGAATTACCCTCACCGTGTGGTGATCCTTCTTGCATAGCAGGTTTAAAAACTAAAAGAAAAAACTAGTTTTCATATTTTACTCTACAAATATCCAAACCTAAATGCCAGTAGAGTACAGTATGTCAATGCACCTGCTCCTCTGTGTGTGTGCGTTTGTGTGTGTACGTTTGCATGTGTGTGCGTGTTGCACAAGCACGGAATGCCACGGTGACCGAGGCTGGTGTCTCTCTCTCTCTCTCTCTCTCTCTCTCTCTCTCTCTCTCTCTCGCTCTCTCTCTCTCTCTCTCTCTCTGACCACCTGACCCGGCTCTGAACTCCCGCGACCCCTTCGCGATCCATACGTATCGTTTACCCGGCGTCCTCCCCGCTGTCTGGCCCGACGCACAGAGGCGTGAAACACCTCGTAATGCTCAATCACAGCAGGGCAGGGCTAGGAGCCACCGGGAGTGACAGCGCAGGGCCAGGGGGTGGGGCTGCCGAGGCGAGCTGGGCTGAGGGGAGGAATGCCACGCGGACCTCAGGGAAAGGGTGAGGAGAGAGGAGGAAGGGAGGGCGGAGGGGGTTGGGGGGTAAAGCCAGAGGGACCAGAGGTTTAGGGGTTTGGAGGAAGGGGGCGGAGGGGGGTCGGGTGTAGGGGTACAAGTCAGGGGTTAAAGTTAGCGCTAGGATGCTAGGGAACGTTGGGGAGGGTAGGAGGGATGATAATGGCGAAGGAGACACCATTTTACCTGCTAACAGAGTGTAGTGCTGCGATTTGCAAGTGAAGGAACACTGCAAAGAGGAGGAGGAGGAGGAGGAGGAGGAGGAGGAGGAGGAGGAGGAGGAGGAGAAGGGTGATGCAGAGAAAAGAGAACAAGATAGATGGAGAGAGAGAGAGAGAGAGAGAGAGAGAGAGAGAGAGAGAGAGAGAGAGAGAGAGAGAGAGAGAGACAACTGACGAAAATCACATCTGTGAAGTTGGTGCTTATTAAAGGCAGCTTTCTGGACTGCTGTTTGAGAACAGCAGAGAATGGGCAACATCACTCTTTCCTTCCTGAAAAACCACAGCTTCTGCTTTAAACAAGCAGCTTTTGTTTTTAACCCCTTATGCATCTGGCACATTTAGCATAAAATGCCTGACGATTGCATACCTAAAGTAATTAGCAATTTACGTTAACAGGTCAGGCCAAAATATAATGTTGTGAATCTTTCATCGTAATAGAGTCATGGTTATAGCGACAGCGTGTAAAAGTGTAATTTATAGTTAAGACCTTCAAAAACTTCAAATTTACTTATGTTTTATGGCTTCTACTATTGTTTCAGTATGTGTTAATACACAAATATTAGACACTGGACTAGTATGTCTCTTTGTAAACATCTTTTTAAAGCATCTCTCTGACTCACTGGCACCTTCCCTGCTTGTAACAAGCCTGACTAGGTTGTATCGTAACAATTTTTCACATACGTACATGATCCTCACCAAGTGTGAGACGTGGATGTTGGCGTAGTAGGATATGCATCTGATGCAACTGAGAATAAACCCCTGTTTTGTCCAAAGTCAGCATAAAATGTCCGTAGAACGTAAACAAGAGCGGAGATCCGCTTCCATCTTGGCAGAGCGTCTCTTTGTCCTTGCCGTTGCCCTGTGGAGCCATGCCCACGACCCAGGGCCACTCCAGGGCCAAGCTGCCCAATGGTCCAGTTAATCATATGCAGCCCAGCGAGGAAGCGTATGCCAGCCTATGCCAGCTTATGCCTCCTTTGCTGCGGGGTGCCAAGCCCAGAACTGCAGAGAGAAAACGGGGCCTGACAGACTATCGCTTTGGCATTAGAGGTCTTGGAAGTGTGGATGACTGGACCCCTTCAAACCGGAGCCGGTCCCTCCTCCCTCGGAGTGTCCTCCACCGTCCACGTCCTGCTGTGGGGGCGCTGACCCCTCTGACTGTGTGGACAGAAACCCTGCTGACCAACACAAACACTGACATTGCTGCAGGCATACCGAGTGAGTGTGTGTGTGTTTATATGGATGTACTGCATAATATATATGTATTTGTTTGTTTGTATGTGTATCTGTATGTACATTGTACATTGTATGTATGTACGTATATGTATATGCAACCAACGTTCCAGTACCATTCCTCAGGACTATGTCTATACTGGGTGTTTGTACTTCAACAGGAAGAGAGAAAAAACGTTCATTGATTGACGCATTATGACAAACCTTTGAATAGAACAACAAATACAGCTGATCCTCTCTTTCAGCAAAAGGACATTTTATAGCGATGGCTTTGACCTGTATGACTTAAGGCCTGACTGAGACAAGTCACTGAAAACAATGAAACTGCCTGGACCTGCAACACACACACACGCACACACACACGCACACACACACACACACACACACACACACACACACACACACACACACACACACACACACACACACACACACACACACACACACACACACACACACACACACACACACACACACACACACACACACACACACACACACACACACACACACACACACACACACACACACACACACACACACACACACACACACACACACACACACACACACACACACACACACACACACACACACACACACACACACACACACACACACACACACACACACACACACACACACACACACACACACACACACACACACACACACACACACACACACACACACACACACACACACACACACACACACACACACACACACACACACACACACACACACACACACACACACACACACACACACACACACACACACACACACACACACACACACACACACACACACACACACACACACACACACACACACACACACACACACACACACACACACACACACACACACACACACACACACACACACACACACACACACACACACACACACACACACACACACACACACACACACACACACACACACACACACACACACACACACACACACACACACACACACACACACACACACACACACACACACACACACACACACACACACACACACACACACACACACACACACACACACACACACACACACACACACACACACACACACACACACACACACACACACACACACACACACACACACACACACACACACACACACACACACACACACACACACACACACACACACACACACACACACACACACACACACACACACACACACACACACACACACACACACACACACACACACACACACACACACCATTGGTCCATTGTAAAGCATCTGTTTTCTAAACAGCTGAGTGACCTTGTGTGTGTCTGGTCCGGGGCAGGGCACGACAGGGGTGCGAGCCTACAAGGGAGGAGGGTACAGAGAGGATGTGTGTGTCACCTCATCATAGATTCACATTCAGATGTGTGTGTGTGTGTGTGTGTGTGTGTGTGTGTGTGTGTGTTCACACCTGCATCGCCCAGGCACACGTACACGAAAGCATGCAAGTGTGCCCCTGTGTTTCTGTGTGTACAATAATTAACGACATCAGTGCATGGTGTTTGTAGGAACGAGCCGTGTGTCTCTGCAGCGTCCTGAAGCCTCTGGCCCACTGTGACCTTTGACAAGCCTCCGTCACTTCTCACCTCCGCAAAGACGAGCTCTGCCGTTCCCAAAACAAACAACATCATCACGCCCCCCCGACCCCGCCCACACCCCCCGTCCCCACCCTCCTCCCCTCCGTCATCTACCGTCTCTTCAATTAAAACCTTAATAGATGTTTTAGCACACTGCCACTTCGATGACAGCATCCTAATCTGCCTCGGTTGGATCTCTGAGTGGGAGGAGGAGGGGGAGGAGGAGGAGGAGGAGGAGGAGGAGGAGGAGGAGGAGGAGGAGGAGGAGGAGGAGGGGAGGAGAGGAGGAGGAGGGGAGCAGGAGGGGAGGAGGAGGAGAGGAGGAGGAGGAGAGGAGGAGAGGGGGAGGAGGAGGAGGAGAGGAGAGGAAGAGGGGGAGGAGGAGATAGCTTACAGGTTACTAAGGGACACTGACAATGTAATCACGATGAGACACACACTGCAGCGTGATGAAAACGTTTTTTTCTTTTTTTTTCTTTCACACGCCACCGACCCAAAGGGCTGCCCCTGGTCAGGGCATCGAGCCGGAGAGCCAGATCTCACCTCGCTGACATGGAAGCCACCCTGGCTGTCACCTCGCGTCTCTGAAGCCCGGCGGAGAGGGAGCCCGTGCCCAGCCTTGACAGAGGGAGCGGCAGAAGGTGAGGACCCAAAACGCTTGAGACACACTTGGCTCAGAGCCAAATCTCTGTCCCTCTCTCCTGTCCTCCTCCCTCTTTCCCCCCGACACTTCAAAGTGTCTGTGTGAACTTTGATAGTTTATGATCCTTCTAACCTTTACGTTCTACCGATCCAGAAGGACAGGGGCCTGTTCGCTCCCTCCATGGACGACCCTCAGACACTGTGACAAGTGGCGCTCGGGGGGAAAATGTGCCGCCAGAAGTCTTATTGCACATTGAATCCGTCAAATTCACAATTTAAACAATCAGGTACTACAGGCTTGTATTTGATCGTGTATTTGACATTCAGTTAGCGAATGACTAAAACAATGTTGTGCTTGGGACTGGAAGACGGAAAAAAGGCAACGTCAACGGGATTTTTTCTGTTGCCATCAGGAAAGTCAAAGCAGTCAGCACATCATAAACTTAACATGTTGCTGTTAAGAAATGCATTTAAAATATTCTGTCATTTCCCTTCCAAAATTCTGTTTGCAGCCTCCCAAAAGGTTTCAGGCATTTTTCTCCCTTGTATAGATTTACATACATTTTGCAAATACACGGTCAAGTCGAGCCCGAAGACGCCTAATTGGCGTCAACACATCAGCGTGAATTTCACCTATTGTTCACCTATTGAGTTAACCGTTGAAGTTATTATGTTATTACATCCAAAATTCGTACTCACCGAATAATGTAACAACCACAGGATAATTTAATATGCTCTTATCCAGTGAGTAAAACCTTTTGGATAATGATAATAATAATAATGCAGGACCTCTGTAGAGACGTCTCTTTATTCGGCATGCAATGACATGGGACATGCAATGGGCGGCACACACACACAGGAATACACACATGTAACAAGTGCCTTGTTGCCTTGTATTGATAATTACACCACATCACACAATACACTTACATGCATTTCACTATGTTCAGGATGCTACTTGTTGGGCGTGGGAAGGGGGTCATAGTGTAGGGGAGTGGACATTTAATTATTAATTAATGTAATTAATTATGGTTTATCTTTTTTTTATTAGAAGAATTTATGCAAATGTATACATTCCAGTTATACTTTCAAATTATACATCTTCCATTTCATTCCCCATTCCTATCTCCTAACCCCACCCCATCCCACCCAAGGAGAGCGACAACAAACATACATATAATACACATAAAAAAAAAAAAAAAAAAAGAATTAAACATAATTGATGTGTGATAAGATGTGACAGAAAAAACTTAGCAAAAAGAAATTAAGTAAAATTAAAAGAAATAAGAAAAAATTAATAATAAGAAAAAGAAAAAAAAAAGAAAAAACAGTAGGCCTAATAATAATATATAATATAAGTAATACTCTCCATTTTGGTAGCATATTTTCCAGATAGTTATATAAAAATAATAATAATGGAAAGTAAATTTAACACCCTCAGCAGTACCACCACAATGCCATCTCCCCAGCCATACGTGGTCTAACAGTGTCAGAAAGGTAGGTGGGGGAAGGAAGGGGGTCATGGGGTCTGAGGTTTGGAAGGAGAAGGGACTTAGGTCATATGGGTTTTGAAGTGAAGTAGGAAGGGCTGCCATGTTTTGTGGAAAGTATCTGTGTGGCCTTGTGTTGTGAATCTGATTTTCTCTATATGTATGAGAGACATAACATCCCTCATCCAGTGCAAATGTGAAGTGGTGGACATGTGTTATCATTATGCCAAGGTAACGGAAGCAGCTTGGGGAAAGCTTGAAGGGGAACATAGAGGGGGAGAGATTTCTAGCCAATGAGTTTATGGGGAAAAGTTCACTCTTGTTTAAATTAAATTTATAACCAGAAAAGACACCAAACTCGTGTAGTATGTGAAGAGCACATGGAAGTGAAGCCGCTGGATCCGCGATATACAGCAGTACATCGTCCGCATATAGCGAGATTCTTTGTTCCTGTCCCCCTCTAATGATGCCTTGGACATGGTGGTCCGTGCGAAAGGTGATAGCTAGTGGCTCGATCGCTAACACAAATAATAGCGGAGAGAGAGGGCAACCCTGTCTTGTGCCGCGGTGTAGGGGGAAATATTCCAAAGTCACATCGTTTGTTCATACTGATGCCACTGGAGAGGAGTATAGAAGTTTGACCCAGGACACAAATTTCTCGCCAAAACCGAATTTCTGCAAAGTATAGAATAATTCCGACCATCCGAGGGGTGGAGGTGGAGGTGGTGGACTCATATAAGTTCCTTGGAGTACACCTGAACAATAAACTGGACTGGTCGGATAGCCCTCTACAGGAAGGGACAGAGCAGGCTGTTCTTCCTGAGGAGACGCAGGTCCTTCAACGTGTGCAATAGACTGCTGCAGTCATTTTACCAGTCTGTAGTGGCCAGCATCCTCTTATATGCTGTGGCATGCTGGGGAGGCTACATCAACTCAAGGGACACCAACAAGCTCAACAAGCTGGTGAGGAAGGCTAGCTCCGTGGTGGGAGTCGAGCTACCTAGACTAGAGGTGATGGCAGAGAGGGGGATGAGAAGGAAGCTGGCTGCCATCATGGAGAACCCCTACCACCCCCTCTACGACGAGCTAGTCAAGATGAGAAGCTCGTTCAGCCACAGACTCATACCCCCCCGACACTCAACTAACCGCCTCGGACAGTCCTTCATACCAGCGGCCATCAGGCTCCACAACAGTGGGCAGCGACTAGCGGCCTCCAGACTCCACAACAGGGGGCAGCGACTGCTGCCAGACATTGACCTAGGACTAATAGGAACCCAAGGAGGACAATAACACTACCTTAGGCATACTGCACCTTATGTGGATACTGTGATACTGTGAATAATGTATATTTCAGTGGATACTGTGATACTGTGAATAATGTATATTTCAGTAGATAGTAAATTATAACACTACCTTATGCATACTGCACCTTATGTGACACTGTGAATACTGTGAATATATTTTTCAGTTAGTTAGATAGTAAATTATATTGACCTATTTGTTTACACTGCTTGTGTTGTTTTTACTACCTGTACCCCCCCCCCCCTTCCCCCATGCTGCTATGATGCCTGAATTTCCCCAAGGGGATCAATAAAGGAATATCTTATCTTATCTTATCTAAGTAGTCCCATTCAACCCAGTCAAAGGCCTTCTCTGCGTCAAGCACAACAACACCTTTGCAACGGGAGACTTGGTGGGGGAGTAAATTATATTCATAAGGCGCCGCAGGTAAAAAAAAAAAGCCATTATATCCTTCACAAAACCAGTCTGATCTGAATGGATAATACTAGGTGTAACAGATTCCAGTCGCCGAGCGAGTACCTTTGCCAAAATCTTTGCTTCATTGTTGAGGAGGGAAATAGGACGATATTAGCCACAGTCTTTCGGGTCCTTATCTTTTTTTAAGAGCAGGGATATTGATGCTTGGTAGAGAGTCGGAGGAAGCGAGCAGGATTAAAATTATTCTTCAAACATTAAGGCCACAATGGGACATAACTGGGTGGAATATTTTTTTAAGAATTCCACAGGGAACCCATCTGGGCCTGGGCTTTTCCCACTCTGCATCATAGTTAAAGCCTGTTGAATTTCATCAGCGCTAATGGGCTCTTCCAAAAGCATCATTGAATCATGGTCTATGACTGGTATATCCAAATCTGCAAAAAAGCTATTCATGAGGGAGGAGTCTTTAGGGGAATCAGAGGTATAAAATTAAATGTTTTGAATTGACTATTTATTTCCAATGAGTCCGTATAGGTCTCTCCAGTGGCAGAATTAATTTGCGTGATCAAGTTCTGAGTGGTGCGGTGTCTTAGCTGAAGTGCCAGCACTTTGCTAGGTTTGTCACCAAATTCAAAAAAAGACTGCCGTGATTTGAGTAGAAGCTGCTCAGCATGACTGGTGGAGAGGAGGTTAAATTCTGTCTGTAAGGTCACTCTTTCATTATAAAGTGAAGGTGTCGGGGAGACTGAATATGAATGATCCAATTTAAGAATTTGGTCTGAAAGTTCAGAGCGCCTGCTATTGCGCAGTTTATTACGTCGAGCACAGTTAGAGATAATTTCTCCATGGAGAAAAGCTTTAACCCTTGTGCCTTGTTAGGTAACTGACAGAGTTGGCACATCAGTGCATGAAAAGATTGCATCACGTTCAAGGAAAAAAAAAAAACGTAATTTGTAATATTTCGTTCCAATTCTTTTTTTATGAATACCACTATGAACCTAACTCAACATATCTATCAAAGATTCCAAAGATTTCCGAATTGTAACCCCTTATATTCCCGTTTGTGTTAGGGTTATGGTTAGGGTTAGGGTTAGAGTTAGGGTTGGGGTTAGGGTTAGGGTTAGGGTTAGGGTTGGGGTTAGGTTAGGGGACTGTTCCCCAACACTGAGCAAGGGTTGGGGTGGGCACGGGCACAGGGATAACCCTAACCCCCTAATGGCAAGAAATAAACCACTATGGACGCTTTGAATGCTAATATTGTTAACTTTTGTGTTAGAGGGTTTCAAAATCTAATCTTTTCAAATATTATATTATTACCAACATCGTTAACAGTATGGTATGATAATAAGAACAATAACAGATAGTTTTTTACACAGTCTTCCATTCCACTAAGAGGACTGCAGATACTTGAAAAGACACTGATACTCTGATTTCAGATCGACCCTTCATGACAGATGCAACCCCTGATGACTAATGCTTCTGAGAGCTATGAGTCGTGCATGGCGGCAAATGTGGTCTGTCCCTTACAAAAATCATGTTAGTTTAATTTGATGTATCGCCATGGTAGCACTTAGCCTAAATAATACCATGGTATAATCCAGTTTAAACCATGATGGAGATGGTAATAATACCATGGTATAATCCAGTTTAAACCATGATGCAGATGGTAATAATACCATGGTATAATCCAGTATAAACCATGATACATATGGTAATAATACCATGGTATAATCCAGTTTAAACCATGATGCAGATGGTAATATCATGGTATTATTATATATATAAAAAATAAATATATATATCCATAATACTAGTTTTAAGCATTCTCTTTATTTTTTCCTTTTTTTTTTAAACAAAGCCCAGCATTGCTTATGCTATACAAAATAGCCCTAAGAATAAAGTATTTACTTGTTTAAAAAAAGATATATGGATATATAATATTGTAGTGGAATAAAGAATCTCTGAATCAACTATTGCATCAGGTAGCCTACAATGTAATTCCACTGGAAATATGTACAGAGAAACAGAATGAACTGAATGGATTTTGAAAAGGAAGTTGCGAATTCATCCTGATTTACGAGACCTATCTCTTTTTTTCTTTTTTTTTAAACAAAGCC
The DNA here is from genome assembly GCF_963971535.1 of Notolepis coatsorum. Lineage (NCBI taxonomy): Eukaryota > Metazoa > Chordata > Actinopteri > Aulopiformes > Paralepididae > Notolepis > Notolepis coatsorum. The sequence goes on along the minus strand of NC_140168.1, from coordinate 44,110,085 downwards.
CAGCATTGCTTATGCTATACAAAATAGCCCTAAGAATAAAGTATTTACTTGTTTAAAAAAAGATATATGGATATATAATATTGTAGTGGAATAAAGAATCTCTGAATCAACTATTGCATCAGGTAGCCTACAATGTAATTCCACTGGAAATATGTACAGAGAAACAGAATGAACTGAATGGATTTTGAAAAGGAAGTTGCGAATTCATCCTGATTTACGAGACCTATCTCTTTTTTTTTTTTTTTAAACAAACACATATACAAACATGACAACATAAAATTAGATATACAAGCATTAATTAACAGTGCACATCAATGAAATCACCATTTAGATAAATGTCTTATACCAGATATACACCTAATACCTGCTATCTAATACCCTACATACATATGCTCCTGCTCGCTACCCCCCCCCCCCGGACCCCCCATTGGATAATCCATCCATTATCATTCGCTCCTAACCAGGCATTACCATTATATGCTAGCTTTTATTCTCTCCACCACTTCTAACCACATTGTCATTTTGGATTCATTGAGACCCAAAATTCTTGCTGTAGATATTTCTAGATAAATCACATCGAGATATGTAAGAATCCAGACCTTCCGGCAAATTTTTTCCGGTTGAAACCATCGTGATGCTATCAGCTTTTTAGCCACTGTGATACCAGATAAAACCAATCTCTTTAGCTGTATAGGTACTGCATACTCAAAAACATCATTCAGCAGTAATACAGAGGGGTGTACAGGTATATTCAGAGTTGAGATTTGATAATTGCTTGCTCACTTCTTTCCAGAATATCTTAACTGGTGGGCAGTCCCAGTACATGTGCATAAATGTCCCCTCGTCCCCATTTGTACATAAGGAGCATTTGGAATCTTGTTTAAGACCCATTCTGTTCAGTCTTATAGGAGTCAAGTATGTCCTATGAATATAGTTAAGATTGATTTGTTGATGGTCCGGGTTCCTTGATGCAAGTCGAACATTTGCCCAGGCTTCTTGCCAATCAAAATCTATTTCCAGGTCTGGTATATCCCTCCTCCAGACTGATTCTAAGTGGAGGGTTTCATACGAGGACGTTAGTAATTGATGATAAAAATCTGATACAAAACCTCTCGATGTCTCTCTTTCATAGAAGAATTTGTGGTATCTGTGGTGTACAATTGGTATCTTTAATGGAACACCGTGAGCCTTCAAACATAACAATAACTGTGCGTAAAAATAATATGTGGAACCGGTGAGATACATTTTTTTGTGTATTTCCTCATAACTACAAAAGCCCTGTTTGTTGAAAACATCTCCTAATGTGTGTATGCCCTGCTTTTCCCATCTAGGGAATCTTATAGTTCGTTTTCCAATCAGGAGTGCATTGTTATTGAATAAGGGAGTATGATTATGCCATTTATGTGAGTTAGAATATATATTTTTTTGTGTTTCACGCCATATCCGGATCGCATGAGTAATAATGGGGCCAAATTTCAGTTCGCATTGCTTAATTGATAATTTGGTGTATACTATGTCCTGCAGTCTATGTGGTGCTACTATATTTACTTCTAAATTCCTCCAGGAAACTGATGCTTGGGGATCAAACCAGGTTGTCAGTGGTCTTAAAGTGTACGCCTTAAAATAGTGGAAAAAATCGGGAAATGCCATACCTCTGTCGGCTTTGTTTCTCTGTGCGGTGGATCTTTTTATACGTGGTGGTTTGTTATTCCAAATAAATTTGTATGCGGAAGAGTGTAATTTTTTCCAGTATCCATCTGGAGGGGGTAACGGTAGCATTGAGCTGATGAAGTTGATTCTAGGTAGGACGTCCATCTTAACTATTGATACCCGTGCCTGTACTGAGTTTTTAAGTTTCGACCACCTGTCAAAGTTGTATTTGATTTTATTTTGGATTTTTATGTAATTGTGCTTCACCGTTTGGCTTATGGTAGGGAATACTTCCACTCCTAAACATCTAAAGTGTTTAACCATCGGTATCTCTTCTGGGAGGGTTATATTTTTTTTGCAGGGGCGTTAAGTGGAAGGAAAGCTGACTTCGGCCAATTTATCTTAAATCCCGATAAATCGCCAAAGTCCTCAATCAACTTGAGAAGATGAGGCATTGCGTTGTTGGGGTTTTGCATAAACAATATTACGTCGTCCGCATATAAACTAATTTTATGTTGTGTGCCCTTGATTACGATTGGTTCTATGGATTGGGATTGTCTTATATATTGTGCTAAAGGTTCTAATGACAAATTGAAAAGTCCGGGACTAAGAGGGCAACCCTGTCTAGAAGAGCGTGATACCGGAAAGATTTCGGAGGTGATTATACCTGTTGTAATCATGGCCGATGGGTCTTTGTATAATACTTTAATCATATCAATGAATCCTTTTCCTAACCCCATCCTTTCTAATACTGCCCATAGATACGACCATTCCAACCTGTCAAAAGCTTTCATTGCATCCAGGGACAGCATCGCCTTAGGTGTGGTGTCGTCCTTGTTGGCATCTAGTACGTGTAGTAATCGTCTTATGTTATCAGTGATCAAGCGGCCTTTTATGAAGCCAGTTTGATCCGGATGAACTAATGTCTTCCTATGACTTGCTGTCCTGGAGTGTTGACCGGAGTGTTGGACGTCCCGTGACGAAGGCCGGGAGATTGCGACCCCCTCTGCGTGCCCCCCTGTCTTCGGAGGTTTCGTAGTGGTGACCGGAGTGCCGGATGTCCCGCGATGATGTCGGGGAGTTCGCGACCCTCTCTGTGCCACCCCCCTTCCCCCTGTCTCCGGCTGTCCCTGAGCAACGACCGGAGTGTTGAATGTCCCGTGACTAAGACGGGGAGGACGTGACCCTCTTGCGCCGCCCCTGTGCTTCAAATAGATCCGCTATCAACTCTATCTTTAATTTTTCAAAATGTACAGTTGCTATTGCATGCACTCATCTGTGTTTCACCACACACATGAGTGCATGCTTACCAACTGTCCGTCTGCAACACTACTATCACCGACATCTAAGAAGGGAGATCCCCCCTTGAACGGCCCTTCTAAGGTTTCTCTCCTCCACATTGCCTGTGGAGCTTTTTTCCCTATTGTTAGGTTTTAGTGAGTTTTTCCTTACCTTCGCGTGGGGTATGTCTGGGAGTGCTTGCATTCTTTCATTTATTTGCATTCATCTAAAAAATGTTTGGACCCTATGGTGTTCTTGTTCTGTTCTTGACTTATTGTTATGTTGTCTTCTTGACTTGTTTAAAGAAGACCTGTACGGCCCATGGGGACATTAACGTGTGTTGTCGGGCCCTATAAATAAATTTGATTTGATTTGATTTAAAGACGTCATATGCTTTTGAAGTCTGATGGCTAATACCTTAGAGTACAGTTTGATGTCGGTTCCGAGGAGGCTTAAGGGTCTATAACTACCGCACTCGGTGGGGTCTTTGTCTTTTTTAAGGAGGACTGTTATGAGTGCAATATTGTCGTTCTTATGGAAGTTCCCCTCCTTGACTGAGTATAAAATCATATTAAGTAATAGGGGTCCAATTATGTCCCAACATGAGAGGTACATTTCTGGTGGGATACCGTCTCTTCCAGGGGCCTTACCACTTTGCATTTCGGATATGGCCTTCCTGAGTTCCTCTAGTGTGATCGGTGTTTCTAACTGTTTAGCGTCATCCTCTGAAAGTTTAGGGAGGTTAATTTGATTAAGATATGTGTCCATTTTGTTTTGATCGAAGGTCGTTTCTGATTTATACAAGTTGGAGTAGAACTCTTTGAATGTCGCGTTTATTTTTTTAGGGTCTGTAACAAGTCCTTGTTGTGCTTTAATGGTAGTTATATCTGCACATTTTGCGTTAACTCTTAATCGCATAGCTAATAGGTGACTTGGTTTAGAACCTTGAGAGTACTGCTGTTGTCTTGTGCTACGTATTTGTATTTCAGATTGTTGTTTATATATGGCGTTAATCTCTTTTTTTAGTACATTAACTTGATTTTCCAGTCGAACCGAGTCGTTGTATTGTAAAGAAGTAAATCGCTTCCAGTTCAGCCAGTTTTGAGCATCGATTCTTGCGTATTTTGGATGAAAAGCCATTGGTGAAATCCTTGATCATTCCCTTTACCGACATCCATAACATTCTGGGGTCCTGCACCGAATTCGCATTCTCACGTAGGAATACTGAAAGAACTTCTTTGAATTGTGTAATGAATTTCTTGTTATTAAGCAGCATCGAGTTAAATCGCCATCTTGGGGCTCGGGATGATAGTATACCAAATGATCCTTTTAGGAGTAAATAACAGTGATCTGATAATGCATTGGGTATCATTTCCACATCATAGTTATCAAATAGTCTCAGGGATGCAAAAACATAATCTATTCTGGATAATGTGTTATGTCTCGCAGATCGACAAGAGTACTTCCGGGTCGTGGGGTTGAGTGATCGCCATAGGTCATTTACACCTGTATTCTTCGACCAATCCTTTAATGCATTAGATGAAGATAAGAATTAGGGATAAGATTTATCTATCCCTGGATCCCAAATGGCATTAAAATCCGCACCAATTATAAATGAGTATTCGGGAAGGTCTAACATTGATCTGGTAAGTGTAGTGAAGAAATTCGCTTCGAACTAATTTGGGGCGTATACCGCTACCAACGCTATTTTCCTGTTCTTGTGTACAATCTTAGCTATAGTTATCCGACCATCTGCATCAGACCATACTCCCTTCAATTCAATATTCAACTTCCGTTTCACGACTATGGCAACTCCACGAGTTCTCGTTCCATAGGAAGAGTGACTAATGTTATGGTATGTGTTGTCCGCTAACGTAGCTATGTCAACCTGTTCGTTTTTCATCAGTGTGAGTACGCTTTTGCGTTTGTGTTGATTATTTATTCCCCCAGTGTTCCAGATCATTATATTCAAACTAGCCATAATCTATACATGTTGTTGTGTAGTTGTTGGTAATGCTTCTGGAGTGCGAATCTACAATAGATATACATCCAACTATTGAGGTCCCGTTGAGAGCCGAGCTTAAAAACATACATATTATATACAAATAATAAACCCCTAATCCCCCCTCCCTCCGAGAGTCGTACAGGACTGTGTTCCATAGACACAACCTTCGCGTATAACTCCCTCCCTTAAACCACCGGATAGCCCAGAATGAGCCATTTATCCTTAACTTTCCTATGTATACCATAGGATCTAACATTCTAAATTCTACCATAAGTAGAATGTCAACTGTGGCTTGGCCACTCTCCCGTTAAATAAAAATGAAAATAAAATAAAAATAAAAATAAAGACCAAAAATAAGCTTCAATTATCATACCATAATCACTTACATTTTATAAGAACTTGTGTAATTTATAGTAACCCAAGAATAATACGAGACCTATCTTTGATGTTATTTCGACATATTCCTTTCATATGAAGTTAAGAGCTCATCTAATTCATCTAACAAATATTTTCCTTTCAAAAGGTCAGTGTATTTCTGGCCTTTGCCTCATTCAGCGGTGAGGGAAATTATGACAGAGTTAGGGTTTATATGACCTGTGGTTGATAGGAGGGAGAAAACGTGTGACCGTTGCTGTAGCTTCTCAGCCAATCATGATAAGTGGGCCCTGGGGCCAGAGGATATAGGAGACGTCTAGAACCAACCAGCATGACGTCTAGAACCAACCAGCATGACGTCTAGAACCAACCAGCATGCATCCATCCATCCATCCATCCATCCATCCATCCATCCATCCATCCATCCATCCATCCATCCACCCAACCATCCATCCACATCTGATCCAATCACAGTGGATTGCACTGATGAACTTGTGCCCCCCTGCCTCCTATTTGACCCCCTTGGTAGAGTGCTGCGAAACCCCCCCCCCCCCCACGCGCGCTCCAACACGGCAGACTGCTGATCCTGCATGGCTGCCCCTCGCCGTCTCACAGAAGTGCGAAAATAAGATGGCATTGGATCTATTAACACATTGGGCTGAGTGTGAGTGAGGGGGCCTCCGCCAAGGCCTCTCTCCTGATCTCTTCTCCGCCGACCGCCACAACACTGCTCTGGCCTGGGGCTGGGTGGAGGGTGGAGGGGGGGGGGGGGGGGGGGGGGGGGGGGCGTACAGATTGAGGCTGTTGGGAGGAGATTTAGGGGCAGGGGGTAGCTGTAGGCAATTAGTAGGAGCTGAGAGCCACGGGAGGTGGAGAGTAGAGGTTGTGGTGTTGGAGGTGGTGGTGGTGGTGGTGATGGTGGTGGTGGTGGAGGCATTGTGACTTGCCCCCAGAAATGTCGCCACCTCATCAACAAGAGTACACATCGATCCGTGGATTGATCCACCTGCTCACAGTGGTGATCAATAGGTGCCGGTCAGGACTTGCATGTTCTAACAGGAGGCGGACACGCCGCGCGCTCACGGACAACACAACACATACATGTAGTGTCTCGGGGCGACGTCAACGCAATGACTTGAATCTGCTGTTGCAAATAATAATCAGTCAATTTACAGCTCTCCTATAAGAATGTGGCAATACTTGAATAGTAAATAAGAAGAAATAGTGCAGGGAGCTCCAGTAGCTCACCGCGTACCTCGAGCGCTATTTCGGCGCCGGGGACAACCGTGCTCGTCACGGATCTGGGGTTTAGCGAGTTCGAATCCCGGACTGCAGCCATGCCTTTCCCAGAGTGTCTTCCCCCCCATCTGTACCCCTTCAGCCTGTTTCTGTCGGTCATTCTTGACCAGAGTAAATGCGATAAACGCAAAAAAGAGCCAGCGGAATGGCCAAAGTTTTTTTTTTTTTTTTAAAGGAAGAAATAGTTTGTGTGTGTGTGTGTGTGTGTGTGTGTGTGTGTGTGTGTGTGTGTGTGTGTGTGTGTGTGTGTGTGTGTGTGTGTGTGTGTGTGTGTGTGTGTGTGTGTGTGTGTGTGTGTGTGTGTGTGTGTGTGTGTGTGTGTGTGTGTGTGTGTGTGTGTGTGTGTGTGTGTGTGTAAAGCCTTGTCTGCAGAGGTTTTTCAAGATATGGAACCCAGTGTTACAACACGTCAAGGACCAATATAGCTCTTTGTATTCTTTGTATAACATGAGCCTCTTATAGATGAGCAGTGATAACAGCCAAATCCTAATTTAAAATATTAATGTTTGCCTGTATCTGGCTGCCTGCTCTGCCTGTTTTGCTCTGTTTGTCTTACCATGTTTTAACTTGTTTTAATCTTGTTCTGTTTTAACTTTGTATTTATTTTACCTCTTGCTCCATATCCCTGAAAGGGCTGTGCCTTTTGCCAGGTCACCATTGTACAGTAAATAAGAATTTGTGCTTAATGGCTTACCTGTTTAAATAAAATGTAAATAAAGTGTGTACGTGTGCTTGAATTGAATCTGGAATTGTAATCAGTCGGAGTATGCCGGAGAATAAAAACGTCCATATTAAATTGGAAGAAAGAGCATATTTGTGAGCACGTGTGTATGTGCGCGCATGTGTGCACGTGTGGACGGGAGTCAGTCAGCATATTTTCTATTCAGTAAGGTAGAATATAAACTGCAACGTAAACTGTCATTTCTCAGACAACCTTGTTCCAATGTTGTGATGACTTTATTTGTCCTCGCAACCACAGGATTTCACTGCTAAACTTGTTGGCACGTTGAGATGCAATGTATGTGTGTGTGCGTGTGCGTGTGTGTGCACCTTGGTGTGATTACACGCCCACAGATTCACCAGCTCCATTACAACAACACACACAAATTGAGAGCTCACAACTTTTTGTCACACTTCAGTCACATCACGGGAACCGACCGCATGTCTCGAGATGACAAATTAATGGTCACCCGTTTTGACGCTGTTGTTTTTTCTTTTTTCTTCTTCAAGAAAATGTTTTAATGGATACAAATCTCAAGCAAAATTACCTTTGCCCTGCGATCTTCAAGTCTCAGAGATACAATTGAGGGTGGGCTCTCATTCTCTCATTCTGATGATAGAACACAATAAAAATATGCTAAACACAATCAAAATGAGGCAACAATAAAAACATAATAAAAACAATAAAATACAAGCAAAACACGGGTAAAAGAAAATCTCACAGTGAGGTTTGAGATTATGGCTTCAAACTGTCCCCAGGTCAGCAGAGAACAGATTGTCCTGCTTGTGTGCATTTGAAGGCCGATCTTCCATGTTCAGGCTGTGCTTGGGGGATCACCCTGCGAGGCCCTCGGTTGCAAAAATACAACATCACTTTTAACGTTTAGCTATTTGGAGAAAAAGTCTGTAAATGATTATTTTTAATTTATTGAGCACATTTACACTTCCTATGTTGTCACTTCCTGTTTGACTTGTATAAACTTGGGTCACTTACCCTTCATGCTTCATGCAAGCCATTCTGAAGAAGGTGTGTTGTGTTCACACCGAAACGTCATGATATGATTTCAGGCTGCCAATAAATCTGAAAAACCTGGAGTGCGTGCCTGGACATCGTTTCACTATTTTTTATGTATGATATCAGAGGTTACAGCACCCAGTGTCAAGTCTAGTGAAAAAAAAACTATAAAAAAAAATCTAACCCTAACTAACCATACTGTCATGCACTTGTCCTAATAAACTAACCTACACTGTAGCACTCAACACTTTGATGAACATTGTTGCTCAGCTGATAGAGTTGTGCCCTTCCTGATGGCTTGTCGTACAGAACTTGTAAGTCGCTTTGGATAAAAGCGTCAGCTAAATGACTAAATGTAAATGTAAATGTATGTGAGCGTGTTCTACTACTTTTTTCACTTTTTTGCACATTTACATAGTCAATGGGTCCTGTTGTTCAGCCTCAGAATGCTATTGGATAGTAAATGTGTTTATAGGTCCCACATTCTGGCCTCTGAAGTTGCTTACAATTAAGCATAAGCCAGTCATTAGATAGGTTCAGAACTTACATGGAGTAAGTGTACACACATGCAGACACACAGACAAAGAGACATATGCGCGAGCACACACACACACACACACAATAAGCAATTAGGAAAACAAAGAAATGGCATTGGACCTATCTCAAACCCTGCCCTCTTTTCTTGATCCATCAAGAAAAGAGGGCAGGGTTTGAGATAGGTCTATTGTGTGTAATCGTGTTTTTACGTCTGAAAACAACAGGAAAACTATAGACATTGTTTTATTTCTGTGGGTTCTTGATCTTTTTTCCTCTCTCTCTCCTCCTGGCAGAGGAAGTGAAATTCCACCATTTTAGCCTCCGCTCTGCAGCATGTGGCCCCTCCCTCACAGGGGCTGGTTACCAAGCGGAGCAAGCTAGATATTTACAGGTGTGAAAAGATACATTTGACTAATACAGTGCGAAATTCTTCCGTTAAAGCGTGGCCTTTCCAATACGGCTGTTCAAAGCGGAAATGGAGAGAGAGAGAGAGAGAGAGAGAGAGAGAGAGAGAGAGAGAGAGAGAGAGAGAGAGAGAGAGAGAGAGAGAGAGAGAGAGAGAGAGAGAGAATCCTAGGAGTGAACGTTGAGTGTTTTTTTTTTTTGGCTCTGTATGTTAAAATGAGCTGAAGCGTAGCTGAGCACAAGTCTTAAGAGAAAGTGTTAAAATATACAGCGAGAAAAGCTTTCAAAGTGTGGAGAAATTAAAGCGCAGTGCAGCAGTGTAGGGGGTGGGGGGGGGGGGGGCAGGGTGGAAGTGCAGCGCTCAAGACGATTGCAATCTGCTTGTCCGACTCCGGAGAGAACAGTCGTCCTCTTGGGGCCTTCTCTCTCTCTCTCACTCTCTCTCTCTCTTCTCCTGCGTTAGGAGACAAACCGTTCCAGGTCACACAGGCACCATTGCGGGTTAATAACTGTCTCAGGGAGATGATGGGATTGGAGTTTCCGATTCAAAATCCGAGAATGAGTTTAGGAAGTGAATACCAGAATCCCCCTGTTATATCTGACACTCTGTATACGGTTTTCCTCTAAGGGTCCTGGTAGTGGTCTGTCATTTCTGTCACTCTATCACGGGGCATCGTCTCATCCTGACGTGTGTCATACCTGAGAGGTAAAATAAATACACTGAGATCATATACTGCAACACACTGATGAGAGAGGGATGCATGGCTGGTGGAGGTGGGTGTGGGTGTGGGTGTGTGTTTGTGCGTGTGCGTCTGTGTGTGTGAGGGGGGGTGGAGGGTAGACGAGTGTTGTGACCACGCGCCCTCACCCGTAGAGCATGGCTTGGAGCCCTGCCTGCCTGCCTGCCTGCCTGCCTGCCTGCCTGCCTGCCTGCCTGCCTGCCTGCCTGCCTGCCTGCCTGCCTGCCTGCCTGCCTGCCTGCCTGCCTGCCTGCCTGCCTGCCTGCCTGCCTGCCTGCCTGCTTGCTTGCCTGCCTGCCTGCCTGCCTGCCTGCCAGCCTGCCTGCCTGCCTGCCTGCTTGCCTTCCTTCCTTCCTGCCTGCCTTCCATGCTACAGAGAAAAGGCCATTCTGTACAGGAGTGAGGCACAGATGCATGGGGGGGGGTCGGATGTAGCCGTGGCAACTCTGCACAGTACGAGACCAACGAGATTCTATCTGCTGAAGCTGAAGCTGTGTTTTTTATCATAAGAATAGGATTTGAAGTGTTGAATGTGAATGTAAAGTATTTAAATTTACTGATGGAATGGAATAGCACCGCACACGACCACAGCAGACTGCAGAGAGTGGCTCGATCAGCCGAACGCACCATCGGAGGTGGGCTTCCCACTCTCCAGGACATTTACACCAGGCGTTGCAGGGCCAAGGCTAAGAGAATAGACACTATAATAGACTCTAGCCGCCCAAACAATGGCTCTTTGCACTGCTGCGGTCAGGCAAGCGATACCGGAGTCTCATGGCCAGGACAGAGAGACTCAGACGGAGCTTCTATATCAAGATGCAACACTAACACGTCATCCACATTCACACATTCACTTTAAACATTCACCTAGACACTTTAAACACTTTTTTTTCCTTCTTTTTTTTATAGCATTTTCAGCTTTTTCTGGCCACGCAGGACCGATAGAGGGAGAGAGGGAGAGCGGGAGGAGAGGTAGGGAAGACATGCGGCAAATGGTCGCCGGGACTGGGAAACGAACCCGGGACGACCGCTTCGCGACTCAGTGCGCTATGTGGTGTGCTACTGGAGAGCCCCACTTTAAACACTTTTTAACACTACACCATATTTGATCTATTTATTACTAAAGGATTTGTACCTTGTTTTTTTGCATTTTGTACTTTAGTTTTTGTATATTGTATATTTTGTATAGTGTATGAAGCACAATCTCAGGGGGCTCATATACAGAACCAAGCATTTCACTGCAATGTACATGTAGCCTACCTTATATGTGACAAATAAAACAAAAATGTAACTTGAACTTGATAAAGTGAATATTCTGTAGAACAAAGAGTAACTGATTTTGTAAAAATAAATAAAAAAAAAGAAATCCCATATTATACAATCAACACATGATCTCATCTAAGATGTATCTATATAGTACACCTGATATGTTGTTATGTTTCTGTGAATTAAACAAACAAACAAAAAAGAAATAAAATACATTTTCTGAGTTTTTCATTTGAACAGTTTTACCAAGCAAGCAGCGCAGTTCATCGAGGCACATATGAACAAAACCTCTTTTGAAACCAACCAGTAGAAAACCCAAAGCTTCTCTTTCATGCATTCTACACCCAGCTGTATTCTTAGTTCGTATGGCCGGCAGCTTCTCTCTCTCTCTCTCTCTCTCTCTCTCTCTCTGGCCAAGCGCTGCGACAAGTGCACAGAACCCCCCCTAATTAATGGAGGCAATCTCGGGGGCCTCGACCAGCCTTACATGTCTTTTAATGAAGGGATTAGCACCCGTGCATTAAGATGTATTTAACCCGCAGCACTAGCTCTGTTTCAATAAGTATTAAACAGACCATTACATGGAGTGGGGGCCTCAATTAAGGCAGACAAAGGCCAGCACGCTGAATGTGGACAGAGAGAGAGAGGGAGGGAGAGAGAGAGAGGGAGAGTGGTTGGGGTACGGCCGTTTGCGTTTAGCATCTGCCTAAATGTTTCGTAGTGGCAGAGGAGAAGAGGGACTGAGGTTGCGTCGCCTGCGGGCAGAAGCAGGGTGCTGATGCTTCACGTTCAGCACAGGGTCGGAGAGGAGAGGCAGAGAGGTATCGGCTGCAGCACGCGAGAGCCGCCGCTGGCTTTTTTAGTGGCTCTAAAGTACATTTACATTTTTACATTTAGCTGACGCTTTTATCCAAAGCGACTTACAAGTTTTGTACGACAAGTCAGCAGGAAGGGTACAACTCTATCAGCTGAGTAACAATGTTCATCAAAGTGTTGAGTGCTACAGTGTAGGTTAGTATATTAGGACAAGTGCATGACAATAAGGTTAGTTAGGGTTATTATAATTATTTAAAAAAATTCATTTCAGATATTGATTGAAGGAGTGTGTCTTTAGTCGACGGCGAAAGATTGGTCAGGTTTCAGCTGTCCTAACTGTGGTGGGAAGTTCGTTCCACCATTGTGGGGCAATGGTTCCACCATTGTGGGCCAACGTACTGTGGTAAACTCCCTCGAGGCATTATTTAAAAATGTTTTTACCTTGTTTGAATATTACCATCTTAAACCAGAAATGTCTTTTCCGTTTCAAGCTTGTTGGGGGTTATAGATTGTATGACTTTACGCTCTGCTCTATTGGAACTATCCCTTTATCCACTCTAATAATGAATAACTTTCTCCACATGCACACACCTATTTACCTCCGCCTGGCCACACCCACATCCGCTCCGGGGTCGTGGCCACACAATCAGCTCCTTCCCTACTTTCACCACCGAAAGTGTCTGTAATACACCACTTTAAGCTTAGTGCCAAATAGGGATGGGTACCGAATTCGGTACTTTTAAGGTACCGAACCGAAACACGTCGGTACTACCGAGTATCGATTCAAGTGAGATACCAAAAAATTAAATAAAAAAAAAAATTTTTTTTAAAAAATTTACCTTTTTTATTTTCATGTCAACGTTCAAACGCGGCACAATATATGCTTACCTAGGATTTGACTTGATTCAACAACAAAGCAGTCGGAGCAATGGCAAGCCGAAAACGGTCGAAATTGTAGTTATTTGAAGTTTGGATATTTTTTTTCACGAGCGTAAATAAAAAATGTTGAGACTAAAGTACAGAAAAAAGGTACCGTTGGGTACCGGTATTGATTCACAGGTACCGGTTCAAATGTGAAAGGTACCCATCCCTAGTGCCAAAGTAGTTTGTGAGGGATGCGCGAGAGAAGAGGAGCTGCGTTGACATTGTATCTTTGTTTTCTCTCTCACAATCTTTCGAGAAAATAAAGCGATAATGTCTTCACCACTGGAGAGTCTAGAAGATGATGATCATTCTGACCTCCACCGGCGCTTCGCATTGGGGCGCGTGTCGCTGAGCCTTCCCCGCCGGCATTTTCTCCGGCTCTGCAGCTGGATATTATGCCTCTGGAGAGCATACGTCTCCCTGGGCGGGTGATGTTTTTGCGACGCGAGCCTCGGGTGTGTCAGTTGTGAGGGGACAACTGTGTGCAGCTTGCGAAGGTCGGATCAAGGGCTAGAATCCCTTTGTTGCCCCTTATAGTGGCGTGGAGGGGGTTCTAGTTTGATGCCCCACGATAACACAGTGCTCCTCCTCAGTGAAGTCGTAGCTTTGTTTTCCTGGGGCCGTGATTCCGAGTCTGCGGTTCAATTCCCCGGGTCTCTGGAAAACGGATACCCTCTGCCGCCGTGCTGGCCCCGTTTTTCAAGACGAAAACACCCGGCACGCGGGATGCGAGTTTGGTGTTTCATTATGAGAATATCTCCAAGCTCGAGTCGGCTGCAGCCCGCGTACAAACGGGGCTTACTGCCGATGCCGCTGTGTCTGGTAAACACCCTTCTGTGAGAGGGACGTGTGTTGCCTTTTTCCCTTTTTTCTTCGGATAAAAAGAGGAAAAAACAGCGGCTGTCAGAAGTGTTGGCCTGTATCGCTATTTCTCACGTTATACAGCTTCAGAGTAGCCGCTTAGCTTGCTACTGCGTTAGCTAGTGGCTATCGATAGCCGGTAGAAGCTAAGTGTTAGCCACTTAGCTGCTAGGCTAAGTCGTTAGCTGGCGGCTACGCTCGGCTGGAAACGTTAGCTTGATGCTATCAGTTAGCCTGGAGTTAGCTGTTAGCTTATGCTACAACCATTGGCGCTAGCCGTGAGGAGGTAGCGGGCCCTGGTACTCTTGACTACGGCATTATCTTTGGCAGAAGATGTCGTCGGGCGGTTTGCGACGTTCTGGTGAGTAGCCACATGAAAGAGCTCCCGGTCGGTGAATATCAAGAAAAGGAAGTAAAACAATTCAAAGTGAAATAAAAAGGGACAATTCAAGGATATAAGAGAGGAGGAGGGATGAACACGAGAAAAGGCGAGAGAAAAACGACCCCAGAAGAAGTACCAATGGTGGCGCTGGAGATGATTCAGACTAGCATGACGCAGTGGGCAGCTAGCATACAGGCCGACATCCAGGTTGGAATGCAGATTGCCCAGGACATGCGGGCTAGCACACGGGCTAACGAGTTAGCTAACCAAGCTATCCAAGCTAACATACGGGCTATCCAAGCTAGCACGCAGGCCTGGCTGGAGAAGGAGCTGCAAGCTAACATGGAAGTTAACATGGTGAATACGACGCAGCAAGGGATACAAGCTAATGTGGCGTTGGACCGCAGCGGGGCCTGGCTGGAGAAGGAGCTACAAGCTAACATGGAAGTTAACACGGTGAATACGATGCAGCAAGGGATACAAGCTAACGTGGTGTTGGACCGGAGCGAGGCCTGGCTGGAGAAGGAGCTGCAAGCTAACATGGAAGTTAACACGATGAATACGACGCAGCAAGGGATACAAGCTAACGTGGTGTTGGACCGCAACGAGGCCTGGCTGGAGAAGGAGCTGCAAGCTAACATGGAAGTTAACACGATGAATATGACGCAGCAAGTGATATAAGCTGGTTCGGGAGAGGTGAAACGGACGGCCCCCAGGGGAGGGACGGGGAGACGCTGGATACAACAGGACCAACCAGGACTCGGGCACCAAGGTCGGCCGGACCATCCGCACACGAGATGCAGGCGTGGAGGTCGCCCGGGCCGGCCAAGATGCGAACACGGAGGCCACACACACCAACCGAGATCCGAGCACCGAGATCAACCAGGCCAGCCAGAACTTGAATAACGAGGTTTCACGCACCAAGCAGGACTCGAGCACTGAGGTCATACACACCGACCAAGATTCAATACCACATATACATATGTGATAGTGAATGGAGGTTATGATTCGAGACACACTGCAGACAACACACAGACCACTGGGAATACAGACAGGGTAAACACATTAGATGGGGAAATTGGGACTTGATTCGGGACATATAATACAAATAACACGTACTAGACTAAACTGTAGACACTAACACTGTTGTGAAGGGCCAGATTAAACCGAATATATATATTTATTTATATATATATATTTAATTGTATTTGTATATTCTCTAATATTCCCTGATATCCCTTGTATATTCCTTGTACAATATGCATTGAATATCCATTCTAGCCTACTGAACATCCCATAATAGTCTCCATTCTACTATTGGTCGAGACCTTGGTGCCAGGCTGCCATACCCCTCAGACCCAGTTCAAACGTACCGCTCGACATGTACGAACAAGTCCTAGTTCCGCGTAGGAATTTGGCTACCGCACCACTAATGGGACTATTTGTTCATAGTGCATATATATACTGCGCTACTAAAGTAGGACTTTCTTTTCAGTCCAGTTTCTTACCCTCCAATAGAGTCACAGACGTAAAGCCTCCCCGCGATGCCACGTGTGGGAGTAAGGCCAAGTTCGCCTACCATCGGTATTGAGACATCGTGTATATTAATATTTGAATAGTCATATTTGGCACTATATCGTCGAGTTGGACGTAGTCTATTAAGCTAATAATAGTCTGTTAATATATAGTGCTTCGTGCGGTGAGAATACTACCGTAGTCAGTACCCCATCGTTTCGGGCAGAGAACTGGCTGCTTACCCAGGGTGGTTGACCCTATGTGAAGCTGCACCCGAGGAGCCCCAGAGCCGACGAGCGAGTGGACCTGTATACCGGATTATTCTACCGACGACAGCCCGCCTTCCCAGGCACGGATTATGCTTTGGATACTTTGATTATTCTATGGATAAAGACCCCCGACACTACCGTGTGTTGGAACCCCCCCCCCCTGGAGAGGACACAAGGTGAGGAGACGCTCTGCAAGACGAGGTCTCTCCACATCTCTCCCCCGTGGACCGGAGAGAGCCGGCCCACAAAGAGTCCACCTGCTTTCATCTGTGGTCCAAGGATCGCCGGCGCATTGAACGGCACTACAGTGGGTTCTCCTGGGATACCCTTGGCCGGACGAGGCAGCTGGATTCTACCCCCCCCCCCCCTCCTACTCCTGTCGGCTTACAAGCGACCGGATTAACCCCCTCTAGTGTATCCAGCCTATAATCATTAAAGTATCATTGCTGTTATTCCTTAACTATTCCAGGTCGTATATTTACCACCTGCGCCTTCAGAGATTGGACATTATCTATTGATATACCGACGAATACTCCTTGCCATAAAAGTGCATACTATTTCAATTCATAAATGTAATTAAGTGATTAAGTGTTTAGTCTACACACCATCGCTGTGTAGGCAATAAAGACCTGTTTCTAATTCGTACATTTGTGTTGGATCCGTTTCATCTACGTGAGAGTGTTCATGATAATATATTTATGCCGTGTACTGGGTGGCCGAATATTAAGTACAAAGGTAGTGGTAGTAAGTATCATATCTAGTCATACAGTCAGGGAATTGTACCCCTCAGTTACAATTGGTCCTTCGAGCCGGAGGGTAATTAGTGTAATATTAATATAGTGTTATTAATATTGAAATGGCCTATGATGAACACTCCACGAAACGATCCTCCTAACCAACGTCCGCAGCGCGAACGACGGCTCCCTCAGTACTTAGAGGCTTACGCTGTCAGTCAACAACCTAGTCTTCTACTAACAGTAAACGCGGTAAAACTAGAAAGTAAAAGTATGTCTAACCCCAACGCCCAGACTACCCCGACCATAGAGGCCCCTACGGGCTCTAATGTAACTGACCAAGTTCACGGTGGGGACCAGTGGGAACCAGACATGACTTCACACCCCGCCAGTACTGAAGAAGTAGTCCCCGATGAGTCCCGGGAGGAATACAACGCTACCGAGAGAGAACTCGGCACGGAAGAAGACGGGGAGAGCACCGTGGAGATAGAGCTCCAAGGCTCCGCAAGGAGTACCCCGAGGGAAGACTCCCCTATACAACCGCCTTCTCCCAGCGAGGCAGAGAGGACCCTACAGCAGGCCTTCCTCATCAGCCTGAACGCCGCTGCTGAACGCGACCGACTGCAGATCCAGCAGCGGAGCGAAGAAGAGCATATACGTCTAGAAATAAGACGCATTCAGATGGAAGAGAATGTGGCCCGAGACCGAGCAGACAGCCAGCGAGCAGCTGCTGGTGCTCTACGGGACGCAGAGCGCGACAGACAGCAAGCGCAACTAATAGAACAGCTGATCAGACGGACAACACCCTCTCCCTCCGCCAGAGGCTCCAGGAACTCGTCTAGACACACCTCCAGGGCGGCATCCCCTAGCCGAGTAAACAACCCTGAACTTGACCAACAGACGAGGTCTATACCCCCCGCAGACCACCTCCCCCCACCGGTCCAAGCGAGACCTAGCAACCGGGAAGGAGCAGCATATCCTGTGGAGAGGCTAAACCAGAGACTACAAGCACTGGATGACCTAACTGAAGACGAAGAGGAAGAGGAGGAGAACCGCGCCCGAAGACAGCACAGTACTCTACCGGACCAGGAGGTCCGGTACAGCCCAGGCTATACTCCCGCGGAGCTGCGCTACAGACCCCCGACTCTATACACGGGTGAGCACGACGCACGACCCGCACCGAGGAACAGCACCTGGACAAGCGGGCCATGGTACACTGCCGGTACCAGCCCATACCAAGGAGCGGGAGGAGACTCGCCTAGGAGGCCTCTCCCCCAACGCTCGCCGATGTATCCACAGTCAGCGTCATACATTGGCACGCCTATGGTACCCGACTTCACCCAAGAGAACCGGGCCCAGTATACAGAACTCTGCATGTGTCTGGAGACCATGTTGGTGGATGTATTGGATGAACGCCACAAATACGCCATCCTACTGCAGCACTTAAAGGTACCCCGCGCACATAATATAGCGCTCGCCTACGCGACTTCCACCACCCCATACACAGCAGCGCTGGTAGCATTGGACCAGAGGTATGGGCGCATATGGGATTACGTGATCCAGGAGATCCGACACATCGACCGCTTACCCCCAGCAATAGACAATCGAGCACTGGACGACCTGTCCATCAGAGTGCAGTCCCTAGTAGGGATGTTGGGAGCGCAAAGAGAGAAGGGGAAGTATGAACTTTACGCCAACTCAAATGTGGAAAGGATCCTGGAGAAGCTGCCGCCCGCTCGTCAGGAGCGCTTTAGGCGGCAGAGGGACCACAGAGACCCGAATGGCCCCGAACCGAACCTCCTCGATCTAGCGGACTTCCTGGCGAGAGAAGTCAGCAGCCTACGGCTAGATACATTCGGACGGAGCACCCCTGGCTCCAGAGAAGGAACCAGACGACTAAATGATGGAAGAAGATCGGTGACTGTGATGCACCAATCGGAGTCAGTACCGAGCAGCAGGAGCCACAGTACCCCCTCCAGAACGGAGAAGTGGAAGATAGTGTGCCCCTACTGTGAGAAAGAACACTGGCTAGCGCAATGTGACTCCTTCCCCAAGCTGAACGCGGAGGAAGCAGGTCAATGGATAAAGTCCAACAAGCGCTGTTTTCGCTGTGCGCGCTCACACATGGCAGCCGAATGCCGCTTAAAGAAAAGGTGCACCAAGTGCGATGGAGCCCATCTGGACATACTTCACGACAGTAACAGACGGCGCCCTTCACCTGCACCATCCAGCCGCAAAGCGAGCGTCATGTACATCGATCCCGCCAGCAGCAGTGGAGCCCGAGTACTCCTAAAAGTAGTGCGTGTGACACTAAGCTACCAGAATAAAGTCCTGGACACTTACGCCGTCCTCGATGACGGGTCAGAGAAGACCCTGCTGCTCGCCTCCGCTGCGGCCCAGCTAGGGCTGCGGGGAAGCGAAACCCAAATGACAATTCGGACAATAAGACGAGATTTGAAGACGATAAAGGGCGAGAATGTCTCATTCTCTATCGCAGCAAGCGGCCAGCCTGAGCGACGGTACCAGATTGCAGACGCTTTCACCAGCCAAGAAATAGGACTGTCGCGGTACACATACCCCGTCGCCAAGCTGATGGAGAAATATGCACATCTGCGCAAGTTACCGATCCCGCTCATAGACAATGCTATGCCGACCCTGTTGATAGGCTCCGACCATGCAGACCTCATTGTCCCGATAGACCGGGTTCATACCGGACCCCGAGGCTGTCCTGCAGCAGTCGAGACCCGTTTGGGATGGACTCTCCAAGGCCCGCTCGCCAAATCTCTCAACCGAAGTACAGCCACTAGATGTCTCCACTCCCGAGTCACAGAGGGAGAAACCGCACTCCTGCAACACGTAGAGCGGCTATGGAGCTTGGAACAAATGCCCTTTAAGAATGGAAAGAAAGACATTCGCTCTAAAGATGACATTTACGCCATTCACCTCCTCGAGACAGGGACCAAGAGAGTCCCGGTCAACGGCGTGTTGAGATACGCCACGCCACTCCTGCGGCGAGAAGGAATGCCTACTTTCCACGCCAAGACAGACGCCATAGAACGGTACCTGCTGAACACGGAGCGGCGCTTAGCCAAGAACCCCGCCCAAGAGAGTGTATACCGCGCTGAGATTGAGAAGCTCATCACAGCGGGACACGTCACAAAGATGGACATTAAAGAGGCTGACCAGACCACTGAATCGTGGTACGTGCCCCACCACAAGGTCCATCACAACGGTAAAGACCGCATAGTATTTAACTGCAGCTACCAGATCGGATCCCAAAATCTGAATAAAGAGTTACTGCCCGGTCCCACACTCGGCCCCTCCCTACTCGGCGTTCTACTCCGCTTCCGCCAGGAAAAGGTGGCCATCAGCGGGGACATTAAAGGAATGTTCCTGCAGGTGAGATTAGTAGAGGCGGACAAGCCCCTGTTACGGTTCCTATGGAGAGAGAAGCCAGGAGATGAGCACCCAGCCATCTACCAATGGGAAGTCCTCCCCTTCGGAACGATGTGCAGCCCCTGCTGTGCGACATTTGCACTACAGAAACATGTAGCAGAGGACCCAGCAGCGGACGAAGAGGTCCGACACAGCGTAAAGAACAGCTTCTACGTAGACAACTGTCTACAAAGCCTTTCAACCCAGGAAGAAGCAGAGGCTCTCCTGATTAAACTCCGCGCCTCATTGATCAAAGGCGGCTTTGATCTCAGGCAGTGGGCCAGCAGCGATCCGCAAGTACTGCGCAGCCTCTCCTCCGAGGACAAGGCAGCCAGCAGCGAGACCTGGATGGCTACAATCCCGGGAGAAGCCCAGGAGATGACCCTGGGATTGGTGTGGCGATTCAAAACAGATTCGCTTCACTACAGACACAAGCCCCTGACTACGGAGCAGGGAAGGCCGGCGACGGCGCCGACCACCAGACGGAGTGTGTACACAACACTCGCCCGACAATATGACCCGCTAGGATGTATTCTACCGTACACCACCAGGGCAAAAATGATTGTACAAGCATTGTGGGACAAGGACCAGGGCTGGGACGACCCCATTCCCGCACACCTTGCATCCACCTGGAGAGAGTGGGAGATGGAGCTCCACTCACTCCCAGGCGTTAATATGCGCCGAAGCTACTTCCCACCCACGGTGAGGCCAGAGACATGTAAAATGGACTTACACGTCTTCAGTGACGCCTCAGAGGTCGCATACGGATCAGTAGCCTACTTGCGGGCCCAAGACCAAGGGGGAGAGATCTACACAGCATTTGTCCTCGCCCGCTCGAGAGTAGCCCCACGCAAGCAACAATCTATCCCACGCCTAGAGCTCTGCGCAGCCCTAGCCGGAGCGCACCTAGCCACGCTCATCCAACGTGAGCTCACCATACCGGTGTCTAGAACAATCCTGTGGTCAGATTCCACGACGGTACTCGCCTGGATCAAATCGGACTCATGCAAGTACAAAGTCTTCGTGGGAGTCAGAGTCACCGAGATTCAAGACTTAACCGAAGAGTTAACCGGAGAAACAGAGTGGCGCTACGTTGATACAAAACAGAACCCAGCTGACGTCATCACCCGGGGGATGCCCCTGGATGACCTCACCCGTCGCAATGTCTACAGTGACGGCCCCGCATTCCTAAGACTCCCGGAAGGACAGTGGCCCAAGCCTATCCCGAGGGAAGCAAGTCCAGAGGAGGTGGAAATTAAGAAGTCTGTGTTCTGTGGATTGAGCACCGTAGCCTCCACCGACCCTAACATAAACGATTGCACGTCCATAGAGAGTGCACAACAAAGAACATTCCTGCGGTACCACCCGGAGTGCAAGTCCCCCGCTGATATGTCAGCGGCTAACTACGAGGAAGCAGAATTGCTTCTACTGCAGCGAGCCCAGAGAGACTCGTTCCCCGATGAATTGGCCTGTCTACAGGGAGGAAAGCCCGTCCCATCCGACAGCAGATTAATTCACCTGGCCCCCGAGAGCGACGCTCATACCCTCATCAGAGTGGGTGGTCGCCTACGCAGAGCCCCCAATCTACCGGATGACATTAAATACCCGATCGTATTGAACAGCCGACACAAGGTCACAGAGCTGATTATAAAGAAATACGATGAGGATGTACATCACGCAGGAGCAGAAACAGTCCTCACGGAGATTGAGGGAGTACTTAACTCGAAGCCCCTCGGATATGTCTCCAGTGATGTGGCGGATATCGACCCAGTTACCCCCAACACACTCCTGATGGGGCGGCTAGATCCTGCATTACCCCAGACAATGTACCGGCCTGAAGAAGCGAACGGCCGACGAATGTGGAGGTACAGCCAAGTATTAGCCGACAAGTTTTGGAACAGTTTCCTACTGCACTACCTACCGTCTCTACAGACCCGCCAGAAGTGGGTAAAGGAGAGAGACAATTTGACAGAAGGAACAGTCGTCATGATTATTGATCAATCACTGCCCAGAGCTATGTGGCCGGCCGGCCGCGTAAGCAAAGTGATCACCGGTGCCGACGGCAAGGTCCGAGCAGCTGAAGTGCTCGCCCAGGGTCGCACTTACACCCGTCCCGTGGCAAGGCTCATAGAACTGCCTCGACTCCCAGACACAATCGATGACCATGACCCTACAACCCTATGACTTTGTGAAGTTGACTGACCCCTACAGCAAACCCTTATGTGTAAATAGACAACGCGATTAATCTGTCTCTGTTTAACTGATTAGGTCCGGGACCTATTCAGGGGGTGGCTGTTGTGAAGGGCCAGATTAAACCGAATATATATATTTATTTATATATATATATTTAATTGTATTTGTATATTCTCTAATATTCCCTGATATCCCTTGTATATTCCTTGTACAATATGCATTGAATATCCATTCTAGCCTACTGAACATCCCATAATAGTCTCCATTCTACTATTGGTCGAGACCTTGGTGCCAGGCTGCCATACCCCTCAGACCCAGTTCAAACGTACCGCTCGACATGTACGAACAAGTCCTAGTTCCGCGTAGGAATTTGGCTACCGCACCACTAATGGGACTATTTGTTCATAGTGCGTATATATACTGCGCTACTAAAGTAGGACTTTCTTTTCAGTCCAGTTTCTTACCCTCCAATAGAGTCACAGACGTAAAGCCTCCCCGCGATGCCACGTGTGGGAGTAAGGCCAAGTTCGCCTACCATCGGTATTGAGACATCGTGTATATTAATATTTGAATAGTCATATTTGGCACTATATCGTCGAGTTGGACGTAGTCTATTAAGCTAATAATAGTCTGTTAATATATAGTGCTTCGTGCGGTGAGAATACTACCGTAGTCAGTACCCCATCGTTTCGGGCAGAGAACTGGCTGCTTACCCAGGGTGGTTGACCCTATGTGAAGCTGCACCCGAGGAGCCCCAGAGCCGACGAGCGAGTGGACCTGTATACCGGATTATTCTACCGACGACAGCCCGCCTTCCCAGGCACGGATTATGCTTTGGATACTTTGATTATTCTATGGATAAAGACCCCCGACACTACCGTGTGTTGGAACCCCCCCCCCCCCCCCTGGAGAGGACACAAGGTGAGGAGACGCTCTGCAAGACGAGGTCTCTCCACATCTCTCCCCCGTGGACCGGAGAGAGCCGGCCCACAAAGAGTCCACCTGCTTTCATCTGTGGTCCAAGGATCGCCGGCGCATTGAACGGCACTACAGTGGGTTCTCCTGGGATACCCTTGGCCGGACGAGGCAGCTGGATTCTACCCCCCCCCCCCCCTCCTACTCCTGTCGGCTTACAAGCGACCGGATTAACCCCCTCTAGTGTATCCAGCCTATAATCATTAAAGTATCATTGCTGTTATTCCTTAACTATTCCAGGTCGTATATTTACCACCTGCGCCTTCAGAGATTGGACATTATCTATTGATATACCGACGAATACTCCTTGCCATAAAAGTGCATACTATTTCAATTCATAAATGTAATTAAGTGATTAAGTGTTTAGTCTACACACCATCGCTGTGTAGGCAATAAAGACCTGTTTCTAATTCGTACATTTGTGTTGGATCCGTTTCATCTACGTGAGAGTGTTCATGATAATATATTTATGCCGTGTACTGGGTGGCCGAATATTAAGTACAAAGGTAGTGGTAGTAAGTATCATATCTAGTCATACAGTCAGGGAATTGTACCCCTCAGTTACAATTGGTCCTTCGAGCCGGAGGGTAATTAGTGTAATATTAATATAGTGTTATTAATATTGAAATGGCCTATGATGAACACTCCACGAAACGATCCTCCTAACCAACGTCCGCAGCGCGAACGACGGCTCCCTCAGTACTTAGAGGCTTACGCTGTCAGTCAACAACCTAGTCTTCTACTAACAGTAAACGCGGTAAAACTAGAAAGTAAAAGTATGTCTAACCCCAACGCCCAGACTACCCCGACCATAGAGGCCCCTACGGGCTCTAATGTAACTGACCAAGTTCACGGTGGGGACCAGTGGGAACCAGACATGACTTCACACCCCGCCAGTACTGAAGAAGTAGTCCCCGATGAGTCCCGGGAGGAATACAACGCTACCGAGAGAGAACTCGGCACGGAAGAAGACGGGGAGAGCACCGTGGAGATAGAGCTCCAAGGCTCCGCAAGGAGTACCCCGAGGGAAGACTCCCCTATACAACCGCCTTCTCCCAGCGAGGCAGAGAGGACCCTACAGCAGGCCTTCCTCATCAGCCTGAACGCCGCTGCTGAACGTGACCGACTGCAGATCCAGCAGCGGAGCGAAGAAGAGCATATACGTCTAGAAATAAGACGCATTCAGATGGAAGAGAATGTGGCCCGAGACCGAGCAGACAGCCAGCGAGCAGCTGCTGGTGCTCTACGGGACGCAGAGCGCGACAGACAGCAAGCGCAACTAATAGAACAGCTGATCAGACGGACAACACCCTCTCCCTCCGCCAGAGGCTCCAGGAACTCGTCTAGACACACCTCCAGGGCGGCATCCCCTAGCCGAGTAAACAACCCTGAACTTGACCAACAGACGAGGTCTATACCCCCCGCAGACCACCTCCCCCCACCGGTCCAAGCGAGACCTAGCAACCGGGAAGGAGCAGCATATCCTGTGGAGAGGCTAAACCAGAGACTACAAGCACTGGATGACCTAACTGAAGACGAAGAGGAAGAGGAGGAGAACCGCGCCCGAAGACAGCACAGTACTCTACCGGACCAGGAGGTCCGGTACAGCCCAGGCTATACTCCCGCGGAGCTGCGCTACAGACCCCCGACTCTATACACGGGTGAGCACGACGCACGACCCGCACCGAGGAACAGCACCTGGACAAGCGGGCCATGGTACACTGCCGGTACCAGCCCATACCAAGGAGCGGGAGGAGACTCGCCTAGGAGGCCTCTCCCCCAACGCTCGCCGATGTATCCACAGTCAGCGTCATACATTGGCACGCCTATGGTACCCGACTTCACCCAAGAGAACCGGGCCCAGTATACAGAACTCCGCATGTGTCTGGAGACCATGTTGGTGGATGTATTGGATGAACGCCACAAATACGCCATCCTACTGCAGCACTTAAAGGTACCCCGCGCACATAATATAGCGCTCGCCTACGCGACTTCCACCACCCCATACACAGCAGCGCTGGTAGCATTGGACCAGAGGTATGGGCGCATATGGGATTACGTGATCCAGGAGATCCGACACATCGACCGCTTACCCCCAGCAATAGACAATCGAGCACTGGACGACCTGTCCATCAGAGTGCAGTCCCTAGTAGGGATGTTGGGAGCGCAAAGAGAGAAGGGGAAGTATGAACTTTACGCCAACTCAAATGTGGAAAGGATCCTGGAGAAGCTGCCGCCCGCTCGTCAGGAGCGCTTTAGGCGGCAGAGGGACCACAGAGACCCGAATGGCCCCGAACCGAACCTCCTCGATCTAGCGGACTTCCTGGCGAGAGAAGTCAGCAGCCTACGGCTAGATACATTCGGACGGAGCACCCCTGGCTCCAGAGAAGGAACCAGACGACTAAATGATGGAAGAAGATCGGTGACTGTGATGCACCAATCGGAGTCAGTACCGAGCAGCAGGAGCCACAGTACCCCCTCCAGAACGGAGAAGTGGAAGATAGTGTGCCCCTACTGTGAGAAAGAACACTGGCTAGCGCAATGTGACTCCTTCCCCAAGCTGAACGCGGAGGAAGCAGGTCAATGGATAAAGTCCAACAAGCGCTGTTTTCGCTGTGCGCGCTCACACATGGCAGCCGAATGCCGCTTAAAGAAAAGGTGCACCAAGTGCGATGGAGCCCATCTGGACATACTTCACGACAGTAACAGACGGCGCCCTTCACCTGCACCATCCAGCCGCAAAGCGAGCGTCATGTACATCGATCCCGCCAGCAGCAGTGGAGCCCGAGTACTCCTAAAAGTAGTGCGTGTGACACTAAGCTACCAGAATAAAGTCCTGGACACTTACGCCGTCCTCGATGACGGGTCAGAGAAGACCCTGCTGCTCGCCTCCGCTGCGGCCCAGCTAGGGCTGCGGGGAAGCGAAACCCAAATGACAATTCGGACAATAAGACGAGATTTGAAGACGATAAAGGGCGAGAATGTCTCATTCTCTATCGCAGCAAGCGGCCAGCCTGAGCGACGGTACCAGATTGCAGACGCTTTCACCAGCCAAGAAATAGGACTGTCGCGGTACACATACCCCGTCGCCAAGCTGATGGAGAAATATGCACATCTGCGCAAGTTACCGATCCCGCTCATAGACAATGCTATGCCGACCCTGTTGATAGGCTCCGACCATGCAGGCCTCATTGTCCCGATAGACCGGGTTCATACCGGACCCCGAGGCTGTCCTGCAGCAGTCGAGACCCGTTTGGGATGGACTCTCCAAGGCCCGCTCGCCAAATCTCTCAACCGAAGTACAGCCACTAGATGTCTCCACTCCCGAGTCACAGAGGGAGAAACCGCACTCCTGCAACACGTAGAGCGGCTATGGAGCTTGGAACAAATGCCCTTTAAGAATGGAAAGAAAGACATTCGCTCTAAAGATGACATTTACGCCATTCACCTCCTCGAGACAGGGACCAAGAGAGTCCCGGTCAACGGCGTGTTGAGATACGCCACGCCACTCCTGCGGCGAGAAGGAATGCCTACTTTCCACGCCAAGACAGACGCCATAGAACGGTACCTGCTGAACACGGAGCGGCGCTTAGCCAAGAACCCCGCCCAAGAGAGTGTATACCGCGCTGAGATTGAGAAGCTCATCACAGCGGGACACGTCACAAAGATGGACATTAAAGAGGCTGACCAGACCACTGAATCGTGGTACGTGCCCCACCACAAGGTCCATCACAACGGTAAAGACTGCATAGTATTTAACTGCAGCTACCAGATCGGATCCCAAAATCTGAATAAAGAGTTACTGCCCGGTCCCACACTCGGCCCCTCCCTACTCGGCGTTCTACTCCGCTTCCGCCAGGAAAAGGTGGCCATCAGCGGGGACATTAAAGGAATGTTCCTGCAGGTGAGATTAGTAGAGGCGGACAAGCCCCTGTTACGGTTCCTATGGAGAGAGAAGCCAGGAGATGAGCACCCAGCCATCTACCAATGGGAAGTCCTCCCCTTCGGAACGACGTGCAGCCCCTGCTGTGCGACATTTGCACTACAGAAACATGTAGCAGAGGACCCAGCAGCGGACGAAGAGGTCCGACACAGCGTAAAGAACAGCTTCTACGTAGACAACTGTCTACAAAGCCTTTCAACCCAGGAAGAAGCAGAGGCTCTCCTGATTAAACTCCGCGCCTCATTGATCAAAGGCGGCTTTGATCTCAGGCAGTGGGCCAGCAGCGATCCGCAAGTACTGCGCAGCCTCTCCTCCGAGGACAAGGCAGCCAGCAGCGAGACCTGGATGGCTACAATCCCGGGAGAAGCCCAGGAGATGACCCTGGGATTGGTGTGGCGATTCAAAACAGATTAGCTTCACTACAGACACAAGCCCCTGACTACGGAGCAGGGAAGGCCGGCGACGGCGCCGACCACCAGACGGAGTGTGTACACAACACACGCCCGACAATATGACCCGCTAGGATGTATTCTACCGTACACCACCAGGGCAAAAATGATTGTACGAGCATTGTGGGACAAGGACCAGGGCTGGGACGACCCCATTCCCGCACACCTTGCATCCACCTGGAGAGAGTGGGAGATGGAGCTCCACTCACTCCCAGGCGTTAATATGCGCCGAAGCTACTTCCCACCCACGGTGAGGCCAGAGACATGTAAAATGGACTTACACGTCTTCAGTGACGCCTCAGAGGTCGCATACGGATCAGTAGCCTACTTGCGGGCCCAAGACCAAGGGGGAGAGATCTACACAGCATTTGTCCTCGCCCGCTCGAGAGTAGCCCCACGCAAGCAACAATCTATCCCACGCCTAGAGCTCTGCGCAGCCCTAGCCGGAGCGCACCTAGCCACGCTCATCCAACGTGAGCTCACCATACCGGTGTCTAGAACAATCCTGTGGTCAGATTCCACGACGGTACTCGCCTGGATCAAATCGGACTCATGCAAGTACAAAGTCTTTGTGGGAGTCAGAGTCACCGAGATTCAAGACTTAACCGAAGAGTTAACCGGAGAAACAGAGTGGCGCTACGTTGATACAAAACAGAACCCAGCTGACGTCATCACCCGGGGGATGCCCCTGGATGACCTCACCCGTCGCAATGTCTACAGTGACGGCCCCGCATTCCTAAGACTCCCGGAAGGACAGTGGCCCAAGCCTATCCCGAGGGAAGCAAGTACAGAGGAGGTGGAAATTAAGAAGTCTGTGTTCTGTGGATTGAGCACCGTAGCCTCCACCGACCCTAACATAAACGATTGCACGTCCATAGAGAGTGCACAACAAAGAACATTCCTGCGGTACCACCCGGAGTGCAAGTCCCCCGCTGATATGTCAGCGGCTAACTACGAGGAAGCAGAATTGCTTCTACTGCAGCGAGCCCAGAGAGACTCGTTCCCCGATGAATTGGCCTGTCTACAGGGAGGAAAGCCCGTCCCATCCGACAGCAGATTAATTCACCTGGCCCCCGAGAGCGACGCTCATACCCTCAGTGGGTGGTCGCCTACGCAGAGCCCCCAATCTACCGGATGACATTAAATACCCGATCGTATTGAACAGCCGACACAAGGTCACAGAGCTGATTATAAAGAAATACGATGAGGATGTACATCACGCAGGAGCAGAAACAGTCCTCACGGAGATTGAGGGAGTACTTAACTCGAAGCCCCTCGGATATGTCTCCAGTGATGTGGCGGATATCGACCCAGTTACCCCCAACACACTCCTGATGGGGCGGCTAGATCCTGCATTACCCCAGACAATGTACCGGCCTGAAGAAGCGAACGGCCGACGAATGTGGAGGTACAGCCAAGTATTAGCCGACAAGTTTTGGAACAGTTTCCTACTGCACTACCTACCGTCTCTACAGACCCGCCAGAAGTGGGTAAAGGAGAGAGACAATTTGACAGAAGGAACAGTCGTCATGATTATTGATCAATCACTGCCCAGAGCTATGTGGCCGGCCGGCCGCGTAAGCAAAGTGATCACCGGTGCCGACGGCAAGGTCCGAGCAGCTGAAGTGCTCGCCCAGGGTCGCACTTACACCCGTCCCGTGGCAAGGCTCATAGAACTGCCTCGACTCCCAGACACAATCGATGATGACCATGACCCTACAACCCTATGACTTTGTGAAGTTGACTGACCCCTACAGCAAACCCTTATGTGTAAATAGACAACGCGATTAATCTGTCTCTGTTTAACTGATTAGGTCCGGGACCTATTCAGGGGGTGGCTGTTGTGAAGGGCCAGATTAAACCGAATATATATATTTATTTATATATATATATTTAATTGTATTTGTATATTCTCTAATATTCCCTGATATCCCTTGTATATTCCTTGTACAATATGCATTGAATATCCATTCTAGCCTACTGAACATCCCATAATAGTCTCCATTCTACTATTGGTCGAGACCTTGGTGCCAGGCTGCCATACCCCTCAGACCCAGTTCAAACGTACCGCTCGACATGTACGAACAAGTCCTAGTTCCGCGTAGGAATTTGGCTACCGCACCACTAATGGGACTATTTGTTCATAGTGCGTATATATACTGCGCTACTAAAGTAGGACTTTCTTTTCAGTCCAGTTTCTTACCCTCCAATAGAGTCACAGACGTAAAGCCTCCCCGCGATGCCACGCGTGGGAGTAAGGCCAAGTTCGCCTACCATCGGTATTGAGACATTGTGTATATTAATATTTGAATAGTCATATTTGGCACTATATCGTCGAGTTGGACGTAGTCTATTAAGCTAATAATAGTCTGTTAATATATAGTGCTTCGTGCGGTGAGAATACTACCGTAGTCAGTACCCCATCGTTTCGGGCAGAGAACTGGCTGCTTACCCAGGGTG
Organism: Notolepis coatsorum; assembly: GCF_963971535.1. NCBI lineage: Eukaryota > Metazoa > Chordata > Actinopteri > Aulopiformes > Paralepididae > Notolepis > Notolepis coatsorum. Next base: position 44,079,836 of record NC_140168.1, on the reverse strand, counting down.
GTTGACCCTATGTGAAGCTGCACCCGAGGAGCCCCAGAGCCGACGAGCGAGTGGACCTGTATACCGGATTATTCTACAGACGACAGCCTGCCTTCCCAGGCACGGATTATGCTTTGGATACTTTGATTATTCTATGGATAAAGACCCCCGACACTACCGTGTGTTGGAACCCCCCCCCCCTGGAGAGGACACAAGGTGAGGAGACGCTCTGCAAGACGAGGTCTCTCCACATCTCTCCCCCGTGGACCGGAGAGAGCCGGCCCACAAAGAGTCCACCTGCTTTCATCTGTGGTCCAAGGATCGCCGGCGCATTGAACGGCACTACAGTGGGTTCTCCTGGGATACCCTTGGCCGGACGAGGCAGCTGGATTCTACCCCCCCCCCCCTCCTACTCCTGTCGGCTTACAAGCGACCGGATTAACCCCCTCTAGTGTATCCAGCCTATAATCATTAAAGTATCATTGCTGTTATTCCTTAACTATTCCAGGTCGTATATTTACCACCTGCGCCTTCAGAGATTGGACATTATCTATTGATATACCGACGAATACTCCTTGCCATAAAAGTGCATACTATTTCAATTCATAAATGTAATTAAGTGATTAAGTGTTTAGTCTACACACCATCGCTGTGTAGGCAATAAAGACCTGTTTCTAATTCGTACATTTGTGTTGGATCCGTTTCATCTACGTGAGAGTGTTCATGATAATATATTTATGCCGTGTACTGGGTGGCCGAATATTAAGTACAAAGGTAGTGGTAGTAAGTATCATATCTAGTAATACAGTCAGGGAATTGTACCCCTCAGTTACAAACACACATGACTCACAACTAAGCATATTATTTGATAGTGAATGGAGGTTATGGTTCGAGACACACTGCAGACAACACACAGACCACTGGGAATACAGACAAGGTAAACGCATTAGTTGGGGAGGTTGGGACTTGATTCGGGACATATAATACAAATTTACATTACATTTACATTTAGTCATTTACCTGACGCTTTTATCCAAATCGACTTACAAGTTCTGTACGACAAGTCATCAGGAAGGGTACAACTCTATCAGCTGAGTAACAATGTTCATCAAAGTGTTGCGTGTTACAGTGTAGGTTTGTTTATTAGGACAAGTGCATGACAGTAAGGTTAGATTTTTATTTAGATTTTTTTCCCATTATTTCAGATAATGGTTGAAGAAGTGCGTCTTTAGTCGACGGCGAAAGATTGGACGGGATTCGGCTGTCCTAACTGGGGTGGGTAGTTCATTCCACCATTGTGGAGCAAGGACTGAGAATAGGCGGCTTCTCTTTGATGACCCTCCCAGAGCTTTGATAGGAGTAGGTCTGAGGCAGCCAGAAGATGCAGAGCGTAGGGGTCTTGAGGGTGTGTAGTTAGAGACCATTGACCAGAGGTAGGCGGGAGCGGTTCCCTTTGCCGCACGGTATGCTAGGTCGAGGGCCTTGAAGCGGATACGTGCAGCAATGGGGAGCCAGTGCAGGTCCCTAAGAAGTGGGGTGACATGGGCCGACTTCGGTAGGTTTGAGATCAGGCGGGCCGCTGCGTTTTGAATGAGTTGAAGAGGCTTGGTGGCAGTGGCCGGGAGGCTAGACTAAACTGTAGACACTAGCACACATGACACACAAATCACCAAGTCCACATGGCTTTTTCACAAACAGTTAGAGCTATGTTTGAAGTCTCACGGTGTTCCATTAGACAGACCAATTGAACACCACAGATACCACAAATTCTTCTACTCAAGAGAGACATCGAGAGGTTTTGTTTCAGAATTTTATCATCAATTACTAACGTCCTCGTATGAAACCCTCCAACTTGACTCTGTCTGGAGGAGGGATATACCAGACCTGGAAAATGACTTTGATTGGCAAGGAGCCTGGGCAAATGTCCGACTTACATCAAGGAACCCGGATCATCAACAAATCAATCTTAACTATATTCACAGGACATACTTGACTCCTATAAGACTGTGCCGAATGGGGCTCAAACAAGATTCCAAATGCACCCAATGTACAAATGGGGACGAAGGGACATTTATGCACATGTATTGGGACTGCTCACCAGTTAAGGCATTCTGGAAAGATGTGACCCAACAAATATCAAAACTCGTATCTTGGAATATACCTGTACACCCCTCGGTATTGCTGTTGAATGATGTTTTTGAGTTTGCAGTGAATCCACAGCTAAAGAGATTGGTTTTATCGGGTATCACAGTAGCCAAAAAGCTGATCGCATCACGCTGGTTTCAACCGGAAAAAATGTGCCGTAAAGTTTGGTTTCTTACATATCTCGATGTAATTTACCATGAAATATCTACAGCAAGAATTCTGGGTCTCAATGAATCCAAAATGTCAATGTGGTTAGAAGTGGTGGAGAGAATAAAAGCTAGCTTATAATGGTAGTGTCTGGTTAGGTGCGAGGGATAGTGGAGGTACTTCTCAAGGTGGGGTCCGGGAGGGGGGGGTTCGAGCTGAGCATATGTGTGTAGGTTTTTTTTTTAGATAACAGGTATTATGGGTATATCTTATATAAAACAACTAACCAAAAGGTGATCTCATTGGATGTGCCCTGACAATTAATGCTTGTATATCTTATCGTGTGTTGTCATGTTTGTTTATATGTTTGTTTAAAAAAGAATAAAAAAATAAAATACAAAAAAAAAAAAGATGACAGGGAACTTGGGGACTCACATTTGGAGACCGGACCGGGAGCTCTGGAAATGTACTAACATATGAAAGATAAAAATTCAAATAAAATGTTGGACAATAATAGGGACATTGGAGAATCCCCACTGGGAGGGGCCCTCTCCAGGAGAGCCTCACCACTCCAACGGGGGTTAAACGGGGTTAAAAAGAATTACTTGGGAAGTGCCAATTGTCATTAGTCTTCTTTTATATTATTTTCTTCTGAGTTATGTTAGAATAGCAGTTGCTTTAAATGTGCACATGGACAAATATGAAGGACAAGAATTCAAAATGTTGGACATGAAGAGAGGCTTGGAGAATCTCCTTTGGGGGGTATCTCCATCTCTGGGGGGGGGGCATCTCTAGTGGGAGGGCTGATCCCCCCCCAAACCACCAATCGGGGAAAGAGTGCTAACCATAAACCATTTATGTTCACTTAATTTTTTCTTATTGCGTTGTTAGTTTCATTTATGGTGTACGTGTTGTTTGTCTATAAATATTCATAAAAGATTTTAAGTTTAAAAAAAAAAAAAAGATGTCGCCGGGCCTGCGCCATTACCGGCCACAGGACGGGGGCGTTGCGCCGTAGCCAGGCTCCAGCCGTCGCCGCTTCTGGCCCTGCCAGCAAGAGGCCTTGTCAACGTGGTAGACCAACCTGTGTTTGCGGCCATTTCGTCCTGCGTACGAGTTGCAGGTAAGATGTCCGTAGGACATTTCCCCACTCTTCCTTCCTCCCCCTCCCGAATGTTTTTGGTTAATAACAATGTCTTTGTTTAACAAAACATATGTTACTTCACTGCATTTGGAGATACGACGTGTGCTGTGTGAAAATTGTCTTGGTCGCTATCTTGTATAGCTTAGGTTCTAGAATTGGCTTATGTCTTTCTCTCTACCTAAAAACAGTGTTATTTTTTACGTGAGTAAAAATAAACTGGGGTTTTTTGTTGTATGATGAGAAGTTGTGTGTGTGTTCATGTAACGTTTAGACAACGTGGCTGTGTCCACAACTGGCTGGGTGTTATCCTACAGCGCTGTACATAGTGGCATGTGATCAAGGGCCTGAGTCCCTCTCTTAGCTTGATATTTTCTTTACTTAAGGGTAATGGTAAAAATAATGAGTGGCAAGTTTTCACACATAAGCAGAGCCGTGGATAGAACCTGTTTTCAAACGAGGTTATCGGCTGTGGCTGGCGTGCATGATGTAAAGCTTTTACTCTACAGGTAATTATGTGCTTCATCTGGCGCGCCATGCACCTGGTGTCACGGCTCTGTTTTTTTTTGGCGTCGTATCAGGGGTCATCATAAGTGGGTGAGGGGGTGGGTGAAATTATTCCCCGGTTTGCCCCTGCCCCCCCCCCCCCCCCCCCCCCCCCCCCCCCACCCAAATATGATTTTGTTTGCAAAACGTGTGTTGATTCACTATATTTTTGGGGATACGGTGTAATCCCTCAGCTACTGCTGGGGTTGTGCTCTTGCTTAGGGAGAGTGCAGTTTTCTCTGAAAAATTGTTTGGTCGCTATTATGTGACTTAGCAAGGCCTGTAGCTAGCACTTGGTCGAGGACTTATGTCTTCTCTCGTCATAAAAGACGGCGTTCCTCTTGCAGTAGTGAGAGTGAACTTTTGCCTTTTTTATTGTGAAAGAGGGTTGTGTGTATCGTGTTTTCATGTTTAAGTAAACGTGGCATTGAGTCCACAACTGGGTTAGGTGTTAGCCTACAGAAGTTACATGTATAGCTCTTGTACCAAGGCCTTTGGCCCCTCTCTTTGGTCTGTGTTTTTCTTTACTTAGGGTAAAGGTGTAAAAATTCAGGTGGCAAGTTTCGCACATGAGCCTGAAGCCGTATATAAAGCCCGTTTTTTGCACAAACGAGGTTATCGTCTGTGGCTGGCGTGCGGAATGTGAAGCTGTTACCCTAACAGGTATGATGCGCTTTCATGTAGCGCGCTACGACTGGTGTCATGGCTCTGCTTTGTTGTTGCATCGTATCAGGGGTGAGGGATCATAAGGGGTGGACTAATAAACTCCTCCCCCCCTTTACTGATTGGCTGGGAGGTGGGACCTCCTGCCTGTCAGTCTCCCTGTCGGCTGAGGGGTCAGCGCGTCACAGGGAGGGGGAACGGGGGGGGGTTCCCTGGTTCCACTCCATGTTAGGATGGGTGGGTCACAGGATTTCCCCCCGGCCATGGAATACGTCACTGGGCGCGTTTTTCCTATTGGCCATGAGACATCCGTGAATTTTCAGGCTCTGTGCTGCAGACCGCTGTCATTGTCAAAGTTGGATGATGCGATGCATTTGAAAACTGTTTGTTTTCTGCTTTGCTCTCTATTAAAGTGTGTATTGGGCCGTTGGTCACTTGGCTCAATTATTATTACATATATCTTTTTCAATTGTTACTCACGTAGAGGTCTCTCTTGGGGAACTTCTATCTTCCCCTCTTATGTAAAGAGCAGAATTGACAGGGTTTTACCCTCAGACACATCATATGAGACCCGTGTCTGTGTCTTATAGGCCGGCTTCCTGCTGCTCGTCCCAGACACCGTGGAGGAAACTTTGTCTGGTGTTTCTTATTAGAATTCGCCATCAATATGTTTCGGGTTCTCGACGTGCATATAGCGCTGTGGAACCACTTTATGGCTGGCGCGCCTTGGTTGCCCAATTCATAGAAATGGTGTTTTCTATTCGGGCGGCTGGGAAGGAGATTTTATCTCTAGCGAGCACCAGTGCACTAGGTTAGACTCGACGGCTCATGTGCATCTCCGGGGGGAGATGACAGAGTAGATCAAAACATTGGCGGAGGGGTCTCATGCCCATGAGGTGGGCCACCAGGAGCAGTGCATACTGACCGTCTTGGTGGCGCCCTCTGTGATGTTTTGGATCAACATGCGTACCTACCCCCCTCTTAGGACTGGGGATGGCGGCGTGACTAGGACGCGGGACTGGTTCTGGTCGCGCCGGACCAGGTCAGTTAACACGTTGTCCACCGGGGCGCAGATCTGCTGTTCTGGTACCCCGAAGGACTTTGTGCTTTTCCGGGGGGGAAATGCCGGGTCGGGCCGGGCGTCGCAGGGATTGATGTCGTGGATGTGTGTGTCATATGTATGCCACCACGGGTTGCCCTTAACAGTGACGTGCTTGGTCCATACTGTGTTGTACCTTGCGCTGTGTTAGGGGGCTTGGTCCCTCTCCATTTGTTTCACCCCTCCCTCCCTGCTAGGACAGGGCTGGGAGGGGGCTGTCGGGGAGGTTGTTGTCAACTCCTCTAGGCATCCCTGTGTAGGTCCCGGTCCGCCGGGCCCAGGTCCGAACTTGTTCTCGTCGACCTGTTGGCCTGGGTTAACCCTTTGAAAACTGAAACACTTGTGCTGCTTGTATAGCCTGTGTATACACGCAGTTATGTTTCTGAGTTTTCTTTGTGGGTTAAGGGAACAACCGCCTCCTGTTAAACCAAACATAGGGGGGTGGTTGGTTCTCCGGTGTGTTGGTAGCAGAGTCGACTCTCGGGTTGAGGCCGGGCTTGACCCCGTCTGCCCGAGAGTATGCCCATGCATCTTTCATGACATCTGCCAATTGTGTCAGCCTCTTCTTTGAACCTCGACCCCGCTGGATTGGGGGGTCGGGTTTGTGGAGGTTATGGCATGGTGCACAGCATATCGAACACCCCTTCCGCCGGCATACTGTTCTCACAGTAGACCCTTTAGGCGCCTGTCTAGTCCGCAGTTCTCCAGGCACAGGTCGAGTTCTGCTCTTGGGGCCTGTTGCCTGGATTGAGGGATCAACCTCCTTGGGGGTTGTCTCCCCGGCACGCCGACTGGCCCAGCAGTGTTGTGGTGGGGTAGCCTCTTGAAGAGTGCTTCAGAGCGGCGTGCCAAGGGGGGAAGGGCCTGCTCTTGATTTGGGCCCTGTCCGATATGCTGGCGATGTGGGGGGTGGTGTCACCAGTGACCGTCTGGTAGGGTCCCGATGCTGCGGCCTCGTTGGCCTAACCAGGCCCCCTTTTTTCAGTGGGTCCTAGCCCTCAGGTTGTCCTAGGGATGGGACCTCCTCCGCGCTGCTGCAGCCTTGCCACAGGGTTGGGTTCTTGACCTTCGACCCCGTGATGTTGGGGGCTGTAACGGGGGTGTTTTGCTTCCCGTCCGTTCCCTGGTGGCATGTGGGATGCGCGCCTGAGTGGTCGCGGGTCCTTCTGAACGAAGGTAAGTCCCACGGTCTGCTCACCCTGTGCGTTTGAGGTGCTAAGCCCTCTTCGCACAGTCAGATCCGATTCCCTCCCGTCCTGGCTCGGGTCCTCCCCAATTCTGATGGTTGTAGGGGGCCTCAGCGGGTACATCTGTCCAGCTTTTCGCTCTGCTCAGCTCCTGTGTTCCAATAGAGCAGAGCGTAAAGCTATATGATCTATAACGTAAGGTTATCCTATAACCCTAGTTATATGAGTATAGCGAGCGCTCTGCTCTGACTCACTGAGGACCCCATGGTCATTGCCTTCGGTGGTGAAAGACTTGGAAAGGAGGCAAGGAGCTGATTGTGTGGCCACGACCCCGCTTATGTAGGAGCGGATGTGGGTGTGGCCAGGCGGAGGTAAATAGGTGTGTGCATGTGGAGAAAGTTATTCATTATTAGAGTGGATAAAGGGATAGTTCCAATAGAGCAGAGCGCTCGCTATACTCATATAACTAGGGTTATAGGATAACCTTACGTTATGTGATATTGTAATATTTTCTTTTTAAAAGATGTTATCTCCCGGTGTGTAGCCTACGCATATTGGAAACTGTAGCCAGGAATTCCTAAGTTGTTCATTTCGCAAAAAAAAACAATCAACCACCGATATGTCTCCCCGTGCCAGGTCCCCTGCTGAACAATGCTGGTATTGTTCGCTCGGAGAACAAAACTGGCGCGGGTTGCCAGCGCTTATCAATTTCCCCTTTCTCTGTCGCCCACCATGTTGTTTGTGCGTGGCGTGGCGAAGGCCCATCTTGGGCCCAGCAGGTTGTCCTGTGAGCACGGCAGCGTCCTAAAATTAGTTCAAGTCAGCGGTGGCCTTTTTGCAGCTTCGCCTCGGAGGATGTTGTTTGCAGATCCAAAAGCTACAGCACAGATAAACACCTTTGTCTCACTCTGTTCACGTGTTTGAGGCCAGCTTTGCTGGGGACTTTTCAGCATAACAAAAAAAAAACATACATAGAAAGCTGTGACAATGAACGATAAAGTTTGCTACTTGTACTTTATGTGAGTATTTTCATTTTAGGGACGTTTATACTGTTACTCCACTACACTACATATTGTACTTTTTACTCCACTACATTTTGTCTGAACCCATCAGTTACTAGTGACTTTGAAGAAAAATATTTTGCATAGAAAACAAAGATTTATGAAGATTATATACTTTCACATTTGAAGCCTGCAAACTTCAAGAGGACGTAATCAGAGCAGCACAACTGGACAACATACCACTTTAACATAACATTTATAATCAGAGAAGCATAACTGGACCACATACCACTTTAACATAACATTTAGAGGTCAATGGATAGAGGGTTGAACGCTCCCAAGCACTGGAATACACAAACGTCATGTTGAATGCATACTTTTACTTTGGGTACCTAAGTACATTCAATAGCAAATACTGCTCTACTTTTACTTAAGTCGAATTTGAATGGAGGACTCTTACTTTTACCAGAGTACTCATTTATCTGGGTATTTCTACCTTTACTTAAGTAAAGGAACTGTGTAGCCTACTTCTTCCACCACTGACCAAATCAAGTGATCGAAACAAACACAAATCAGGAAAATCAAAGTCTATTAAACGCCATTGTTGGAAAACAGCCTTGTTGTGCAGTATATGTGTTAATTAGTCCTCAGACTCACAGAACCTCTCCCTGTCTTCTCTAAAGTACACTATCTTCTCCATCGTGAATTTATTGAAAATGACGCAGATTTGTGGTGAAATACATCCCCGATTGTATGCCATTAAAAACAATTACATGATGTGGTGGAGCATCTTTTTTTGGGAGGGTTGTTTTTCATTTTAGAAGATTAGCCTGAAACTACATTTCCAAAGTGCCTGTCACAGCAGGGCTGTTAAAGTGAATCTGGTGAACAGACGGGATTGCTCATAGGAAGGACAGACAGAACATGGTGTGCTTTAAACGAGCACCATGAAATCGTGGCACAAACTATCAGACCACGTTACCACTAGCATTTACGTTAGCCTGCAGGCTAGTATATATATGGTGGTCTGACCGCCGCCACAGACATTGAGACTGACAACTAGCAGTGAAAGTGAATTACGAGGGTTACAGTGTGGTTCAGCAAACACAGATCAAATAGCTCTGAGCCATCATCCATGCTGTCTGTTCTGCTAGTTCTTTGTCTCATTATACTAGCACACAGTGGCCTGTTTATTAGTGCTAGGGACCTTCAAATCGGAATCGGAACCCTCCCATTAAACGATCCAAGCAGTTTAAATAGAGATGATGGATCTCTCAACTTATAGACACATATAACATAGAAACATAATTATAAATCTGGCCAATTGACATGAGTGTATAGATTGGACTACTGCAACAAATATTTCTGGGAAAATGTCATTATATCCAATACACTTATATATGATATGTCCCGCCTTTCTAGGCTGTTAGTGACATTTTATGATTGTCAAGTAGCCTATGATTTATGAATTTACACAATGGTTTAGTCATATGTCTGCAACATCAAAAAATAAAATAAAAATAAAGGTAAAAAAAAGCTCGCCAAAAAGGATATATATTTTATGGCATTTTCTGCTTTATTGTGGATAGGACACTCAGAGAGGAAATTGGGTGAAGAGATGGGGGAGGACATGCAACACAAGCCCTGGGCCGGATTCAAACCCAGGACGTTGCGAGTATAACATGACACTCCAACTCCGCAGCCGGTGTCAATTGACTTACCTTTCCAGGAAAAGTCTACAGTGGCCCCACACACCCAGGTTGGTGATGACGTGGGCACCCCATGATATCCATGCCACCGACATCACAAATGGACAGTGGTGACCGCCGATATCCAAGTCGGGGGAGGCGGCCACCCATTCGTTTGGACCTATAGACTTACCTAAAGTGAAAGACTTTTGTTTTGTAAAAAATTAATATATATATATAATAATAATAATGATGTTGTATTGCCTTATGTGTGCTGTTGCAACGAAGGGGTACCATTATTCTAAGTGTAGAGGAGATGTTATGTATTTGGTTATGTTTGTCCCAGTGTTCTTGCCATACTCACCTCGAGTTGGCACGTTGCGATTGCGCAACTGTGGTTGTTGTGATTTGCCTACCAATGAAGTAAAGCCACGTTAATAAGTACCCTCCGTGTTGTGTTCACTTTTTATTGTTAGATCACCTGATTAACAATTTAAGGATATAACATGTAAGTACTCACCGGTGGCTTACCTGGTGTTCACCTACTGGCGTAGTCCAGTGGGGTCCGGGGACCCCCAGGGGTCCTTGAGGGGGGCTTCAGGGGGTCCCCAATGGGGAACAGTTTAATTTCACCAATACGTTTTTCACTAGAAGTTAGCACAATGGGGGCCCCCGAGTGGCGGACCACGTAATGCGCTGCGTCACAACATGGCCCGACCCGGGTTCGATTCCCGGACCCGGCGTTTTTTGCCGAATGTCTTCCCCTGCTCTGTCTCCCATTCCTCCTCTCTATCTCTCTCTACCCGACTGCCCGGTAGTAAAAACCCAATACAAATCTACAAAAACATATGTTAGCACAATGAAGGAATGCATTCGCATGACTCGAATGGCCTTCTCAGATGAGAGATGGGGCGACAGTGGCTCGCGAAGTGGAGCAGTCGTCTGGCAATCCGGAGGTTCCCGGTTCGATTCCTGCTCCTCCCGGGCAGCGTGTCGATGTCACCTTGAGCAAGACTCTTAACCCCTAATTGCTCCCGATGAGCATTGGCACCTTGCATGGTTGCCTCCGCCGTGAATGTGTGAGTGAATGGGTAAAATGTGAGTAACAAATTGTAAAGCGCTTTGGATAAAAGCGCTATATAAAAAAGCAGCCATTTACCATTTACCATAATGATGGAATGGGGGTCCATGACGTATTATATATTTATTTTGGGGTCCTTGACATGAAAACGTTTGAGAACCACTGGCGTATACAGTATATATAATACGGAATATGGCTCGGCGCAAACACTGGCACACTTGGTTATGTGGTTATGAAAGAAGTGTGGACTGTCCGTCAGCGGTGCCCTACTTCAATACTATGTTAGCCTTCAGAGTGTGGCAAGAAGGGAGGCGTGCGGGCATGAACAAGGCACCGGAAGCACCTCACCAAACCCTGAGCTGTTACTGCTTTCTATCTAACAGCAGTCAACCAAGTGTTACCGACAACACGCAATCCTAGAGAGATAGAGAGAGAGAGAGAGAGAGAGAGAGAGAGAGAGAGAGAGAGAGAGAGAGAGAGAGAGAGAGAGAGAGAGAGAGAGAGAGAGAGAGAGAGAGAGAGAGAGAGGGAGAGAGAGAGAGAGCCGCCACGGAGCCAAAAAAGCCCAAGTGAGAAACAGGACTACCCTCTCCACCGATGGTGTGTGGGATAGTCACAATCGTGTTAAGAGAGTCGGCTGGCGCGCTGCCAGGACCATGGTAAACACACCACTCCCGCTGGGTCCTTTGCACCCAGGTCTCAGCTCTCGGAGGTATCCCCAGCCTGTTGATCCTGAGAGAGAGAGAGCGAGAGAGAGAGAGAGAGAGAGAGAGAGAGAGAGAGAGAGAGAGAGAGAGAAATGGAGAGAGAGAGGGAAATGGAGTGACAGAGAAGGAAATTCTGATGTGAAAAGATAAAGATTTAAATCAGTGGTTCTCAACCTTTTATTGACCCTGGTTAACCCTATTTAATGTCCATGTTCCATAATGCCCCCCTCAACCCCCTACACCCAATGGGAATTACATTTTCAGGTCTCAGTTATGATTATTCCGAATTTCCCCAAGGGGATTGTAAAAAAGACTGCTGTAAAATTTCAAACTGGCCCTTTAATGTGCGCTGATGTCCGCTCGCACCTGACGGGAGCGGATGCTTATCAAGCCACCAGGAGACGTGCTCTGGAACCCAAAACCCAAAACTGCGGCCTAGGGAGGTGTAGTCTGACGTCACTTTGGACCACCCGGTTAGGGATTTATCATTAGGAAAATGTATTATTGGCTATTGTAATAATTCTTTTCAAGCTTTTCATTTTTGCACAAAATGAGTTCCCTTCTATCACTAACATTATTGTTTAAGCATTTTTGGTTGAAATTAAATTCAACGTAATTATTTTACGATTAATTGCTAATTGTTTCATGTTGAGCTATAGATTGTGGATGAATACACACAGAAAGGTACACCATGCCAATGTTCATGCTTTATTTGTTTTAAATGAGATGATTTAGAAACAGGTCCATTGGAAATACATTGCAATTTCAAGTGAGGTGGACCGCGCAGGAAACAACAATGACGTAACCACTACACCTCCCTATGGCCATGCGCTCTATTGTTTGTACTCTGAGGACTGATAATGCTGTATTTCACGATACAGGAATGGACTGGAATCTCATGAATATTATGAACCTAATATAATATTCAGATAGACTGTGTTGAATTAATTATACTGTAGCGTTCTGTCATACCGTAATTTGTCAGGAAGAATGAAGAGAGGTGGTACTTGGTTAGTAGTTACAGACAGGTACATGCTTCCTCGTCAGGTTACACACAGCTACCTCCTCTAACGTTTACCTCACGAACACACCTTAACTTCCGGTGCGCCCTCTTATATATCTCCCGGGGGGAAACACACCCCCAGCTAACAGAGCGTTTGCCACATAGGATATTGCAACATATCCTATATATATATACATACATATTGGGTTTATTTTATCGCCACAGGACATGCTTTACATTTGCTGCCAGGAAGAAGTTAGTTGCAGCCACCTTTCTTCCTGTATTGGATTATATGCACGCCCCTGCAAAATCTTTGCAATCTCTGGACTCTGTGTATCACATGTGCCCTGATGTTCGTCACATGTTGCAAAGCTCTCACTCACCACTGTACCTTATATGGCAGAGTTGAGTGGCCCTCATTGGCTGCACGTCGTCTCTCACACTGGCACACCTTTATATATAAAACCATTTTAGGCCTACTGCCCCAATATTTATGTGGTTATATTTTAAGAACCCAGAGTATACTTACTCATTACGTTCCAGCGACCGTTATCTGCTACATATCAAGTTCGCACTGAATTCGGCAAGCACTCCTTCATGCACTTTGCACCCGCTGCCTGGAACTCACGACAGAGCACTCTGGACCTGAAGGAGCCAATTTCTCTTAGAACATTTAAAAACCTTGTGAGTAACTTGGAATTAGCCTCATATCGTCCTTGCTCCTGCTTTATATGAAAGGCCCATTATTTAACTCTATTGCTCTGACCAGATTGTATCTTGTCTATCTGTTGTTGATTTGGTATTGTTTTATTGTGTATTTTTTAGGGCTGTCAGTTTATCGCGTTAATTAGATTAATTAATTACACAGCAAATTATCGCGTTATGAAAATTAACTCCAAATTAATTACAATATTTTTTTTTGTTTTTAACTTTTTTGTTGTTGTATCTCATTCATTCCATAATAACATATAATACACATTTACAGCCTTTTTTAATATGGTCCATTTGCATGTTCTTGGTATCTGATTCTAGGGACATCTATGGATCTCAGGGAAGGTATTCCCGCAGTGTCAGAAATACTGTGTCTGTTACTAGGCTTGAGTAAATTGTAATGAACCAAATGAGAATATCAATAATTTTTTTTATCTTTGACTGTGAATAACACCATGCAAAAATGTACCAGACCTGAAAAATCTAAGCAAATTAATAAATGGAAGATGATTAAACAGAAGGTTTTGTAGATACAGTACTGAATTCTGCCATCCGGACACATGCAATTTGAAATATGATTATAGAATATCAGGCCTAAAATTGTTATGCGATTAAAATGCGATTAATTAGATAAATTAATTACAAATCCTGTAATTAATTAGATAAAAAAAAATATCGCCTGACAGCACTAGTAATTTTGCAGGCTTCCCTTGGAAAAGAGATCATTGTGTCTCAATGGGACTGACCTGGTTAAATAAAGGCTAAATAATTGTTTTTAAACATCTACATATGATATGGATATGTGGCATAACTGTACTCAATAAATCTCTTACTTACAATATAAATGTGCTGGTGAGGCAGTTTTGTGTATATAGGTGAAGTATTTAAAAAGTTAGATATACTCAACTAACCGCCTCGGACAGTCCTTCATACCAGCGGCCATCAGGCTCCACGACAGTGGGCAGCGACTAGCAGCCTCCAGGCTCCACAACAGGGGGCAGCGACAGCGACTGCTACCAGACATTGACCTGGGACTTATAGGAACCCAAGGAGGACAAACTACACTACCCTACCTTAGGCTTACTGCACCCTATGTGGATACTGTGATACTGTGAATAATGTATATTTCAGTGGATACCGTGATACTGTGAATAATGTATACTCAGTAGATAGTAAATTATAACACTACCTCATGCATACTGCACCTTATGTGACACTGTGAATAATGTGAATATTCCTCAGCTAGTCAGATAGTAAATTATATTGACCATATTGATCAAATTGTTTACACTGCCTGTGTTGTTTTTTACTACCTGTATACTGTGTTGTTTTACTACCTGTACCCCTCCCCCCTCCCCCCCATGCTGCTATGATGCCTGAATTTCCCCAAGGGGATCAATAAAGGAATATCTTATCTTATCTTATCTTAGATCTAGATCTCAATTCCTGTACAACACCCACAGGTGGCCAGCTTGGAGGCAGCCACGCTGCGGGTCTTGTTGGTTATGTATCATATACACCTATATAGTATCATACAGGAAGGCAGAGGAACATCACCCATGCACTATAAACAACAATGGTAAGTGAAGTAAAAGTCACAAAAGGGCCATAAGCTCGATGAAGCTATTACAGCGACCTCAGCCGGGCTCACAAAGTCCCTGACAAAAGTTTGACTGTGACAGTGTGTCGCAAAGACAAGCTGAACTTAAACCAAAGTTGAAGTGACCCAAGCCAAGACTGGAGGCCTCAGCTGTGCCTGAGCGGAGCCAACGCGTGGTGAAGGCCTTTTCCGGGGTGACGAGAGCAGGGAGTGGGGAGCCAGAGCATGTTAGCTAGCTAGAGCGTTTGGTGAAAGTGCAGACAGCTTGGGAGGTGCTAATGAATGCCGGGCACTGCTAACCGCACTGTACCCAGGCTCCGGGCGCAGCCTGGCAGCCTCCTGTCACTCCTGCCCATGCAAAATGTGAAAGATCAACCGGTTGGAGGGAGCAGACGGGAGTCAACACACACACACATACCATGCATACACGCAGACACACGCACATACACACACACACACACAAACAGGTGTACACATACATGAGCACACACATCAGCTTGCAAACACACACACACACACAAACAGGTGTACATGTATATGAGCACACACATCAGCGTGCAAACACACACACACACACACACACACACACACACACACACACACACACACACACACACACACACACACACACACACACACACACACACACACACACACACACACACACACACACACACACACAGATACACACACACACACACAGGCCTGGCTCACTATGGTGTCACATCATGGCTCCAGCCAGACCAGGCCACAAGTCCTCAGCAGAGATGATTCAAGACCCCCCACTGAGACCTCCGTCAGTCAGCCTGGACCTGCAGTAGGGCTGCAGAACAACGGACAGCAGGGCTTCAAGCTATACACTCTCTCAGTTTGGAAACTGCTAATCGTGTTCAGTGGTTGTAATTTAGTTGTGCTTATTGTATATTTAATTAATAAAGTTTGCACTTATAAATGAAAAACAACATACTCTGTTATAAAATGTAATAATAGTAGTAATATTCTATAACTTTTATTCATACAGAGTAACTAACCAAGTTAAAGGATATTAAACAGATATAAGATACAGTACAGAAATTAGGGGGGAAAAGACAAACAATTCTTCATATATTCACACAAATTATGGATATTAAACGATACGGCTAGTATAATAAAATGTTTTGTTAATGTCAACCTAGTCTACGAAAAGACCAACCCACAATGCATTGCTTTCCAAAAGCTGTTAAAAGCAAGTCACAGCGCCGTACTGTTGCTTTGGTCAGCATAATTCATAATCACGATAAACTTGGTCATTGTATTGTAATGCTCAATGCACAGGGACTACTAAATGTAACAGTCAAGTGTAGTACTAACAATAGTAATATGTACAAGTGATTAAACTGGGTATAGAATATATACATTAGTACTACTGGGTGTAGTTGTATGTACAGAGTTGTAATATTAATGTGTATAGTGATACAGGTATAAAGACAGTATAGTAGTAGTCATACTGGCCAGCAGCGTAACTATAAAGAGTAGGTAAGGGATATGTACAGATATAGATATAGTATCTACAGATATGCAAAATTATTATGTGCAGGTATGTACAGACAGATGTGGATTGATATACATATATATACGGTATGAATAAATATATATATATTATATACGGTATATACAGCATTATTGTACATGCTATCATACAGTTATATGCGTTATATACAAGTGTATAAGTAGGTATATACAGTAAATATAAATATATAAATGTATATACAGCACTGTTGTACATACTATCATACAGAGTATATGGGTAGACTCTGAGCCGTTGAAGATAGAGTTGCGACACGCTTTGATCTCGCCGCCAGGCGATCACGTGGTTCACGTAGCTCCCTTAGTTCCAATTTGTTTTTGCACTGAGCGCTGTCGACTTGATTTCAGCGGGACAGAACGGCAGAACTACTACTGTTACAGCAATTTTTGGTACTTATTAACACAATGTGCATTGATCACTGTTGCGTTATATCATTTACATGTCTGCTACTTTAATATTTACATTATATTACTTTATATCACTAGGCGATGACGGCAATTTCAAACGTTACTATAGCTACTGATGACTATTCTTTTACATTAGCCATATCACGGCAGTTGTTAAACACTCAAGCATAATTGTATTAATCAGCCCACATTACAGTTATATGTTGACAACACTTTATATTCAATATATATAATAGCATTTCAGGGGAGTGGCAGAGAGACAGCATTAGTCAGTTTTTCTGTGGACTGTCCCATAACCTAGGATAAGTTACAAAAAATATGAATGCATAGGCTAACGTTACATACTGTAACATTTACAGTATGTATGCATTCATATTTTTCTTGTGCTTCTATGGTCATAAATACACACATCTTAATGCTATCTATAAGACATTCATACATGCACAAAGTGAATATGGAAATGCAGTGAATATCATACCTCAAGCTGTTTACTCTGCATTTCTTAGCATTTACATTTCATACTGTAACCATTGATGTATTATAAAAGCTCTTATAATACATCCATGCCTAACTTAAACGCTGTTCACACTGTATATATCTTAGCGTATTCATACTACTCTTTTCATACTGTTCATTCTGCTAATAATGTTCATACTGTATATCATAGCACATTCATATAGCCTACCTACCTTTACCGTTTATTCTATTTATATATCATACATAATATGCAAGTAAAATTACACTGCACTGCACCGCTTCTTTTGCACTTCTGGTTCAATGCTAAACTGGATTAAATGTCTTTCGTTGTTTCAGTACTTGTAGTCTGTGCAAATGATAATACAGTTGAATCTAATCTAATTTAAATATCAATCTGTGAGGTTTTGTCCGCTGCTCACCTACTCGCTCTGTTCCTTTAAGCCTGTTGCTCACCTACTCGCTCTGTTCCTTTAAGCCTACTGTTAATCAATTGCATTCTCCTCACCTCACTAGCCCCCACCCTCGCGTTCGTTTGCTCTTCAGCAACCACACCCTTGGACTACCTGTCATTATGTGTTTGATTGGTCTGGTGCCGAACACACACTTTTAGTTTCAAGTATCAATTACCTTCACGCACCTGTGGTGCATTCTAATTAGTTCCCCTGTGGGCTTTAAGTACCTCGCTCTGGCCTCTGTCCCTTATCATGCCGTATCATTCCGTATCATATTCTCTATCACCAAGACTCCTTCGGGAGGTCCTCTGTCTGTTTATGCTGTTTTCATCTCCGGCGTGAGATGCGCTCCAGCCTTCGCCTCCTGTCGCCGTTGCCTGAGGGAGACACTGGACTGCGCTCTCTAAACTTCCACGGGAGGTATCCCAGTGTTCCACTTCAGACCTCCGCGCAGCAGACGTCCTGACGCGCATCCAGACCTCCGCGCAGCAGACGCGCATCCAGACCTCCGCGCAGCAGACGCGCTCTTCACTCCAGACGCGCATCGCTTCCTAATACTCTACGGGAGGATGCGTCTCTCCAAGCCTGGCGCGCTCTTCCGCGCAGACGCGCTCTTCACTCCAGACGCGCATTCAGACGCACTCCAGATGCGTCCTCCGTACCGGCGCGTACTCCAAGCAGACGCGCACCACTCAGACCTCCGCGCCAGATGCGCCCTTCGTACCGGCGCGTACTCCAAGCAGTCGCGCACCACTCAGACCTCCGCGCCAGATGCGCCCTTCGTACCGGCGCGTACTCCAAGCAGTCGCGCACCACTCAGACCTCCGCTTGGACAACCGGTTCCCCGTGGCGACGCGCTCGCCCTGTTTTGATCCTACTCTCTTTACGCACAGCGCCTGGGTGAGTTTTTATGACTGTCTTTGATCCTATTCGTTTTTCGTGTGTTTAAAGACACTGAAGATATCCAGCTTTTTGTCAGACTGTCACTCACCCAGCGTCAGCTTTTTGGACTGTTCATTGGGATAATATTTGGCCTTAACATCGCTCACTGTGTGTTTACACACCGAAGATATTATCACTTGGAATTGTATTTTGGGACTTCGCTCACAGTGTTTATTTTGCACCGAAGATTTCTATCACGTGGAATTGTGTTTGGGACGTTACTCACAGTGTGTATATACACCGAAGATTCAGTCACTTGGATTACTCTGTTTTTGGGTACAAGTCACCTCTCCTGTCACCTGCTCTGTTCCAACTGCACTCTGAGCTAACTCGCTCCCTCTCTCCCTCTCGGTCCCGCTACCACCTCGGAGATTCTGCCGAGAGAAGTCTGCAGAGCGGCTCTGACGTCATCGTCTGCTTCCCCAGACTACCATCCCGGGAGAAGCTGCAGAGCAGCAACATTCTTTAATGCTTGTATCCCAGGCTTTGTCTGTTTCTCTGTTCCCAGTATGCAGCTCCAGCCCTCGCCCTGTTCCAAGGCCTTACCCTGTTTTTCTCTAGTCCTCCTAGTCCTCCCTGTCTAGTCCTTCCAGTCCTCCCTCTCCCCAGCCCGCCTCCGCGGGCCTCTGTCCCTGTTTCCCCACTCTAGTCCTCCTAGTCCTCCCTCTCCCCAGCCCGCCTCCGCGGGCCTCTGTCCCTGTTTCCCCACTCTAGTCCTCCTAGTCCTCCCTGTCCCCAGCCCGCCTCCGAGGGCCTCTGTCCCTGTCTCCCCTCTCTAGTCCTCCTAGTCCTCCCTGTCCAGTCCTCCTAGTCCTCCCTTTTCCTGCCTGTTCCCTTGCCCCGGCCCTGTTTTCCGTAGCCTTCCCTTAGCCTCCCCTTAGCCAGCTCGCCTCTTAAAGGCACTGTACCTTTCCCTTCTTGTTATCCAGTAATTTGTGTTCTCCCTTAAAGGGACAGTGCCGTTTTTTCTGTGTTGTTCAATAAATGCCCAGTTCTTGGCTTACCTGTCTTGTGTTGTGCGATTGGGGTCGGTTACAAACCATAACAGTACGACCCGACCAATCGACGACCCCAGCCAGCACAGGCGGTGTAGGTTGAGTTTGACTTTTTTTTTTGTTCCTTGTTAGCTTGTTAGTCTCCCCTGTTAGCTCCCCTGTTAGCTTGTTTGGCTCCCCTGTTAGCCTGCTAGCTTCCCTGTTAGCCCTGTTAGCTCCCCTGTTAGCTTGTTAGTCTCTCCTGTTTGCTTCCCTGTTAGCCTCGTTAGCTCCCCTGCAGCTTGTTAGGCCTCTACTACCAGCATGGCCCCTGTCTGCTAGCTTAGCCCCGGCTGCTAGCACAGCCTCTATGTTAATGCAGCCCTTGCTGCTGGCATAGGCCCTGTAGCTAGCCATGCCCAGGCAGCTAACCCAGTCCCTCAGCAGGGCCCCAGTCTGCTAGCTTAGCCCCGGCTGCTAGCACAGCCTCTATGTTAATGCAGCCCTTGCTGCTGGCATGGGCCCTGTAGCTAGCCATGCCCTGGCAGCTAACCCAGTCCCTCTGCATGGCCCCAGTCGGCTAGCTTAGCCCCGGCTGCTAGCACAGCCTCTATGTTAATGCAGCCCTTGCTGCTGGCATAGGCCCTGTAGCTAGCCATGCCCAGGCAGCTAACCCAGTCCCTCAGCAGGGCCCCAGTCTGCTAGCTTAGCCCCGGCTGCTAGCACAGCCTCTATGTTAATGCAGCCCTTGCTGCTGGCATGGGCCCTGTAGCTAGCCATGCCCTGGCAGCTAACCCAGTCCCTCTGCATGGCCCCAGTCGGCTAGCTTAGCCCCGGCTGTTAGCACAGCCTCTATGTTAATGCAGCCCTTGCAGCTGGCATAGGCCCTGTAGCTAGCCTTGCCCAGGCAGCTAACCCGGTCCCTCTGCATGGCCTCCACTTTTTGTGTAGCCTTCCCACTGCTAGGACTGCCCTTTCAGCTAGCAAGGTCAGTTTTCCCACTGCTAGGACTGCCCTTTCAGCTAGCAAGGTCAGTTTTTTCCCACTGCTAGGACTGCCCTTTCAGCTAGCAAGGTCAGTTTTTCTCCCACTGCTAGGACTGCCCTTTCAGCTAGCAAGGTCAGTTTTCCCACTGCTAGGACTGCCCTTTCAGCTAGCAAGGTCAGTTTTTTCCCACTGCTAGGACTGCCCTTTCAGCTAGCAAGGTCAGTTTTTCCCACTGCTAGGACTGCCCTTTCAGCTAGCAAGGTCAGTTTTTTCCCACTGCTAGGACTGCCCTTTCAGCTAGCAAGGTCAGTTTTTTCCCACTGCTAGGACTGCCCTTTCAGCTAGCAAGGTTAGTTTTTCCCACTGCTAGGACTGCCCTTTCAACTAACAAGGTCAGTTTTCCCACTGCTAGGACTGCCCTTTCAGCTAGCAAGGTCAGTTTTCTCCCACTGCTAGGACTGCCCTTTCGGCTAGCAATGTCAGTGTTTTCCCACTGCTAGGACTGCCCTTTCAGCTAGCAAGGTCAGTTTTCTCCCTCTGCTAGGACTGCCGCTTCAGCTAGCAAGGTCAGTTTGCCCCTCTGCTAGGACTGCCCCTTCAGCTAGCTAGGTCAGTTTTTCCCCACTGCTAGGACTGCCCCTTCAGCTAGCAAGGTCAGTTCCCCACAGCTAGGACTGTCCTTCCAGCTAGCTTGTTCTCTCATGCTGGTCCAGCCCTGTCTGCCAGCCTAGCTCCGGCAGCTAGCGCAGCCTCTTTGTTAATGTAGCAGTACAGCTAGCATAGGCCCTGTAGCTATCAGTGCCCTGGCAGCTACCCTTTCCCTCTGCTAGCCCCTTCCCTGTTCCCCTCTCCAGTGCCCCTGTTCCAGCCCTGTCTGCTAGCCTAGCTCCGGCAGCTAGCGCAGCCTCTATGTTGATGTAGCAGTACAGCTAGCATAGGCCCTGTAGCTTTCAGTGCCCTTGGCTGTTACCCCTCAGCTCCTCTAGTTACCCCTCTGCTCCTCTGGTTACCCCTCAGCTACCATGGTTACCCCTCTGCTCCTCTGGTTACCCCTCAGCTACCATGGTTACCCCTCTGCTCCTCTAGTTACCCCTCAGCTCCTCCAGTTGCCCCTCAGCTACCATGGTTACCCCTCAGCTACCCTAGTTACCCCTCAGCTACCCTGTTCTTTTGCTAGCCCCACTTTTGTTGTGGCTTCCCCTGCTGGCTTGGCCCAGTACTTTTAGTTTTTTGCCTTGTTTTGTCCCCTGCCACTCTGTCTGTATTTTTGGGTCGCCGGGTGGCTCCCGTGGAGGGGGGGGTACTGTGAGGTTTTGTCCGCTGCTCACCTACTCGCTCTGTTCCTTTAAGCCTGTTGCTCACCTACTCGCTCTGTTCCTTTAAGCCTACTGTTAATCAATTGCATTCTCCTCACCTCACTAGCCCCCACCCTCGCGTTCGTTTGCTCTTCAGCAACCACACCCTTGGACTACCTGTCATTATGTGTTTGATTGGTCTGGTGCCGAACACACACTTTTAGTTTCAAGTATCAATTACTGTTGTGAAGGATCAGATTAAACCGAATATGTATATTTATTTATATATATATATTTAATTGTATTTGTATATCGTTTGATATCCCCTGTATATTCCTTGTACAATATGCATTGAATATCCCTTTAGTCTACTAAACAGCCCATAATAGTTTCATTCTACCATTGGACGAGAACCTGGCGCCAGGTTGCCATACCCCTAGGTCCAAGTTCAATCGTGCCGCCTAACATGTTGTGGCAAGCCCCGGTTCCGCGCAGGAATATGTCGGGCGAAATACGAATGGTACTATTTGTTCATAGCGCATATATATATGGCGCAAGTAAAGTAGAACTTTCTTTTTAGTCCAGTTCTTTACCCTCCAACAGAGTGACAGACGCAAAGCCTCCCCACGACGCACGTGCGGTGTAGTAAGGCCTACTTGGCCCAGAATAGGCATTGAGATATCGTGTAGATTAATAGTTGAATAGTCATAGTTTGGCACTATACCGTCGAGTTGGACGTATTCTATTAAGCTAATAATAGTCTATTTATGTATGGTGCATCGTTCGGTTAGAGTTCTAAAGTTATCAGTACCCCCATCGTTCCTGACGTTATCTGGACGCTTAACCAGGCTGAGCAGACCCCTAGTGGTGCTTGCATCCGAGGAGCTCCGGGCCAAGAGCGACTGGACCTGTATATTGGATTACTCTACCCGGACGACGGCGAGCCTTCCACGGCTTGGATTATGCTTTGTGTGCTTTGATTATTCCATGGATAAAGGCCAACACTGCGGAGTGTTGGAACTACCCCCCGGAGAGGACTCCAGGTGAGACGGCGCTCTACACCAGTGAGGTCGCCTCACGTCTCTCCGTTGTGGACCGGCAGCTACCGTCCACAGAGGGTCCAGCTGTATTCGTCTGCGGTCCGAGGTTCTGTGGGCACCGTGTCCAAGACTTTGGATTCTCCCAAGACACCGTCGGCCAGATGGGATACCGCCAGCGGCTTCTCTAACCCCCCCCCTCCTACTGTCTTACAACCAGCGGGACCCCCCCCCCCCCCCTTAGTGTATCCAGCTCTAATCATCTAAGTACCATCGCTATCGTTTCCTAAATATTCCAGGTTGTATACTTACTCCCTGCGTAACCAGAGATTGGACATTCAATGTTGATTTACCTACGAATACTCATTTGCCATAAAAGTGCATATTTCATATTTCAAATCATAAATGTAATTAAGTGATCGTTGTATACACCTTTTGCTGTATTAAACCTTCGATTTGGTACATTTGTGTGGATTCGTTTCATCAGGTGGGAAAGTGTTCATCATACTTATATCTTGTACTGGGTGGCCAGAAGTTAAAGTACATGAGGTAGTGGTATTAAATATCATATCTAACAATACAGTCAGGGAATTGTACCCCTCAGTTACAATTGGTCCTTCGAGCCGGAGGGTAACTAGTGTAATATTAATATAGTGTTATTAATATCGAAATGGCCTATGATGAACACTCCACGAAACGATCCTCCTAACCTAGAACGCCCGCGGCGCAGACGACAGACACCTCAGTACTTAGAGGCTTACACTGTCAGTCAACTACCTAGCCTTCGACAAACGGTAAACGCGGTAAAAGTAGAAAGTAAAATTATGTCTGACCTTAACGACCAGGTTTCCCCGACCACAGAGGCCCTAGTAGGTCCTAATGTAACTGACCAAGCTCACGTGGGGACCAGGAGGGAATTGACATGCCTTTACCCCCCGCCACTACCCAAGAAGTAGTCCCCGACCAGCCCCGGGAGGAAGACAACCCTACAGAGAGAGAACTCTGCACGGAAGAAGAGGAGGAGAGCGCCGAGGAACTAGAGCTCCAGGACTCCCCAACGAGTACCCCCAGGAGCGGCTCACGCAGGAGCGGCTCACCTCCACTACCGCCTTCCCCCAACGGAGCGGAGAGGATACTACAACAGGCGTTCCTCGTCAGCCTGACAGCCTCTACCGAACGCGATCGTCTCCAAGCACAGACGCTTAGCGAGCGCGAACAACTCCAAGCACAGACGCTTAGCGAGCGCGAACAACTCCAAGCGCAACAACGGAGCGAAGAAGAGCGCATACGCCTGGAGATGAGACGCCTTCAGATGGAAGAGAATATGGCAAGAGACCGAGCAGACACCCAGCGTGCCGCTGCCGGTGCCCAAAGAGACGCAGAGCGCGAACTCGCTCTCATCCAGCGCGAAGCCGAGCGCGACAGAATACAAGCCGAGCGCGACAAGCTACAAGCGCAGCTAATGGAGCAGCTGATCCGCAAGGCAACACCCTCTCCCTCCACCAGGGGTTCAAGGAACTCGTCGAGACAACAGTCAAGGGCAGCGTCACCACAACGAGCAAGCGACCCTGAACTTGACCAACAGACCGAGCCTATACCCCCCGCAGACCCCCTTCACAGACCGGTCCAAGCGAGACCCAGCTACAAGGAAGGAGCGGCATACACTGCGGAGAAGCTAAATAAACGATTACAGGATCTGGAAGATCTGATAGAGGAAGAAGAGGGAGAGGAGGAGAACCAAGCCCGACGACAGCACAGTACTCCACCGGACCAGGAGGTCCCATACAGTCCAGGCTATACCCCCGCGGCGCTGCGCTACAGACCCCCGACTCTATTCATGGGTGAGCACGACGCACGACCAGCCCCGAGGAACAGCACCTGGACCAGCGGGCCATGGTACCCTGCCAGTACCAGCCCACAGCGAGGCGCAAGAGGGGACTCGCCCAGGAGGTCTCTCCCCCAACGCTTGCCGATGTATCAGCCATCCACGGCGTCATACAATGCCACACCGTCATTCCCAGACTTCGCCTATGAGAGTCGAGCACAGTACACGGAGCTCCGGATGTGCTTAGAGACGATGATGGTGGATGTCGCTGATGAACGCCACAAGTATGCAATATTACTGAAGCACCTGAAAGTACCGCGAGCGCACAATATAGCGCTAGCCTATGCTACCTCTTCGACCCCATACACAGCGGCCCTTGCAGCGCTGGATCAGAGATATGGACGTATATGGGATTACGTAATCCAGGAGATAAGGCATATTGACCGCCTACCCCCAGCCACAGACAATCGCTCACTAGACGACCTGTCAATCAAAGTGCAGTCCCTGGTAGGGATGCTGAGAGCGCAACGGGAGAAGGGCATGCATGAGCTATACGCCAACTCTAACGTCGAGAGGATTTTGGAGAAGCTGCCACCCGCAAGACAGGAGCGCTTTAGGCGGCAGAGGGATTACCGGGATCCCAACGGCCCCGAGCCATCCCTCCTTGATCTAGCCGACTTCCTGGCGAGAGAAGTCAGCAGCTTACGACTGGATACCTTCGGGCGGAGCACGCCAAGCTCCAGAGAGGGACCCAGGAGAATAAATGATGGAAGAAGATCGGTGACTGTCATGCACCAATCAGAGTCAGTACCGAGCAGTAAGAGTCACAGCACCCCCTCGAGAAAAGAGAAGTGGAAGATAGCGTGTCCCTACTGTGAGAAAGAACACTGGCTGTCACAATGTGACCTATTCACAAAGATGAATGCAGAAGAAGTGAGTCAATGGATAAAGTCCAACCGGCGCTGTTATCGATGTGCGCGGCCCCACATGGCAGCCGAATGCCGGCTAAAGAAAAGGTGCAGCCGGTGCGATGGAGCCCATCTAGATATACTACACGAAAGTAACGGAAGACGGCCTATACCTGCACCACGGAGCGGCACCAAGGCAAGTGTCATGTACATTGACCCCGCCAGCAGCAGCGGAGCCCAAGTGCTCTTAAAGGTAGTCCGTGTGACATTGAGCTACCAAGATAAAGTCATGGACACTTACGCCGTCCTTGATGACGGGTCAGAGAAGACCCTTCTGCTTGCCTCCGCTGCGACCCAGTTGGGACTGCGGGGGAGCAAGAACGAAATGACGATTCGGACAATAAGAAGAGATTTAAAGACGATAAAGGGCGAGAATGTCTCCTTCACCATCGCAGCCAACGGGCAGCCAGAGCGACGGTACAAGATCACAAATGCTTTCACCAGCCAAGAAATAGGACTATCGCAGTACACCTACCCTGTCACCAAGTTGATGGATAAATATGTGTACCTGCGCCAATTACCTATCCCGCTCATAGACGGCGCTACCCCGACCCTGTTGATAGGCTCCGACCATGCAGAACTCATAGTCCCGATTGACCGGGTCCATACAGGCCCCCGAGGCTGTCCTGCAGCAGTCGAGACCCGCCTAGGGTGGACCCTACAAGGCCCCCTCGCTAAATCTCTCAACCGAACAGCAGCCACTAGCTGCTTCCACTCCAGAACGACAGAAGAAGACACCACTCTCCTGCAGCATGTCGAGAGGCTATGGACCCTAGAGACAATGCCCTTTAAGAACGAAAAGAAAGATATTCGCTCTAAAGAAGACATTTACGCCATCAACCTACTCGAGCAGGGGACAAAGAGAGTCACAGTCGGCGGAGTGATGAGATACGCAACTCCACTCCTGAGGCGAGAGGGAATGCCCACCTTTCACGCAAAGAAATACGCCACGGAGCGCTATCTACTGAACACAGAGCGGCGCCTAGCCAAAGACCCCGCTCAAGAGAGTGTGTACCGAGCTGAGATTGAGAAGCTAATCACAGCGGGACACGTAACAAAGATTGACATTAAAGAGGCCGATCAGACGACCGAATCATGGTACGTGCCGCATCACAAGGTCCATCACAACGGCAAGGATCGCATTGTGTTTAACTGCAGCTACCAGATCGGATCCCAAAATCTGAATAAAGAGCTCTTGCCCGGCCCCACACTCGGCCCCTCCCTACTAGGCGTGCTACTGCGCTTCCGCCAGGACAAGGTGGCTATAAGCGGGGATATCAAAGGGATGTTCTTGCAGGTGAGACTAGTAGAGGAGGACAAGCCTCTGCTACGGTTCCTATGGAGAGAGAAGATCGGAGATGAGAACCCATCCATCTACCAGTGGGAAGTACTCCCCTTCGGAACCACATGCAGCCCGTGCTGTGCTACATTTGCACTACAGAAACACGTCACAGAGGACCCAGCAGCAGATGAAGAGGTCCAACACAGTGTGAAGAACAGTTTCTACGTGGACAACTGTTTACAAAGCGTCTCGACTCAAGAAGAAGCCGAGGCTCTCCTAATCAAGTTACGCGCCTCCCTGATCAAAGGCGGCTTTGATCTCAGGCAGTGGGCCAGCAGTGACCCGCACGTATTGCGCAGCCTCTCCTCCGCGGACAAGGCTGCCAGCAGCGAGACCTGGATGGCGACAATCCCAGGAGAAGCCCAAGAAATGACACTAGGACTAGTCTGGCGCTTCAAAACAGACTCGCTCCACTATAGACACAAACCCTTGGCTCCAGAGCAGGGAAGGTCGGCGGCGATACCGACCACCAGACGGAGTGTGTACAGAACACTCGCCAGACAATATGACCCGTTGGGATGTATTCTACCTTACACCACCAGGGCAAAGATGATTGTACGAGCACTATGGGACAAGGACCAGGGCTGGGACGACCCAATACCCGCACACCTTGCCTCAACATGGAGAGAGTGGGAGACGGAACTCCGCTCACTCCCAGGTGTCAATATACGCCGCAGCTACTTCCCATCCACAGTGAGGCCAGAGACATGCGAGATTGAGCTACACGTCTTCAGCGACGCCTCCGAAGTAGCCTACGGATCGGTGGCCTACTTGCGTGCCCAAGAGATGGGAGGAAAGATACACACTGCTTTCATCCTGGCCCGCTCAAGAATAGCCCCACGTAAGCAACAATCTATCCCACGTCTAGAGCTCTGCGCAGCCCTCGCAGGAGCGCATCTAGCCACGTTAATCCAACGTGAACTCACCATTCCGGTGCATAGAACAATCTTGTGGTCAGATTCCACGACAGTACTCACATGGATCAAGTCTGATTCATGCAGATACAAAGTCTTCGTGGGAGTCAGAGTCACCGAGATTCAAGAGTTAACAGAAGAAGCAAGCTGGCGGTATGTGGACACCAAACACAACCCAGCTGACGTCATCACCCGGGGAATGTCTCTGGATGACCTAACCCGTCGCAACATCTACAGTGACGGACCAGCATTCCTCAAGCTCCCGGAAGGAGATTGGCCTACGCCCACCCCGAGGGAAGCAAGTAACGAGGAGGCTGAGAACAAGAAACCTATGTTCTTTTTGTATTTTATTTTTTTATTCTTTTTTAAAACAAACATATAAACAAACATGACAACACACGATAAGATATACAAGCATTAATTGTCAGGGCACATCCAATGAGATCACATTTTGGTTAGTTGTTTTATATAAGATATACCCATAATACCTGTTATCTAAAAAAAAACCCTACATACGTATGCTCAGCTCGAAACCCCCCCTCCCGGACCCCACCTTGAGAAGTACCTCCACTATCCCTCGCACCTAACCAGACACTACCATTATAAGCTAGCTTTTATTCTCTCCACCACTTCTAACCACATTGACATTTTGGATTCATTGAGACCCAGAATTCTTGCTGTAGATATTTCATGGTAAATTACATCGAGATATGTAAGAAACCAAACTTTACGGCACATTTTTTCCGGTTGAAACCAGCGTGATGCGATCAGCTTTTTGGCTACTGTGATACCCGATAAAACCAATCTCTTTAGCTGTGGATTCACTGCAAACTCAAAAACATCATTCAACAGCAATACCGAGGGGTGTACAGGTATATTCCAAGATACGAGTTTTGATATTTGTTGGGTCACATCTTTCCAGAATGCCTTAACTGGTGAGCAGTCCCAATACATGTGCATAAATGTCCCTTCGTCCCCATTTGTACATTGGGTGCATTTGGAATCTTGTTTGAGCCCCATTCGGCACAGTCTTATAGGAGTCAAGTATGTCCTGTGAATATAGTTAAGATTGATTTGTTGATGATCCGGGTTCCTTGATGTAAGTCGGACATTTGCCCAGGCTCCTTGCCAATCAAAGTCATTTTCCAGGTCTGGTATATCCCTCCTCCAGACAGAGTCAAGTTGGAGGGTTTCATACGAGGACGTTAGTAATTGATGATAAAATTCTGAAACAAAACCTCTCGATGTCTCTCTTGAGTAGAAGAATTTGTGGTATCTGTGGTGTTCAATTGGTCTGTCTAATGGAACACCGTGAGACTTCAAACATAGCTCTAACTGTTTGTGAAAAAGCCATGTGGACTTGGTGAGATTAAATTTTTTGCGTATTTCTTTATCACTACAAAAACCCTGTTTGTTAAAAATATCCCCTAATGAGTGTATGCCTTGCTTTTCCCATATAGGGAATCTTATAGGTCGTTTTCCAATTAAGAGAGCATTGTTATTGAATAAGGGAGTATGGTTGTGCCATTCTTGTGGGTTAGGATTTTTTTTTTGTGATTCACGCCATATCCGGATCGCATGAGTAATTATGGGGCCAAATTTTCGTTCACAGTGCTTGATTGGTAGTTTAGTGTGTGCTATGTCCTTCAGTCTATGTGGGGCTACTATGTTTTCTTCTATTTTCCTCCAAGATGCTAATGCTTGGGAGTCAAACCATGTTGTCAATGGACTTAATGAGTACGCCTTAAAATATAGGAAAAAATCTGGAAATGCCATGCCACCATCTGCTTTATTTCTCTGTGCGGTGGATCTTTTTATACGTGGTGGTTTGTTATTCCAAATAAATTTGTATGTGGAGGAGTGTAATCTTTTCCAGTAACCCTCTGGAGGGGGTAACGGTAGCATTGAACAGAAGAAGTTGATTTTAGGTAGTACATCCATCTTAACTATTGATATCCGTGCTTGTACTGTGTTCTTAAGTTTTGCCCATCTATCAAGGTCGTCTTTGATTTTGTTTTGGATTTTTGTGTAGTTGTGCTTCACCGTTTGTCTTATGGTAGGGAATATTTCCACTCCCAAGCATCTGAAATGTTTTACCATCGGTATCTGTCCTGGGAGGGTTGTATCTTTTTTTGCAGGGGTGTTAAGTGGAAGGAAAGCCGACTTCGGCCAATTTATCTTAAATCCCGATAAATCACCAAAGTCCTCAATCAACTTGAGCAGATGAGGCAATGTGGTGTTGGGGTTTTTCATGAACAATATTACATCGTCCGCATATAAACAAATTTTTTGTTGTGTGCCCTTGATTACGATAGGTTCTATGGATTGGGATTGTCTTATATATTGTGCTAACGGCTCTAATGATAGATTGAACAGACCGGGACTAAGAGGGCAACCTTGTCTGGCTGAGCGCGATACCGGAAAGATATCGGAGATGATTGTGCCTGTTATAATCATGGCCGATGGGTCTTTGTATAATACTTTAATCATATCGATGAATCCTTTTCCTAACCCCATCCTTTCTAGCACTGCCCACAGATACGACCATTCCAGCCTGTCAAAGGCCTTCATAGCATCCAGGGACAGTATCGCCTTAGGTATGGTATCCTCTTTGTCGGCATCAAGTACGTGCAGTATACGTCTTATGTTCTCAGTGATCAGGCGGCCTCCTATGAAGCCAGTTTGGTCCGGGTGAACTAAAGACGTCATATGCTTTTGTAATCTGATGGCTAATACCTTAGAGTACAGTTTGATATCTGTTCCGAGGAGGCTTACAGGTCTATAACTACCGCACTCGTTGGGGTCTTTGTCTTTTTTAAGGAGGACTGTTATGAGTGCAATATTGTCGGTTTTATGGAAGTTCCCCTCTTTGACTGAGTATAAGATCATATTTAGTAATAATGGGCCAATTATGTCCCAACAAGAAAGGTACATTTCTGATGGGAAACCGTCTCTTCCTGGAGCCTTACCACTTTTCATTGCGGTTATGGCCATCTTGAGTTCCTCTAGTGTGATCGGTATTTCTAACTGTTTAGCGTCATCCTCTGAAAGTTTAGGGAGAATAATTTGATTAAGAAATGTGTCCATTTTGTTTTGATCGAAGGTCATTTCTGATTTATATAAATCGGAGTAGAATACTTTGAATGTATCGTTTATTTTTACCGGATCTGTTACAAGTACTTGTTGTGCTCTAATGGTAGTTATATCTGCAAATGTTGCATTAATTCTTAATCGCATGGCTAATAGGTGGCTGGGTTTGGAACCATGAGAGTACTGCTGTTGTCTTGTGCTGCGTATTTGTATTTCCGATTGTTGTCTGTATATGTCATTGATCTCTATTTTTAGTACGTTAACTTGATTTTCTAGTCGAGTTGAGTTGTTGTATTTCAGAGAATTAAATAACGTTGAGTAAAGCGTTTCCAGCTCATCCAGTTTTGTGTTTTGATTCTTGCGCATTTTGGAGGAAAAGCTATCCGTGAAGTCTTTGATCATTCCCTTTACCGACATCCATATTATTCTGGGGTCTTGCACCGAGTTTACATTCTCCCGTTGGAATACTATAAGAGCTTCTTTGAGTTGTGTAATGAATTCCTTGTTGTTAAGCAGCAACGAGTTAAATCGCCATCTTGGGGCTCGGGAGGATAGTATACCAAATGTACCTTTAAGGAGTAAATAACAGTGATCTGATAGTGCGTTGGGTATCATTTCCACTTCATAATTATCAAATAGTTTCTGTGATGCAAAGACATAATCTATTCTGGATAGTGTCTTATGTCTCGCAGATCGACAAGAGTACTTTCGGGTCGTGGGGTTAAGTAACCGCCATAAGTCCTTTACACCTGTAATCTTTGACCAATCCTTTAATGCCTTCGATGAATTCTTTTGTTCGCTGGAAAAGGCGAGGTAAGATTTGTCTATCCTTGGGTTCCAGATGGCATTAAAATCCGCTCCTATTATAAATGAGTAATCGGGAATGTCTAACATTGCATTGGTTAGTGTAGTGAAGAAATCTTCTTCGTACAAATTTGGGGCGTATACCGCTATCAACGCTATTTTCCTGTTCTTATGTTCAATCTTAGCTATAGTTATCCGACCTTCTACATCAGACCATACTCCCTTTAGTACAATATTCAACTTACGTTTAACGACTATTGCTACACCCCGAGTTCTCGTACCAATAGAGGAGTGACTGATATTATGGTATATGTTGTCCGCTAATTTACCTATGTCTTTCCCTAGAATGTGTGTTTCGCTTAGCAGAGCAATGTCCACATGTTCTTTTTTCATCAGTGTGAGCACGCTTTTGCGTTTAAGTTGGTTATTTATTCCCCCGGTGTTCCATATCATTATATTCAAACTAGCCATAGTCTATACATGTTGCATTGTAATTTTTGGTAATGCTTCTAGAGTGCGAGGCAATACTAGATATACATCCCACTAGTGAGGTCCCGTTGAGAGCCGAGCTTAAAAACATACATATATACAAATAAAAATCCCCTACCCTTCCCTCCCACCGAGAGTCGTACAGGATTGTGTTCCATGAACACAACCTTTGCGTATGACTCTCTCCCTTGCACCACCGGATATCCCAGAATGATCCAATTATCCTTAACATTCCTATGTATACCATAGGATCTAACACTCTAAATTCTACCATAAGTAGAATGTCGACTGTGGCTTGGCCACTTACCCGTAAAAAATAAATAAATAAAAATTTAAATGAGATAAACTAAAAATAAAGACCAAAAATAAGCTTCAATTGTCATGCCTTAATCACTTACATTTTATATGAACTTGTAATTTATAGTAATTTATAGTAACCCATGAATAATATGAAGGTATTGAACTGAAGAGAGAGCCTCAATAAATCAGAGAGAGCGGATGAAAAAGAAAGAAAAAAAAAACAAGTAAAAGGAAGAGAACATTAACTTAGATCTTAAAAGAGCATTGCTATGCTTAAACATCTAAAGTATTAATTGGAGAAGTAGTGAAATTATTTCCCATTAATAAAAAAACAATTTTTAAATACGTATATGCAGCATTTCCCCCGACCGGGGTGGGCGATGATCGTTGTGTAGAGTGATCTTTCAGCCGGCCGGCTATGATGGCTCTGTGGTTTGCCTCTAGATAGCTGTTGATTATTCCCCCGAGGGGCTTCTGGTAGAATGAATGACCACGTATTGCTGATATTCCAGAATGTTCCATATATCAAAGAATGCTTCGATGTTCTAGATTATTCCAATATGTCATTTTTACATTGTCTGAATGTTCCAGTATGTTCTGGAGTGTTCCAATCTTAAATCCAATATGTCCGCAATAATATACACGTCGGGGAAAGTATTCAAAAACTCTGAGCACGTAGGTCTCTCTGTCCCAAATCCTTGATTATTAAAGGTTGTACTATATGGTGACCTTGCATAACTGAGATTTAAAAGGCCATTTATACATTAATCTGCTCCTGTTCAGACAGGAATTTGGCTGCCTCTTCAGGCGATTTGAGGAGAAATTTTGCTCCTTGTTTGTCGACGGCGCGAAGTATTGCAGGGTATATTAGTAGGGGTCTGTATTTCCCCAGGTATAGTTGAGACATCACCGTCTTGAACTTGGCACGCAGTTCCACTACCTCACGACAATGATCTTCAAAGCAGTGTATTGGTACCTCCATGTGTTTCAGATTGCCTTTCATCCTGCGAATTCCACGCATAATCATTTCTTTTATTCTGACTTGGCGCAGTACAACTAATATCACTCTGGGCTTAGCGTTGCTGTCACTGGAGCGGGGTCCCAATCTGAAGCTCTCATCCACCTCCGGTATTTTAGGAAGGATTCCTGTTCCCAAGATTTTCTGTAATTCTGTGGCAAACTCTTCAGGGTTTTCACATTTCACTGATTCGTCCAGACCGACAATGCGAATATTCAGCCTGCGTTTTTGATATTCCATCTCGAATATTTTGGCTTTCTGTTCTTTATTGATTCGCGTGAGCTCCTCCGTTATTCCGCTGAGCTCCGTCTTGATTTCATTGTAGTTCCCCTTCATCTCGGCAGTTAGGTTAACTGTGTTAGCGTCTACTTCTTTGTAGATGTGAGTGAATTTGATTTCGTGGGCTTCCACTACTTTCTCCAGAGCCTCGGTGCGTTTATTCTGTGCTTCGGCGTCCGCTCTCAGCGCATCGATTTTGCCTTCAATAGATTCTTTAATAGCATCTACTTTTTGGGTTATTATCTTCTGTGATTCTGTGATCATTTCCTCCATTCTCTTCTCCATTGTCTTCCCCATTTCTTCCATTTTCCGGATGATATGTTCGGTGTCTGCGGAGGTCTTTGATGGGGTTGAACTTGAAGCGGCCTCTGTCGAGTCAATACTTTCTGCTGCCCGCTGTACGTATCCTGGGTTACGTAGCGGGATCTCTTCGACTAGTTTTTGGTCTTTCCCTAGGTTTTTCCTTGATGGCATCTCGATTCTTTTGGTCAATATAGTTAGTTGATAGTCTCAGTTGATATATGCGTCAAGTTTTAAACGCATTAATGGTATATAATTATGATTTTAAAACGAAAAAAAAAATAACGGGTGAGCAGCTGTGTCACATGCGACCTACTCCATTCCACAGCTAAACCGGAAGCCAAGAAACCTATGTTCTGTGGACTGAGCACTGTCGCCTCCACAGACCCCAACATAGATGACTGCATTACCCTAGAGAGTGCGCAACAAAGAACATTCCTGCGGCACCACCCAGAGATTAAGTCCACCACTGACATGTCAGCAGCTGACTACGAAGAAGCAGAACTTCTTCTACTACAACGAGCCCAGAGAGACTCGTTCCCCGATGAGCTAGACTGTCTACAGGGAGGAAACCCCGTCCCATCAGACAGCAGACTGATTCACCTGGCACCAGAGAGTGACACCCATAATCTCATTAGAGTGGGTGGTCGCCTGCGGAGAGCCCCCGATCTACCAGATGACATTAAGTACCCGATCGTCTTGAACAGCCGACACAAGGTCACAGAGCTGATCATAAAGAAATACGACGAGGATGTACACCACGCAGGAGCAGAGAGAGTCTTCGCGGAGATCAGACGTCGTTATTGGATATTGCAAGGGAGAGAAGCAGTACGGCGCTTCCAGCGAACCTGTCTAGACTGCCGTAAGTGGCGCGCGCAGCCCAGCATACCACGGATGGCTGACTTACCCCCCTGTCGCCTCCGAATCGGCGACAAGCCATTCCACTCCACAGGCATGGACTGCTTTGGCCCGTTGTATATAAAGAGAGGAAGAGGCACCGAGAAGCGGTGGGGTATTGTATTCAAATGCATGACCACCAGAGCGATACATATCGAGCTCCTTCCGACCATGAGCACCGACTCATTCCTTATGGCCTTCCGGAGATTCGCATCACAGAAAGGAAAACCGTCTACATTGTTGTCTGATCACGGGACCAACTTCAAAGGCGGAGAAAGAGAGCTGAGGGAGAGCTTCCAAGCTATGGGCCCAGAACTTAAGACCCACCTCGCTCCAGCCCAGATTGACTTCCAGTTTAATCCCCCGAACGCACCCCACTTCGGTGGAACCTGGGAACGAGAAGTACATTCTATAAAGACAGCCCTGTACGCCGTACTCGGAGCCCAGACTGTGGCGGAGGAAGTCCTAATGACAGTCCTCACGGAGATCGAGGGAGTATTGAACTCAAAGCCCCTCGGTTACGTCTCCAGTGATGTAGCAGATGTCGACCCAGTCACCCCCAACACACTCCTAATGGGGCGGCTGGACCCCGCGCTACCCCAGACAATGTACAGGCCTGAAGAAGCGAACGGCCGAAGAATGTGGAGGTACAGCCAAGTACTAGCTGACAAGTTTTGGAGCAGCTTCCTACTTCACTACCTACCGTCTCTACAGACCCGCCAGAAGTGGGTAAAAGAGAGAGACAATTTGACAGAAGGAACAGTCGTCATGATTATTGACCAGTCACTACCCAGAGCTATGTGGCCGGCTGGCCGCGTAAGCAAAGTGATCACCGGTGCCGATGGCAAGGTCCGAGCAGCTGAAGTACTCGTCCAAGGGCGCACTTACACACGTCCCGTGGCGAGGCTCATAGAACTGCCCCGACTCCCAGATACTATCGATGATGACCATGACCCCATGACTTTGTGAGTTGACTGACCCTTACAGCGGACCTTGAGTGGTAGACAGTGCGGTTAATCTGTCTCTGCTTAGCTAATTAGGTGGGACTAATTAGTGGGCGGCTGTTGTGAAGGATCAGATTAAACCGAATATGTATATTTATTTATATATATATATTTAATTGTATTTGTATATCGTTTGATATCCCCTGTATATTCCTTGTACAATATGCATTGAATATCCCTTTAGTCTACTAAACAGCCCATAATAGTTTCATTCTACCATTGGACGAGAACCTGGCGCCAGGTTGCCATACCCCTAGGTCCAAGACGGATCTTTAAAAAAGTGGATATCAGGAAGGCAGCAGGACCGGACGGCATCCCCGGCCGCGTCCTAAAAGTCTGTGCCGACCAACTGGCCCCGGTATTCACTGACATCTTCAACCTGTCCTTGGAACAGGCCGTCATCCCCACCTGTCTGAAGAAGTCCACCATCATCCCTGTACCCAAAAAATCTACGCCCGCTTGCCTCAACGACTACCGCCCTGTAGCCCTCACCTCCATAGCCATGAAGTGCTTTGAGAAGCTAGTGAAGGGCTACATCTGTTCCTCCCTCCCCATCAACCTGGACCCTCTGCAATTTGCATATCGCCCCAACAGGTCCACGGAGGACGCCATAGCCCATGTGCTGCACACAGCAGCATCACATCTGGACAAGAGGAAGGGGAACTATGTGAGAATGCTGTTCATCGACTACAGCTCAGCATTCAATACCATAGTCCCCTCCAAACTCATAGCCAAGCTCAGGGACCTGGGCTTGAACTATGACCTGTGCCAGTGGGTCCTGGACTTCCTGACGGGCAGACCCCAGGTGGTAAGAGCCGGCAACTGCACCTCCTCATCCATCACGCTCAACATAGGGGCCCCCCAGGGCTGTGTTCTGAGCCCCCTCCTCTACTCCCTGTACACACATGACTGCGTAGCACAGCGGAACAACAACACCATCATCAAATTTGCTGATGACACAGTAGTGGTGGGCCTGATCTCTGCCAACGACGAAAGGGCCTACCTGGAAGAGGTAGAGAACCTGTCACAGTGGTGTCAGGAGAACTGCCTCTCCCTGAACGTCAGCAAAACAAAAGAGATGATTGTGGACTTCAGGAGGTCGGGGGTCAAGGACTACAGCCCCCTCAGCATCGACGGGGCACCAGTTGAGAGAGTGAACAGTTTCAAGTACCTCGGAGCCCACATATCCGAGGACTTGACATGGACCACACACATTGACAGTGTTGTGAAGAAGGCACGACAACGCCTCTACTTCCTCAGGCGCCTAAGGAAGTTCCAAGTCAGTCAGAAGATCCTTAGGAACTTCTACTCATGTACAATAGAGAGCATCCTGACCGGCAACATCACCTCCTGGTTTGGGAATAGCACTGCACAAGACCGTAGCAGACTACAAAGAGTGACACGTTCAGCCGAACGCACAATTAGAGGGGGGCTTCCCACCCTCCAGAACATTTACAACAAGCGGTGCAAGGGGAAGGCTAAGAGAATTATTAAGGACTCGAGCCACCCGAACAACTGCCTCTTTGAACTGCTGCCGTCAGGCAAGCGATACCGGAGTCTTATGGCGAGCACAGAAAGACTCAGAAGGAGCTTCTATCCCCAGGCCATCAGGCTGCTAAACGAACAATAATCGCTAAACGAACAATAATCACTATGCAACAACCATCAAATGCACACAGCACACACACCCACAAGCACACACTCACTCAAACAAACAACACACTGCAGCACCCACTCTCCACACTTTAGATCACACAAACACACTTACACTTTATATTTATTGATAAAGGATTTGCACTACAACTCGTACACCTACTGTGAATTGTACCTAAACTGCACCTCGTCCATTTATGCCTTGCACTATATAGTATTGTATATTAGTACACTGCACAGTATTGTATATTGTATGGTAACTACGTCTACGAACATTGTACATATGTCTAAACTGAACACTGTGACCTCTTTTTTTACTTCTAATTTTTACTATGTTTTTATTTCATACTTATCTTGTCATGCACAGTCTCTGGAGCGCAACAGTAAGAAGCATTTTGTACAAAAGTATTCTGTACTTCTGTATGACAACTATTAAAGAAACTTGAAACTTGAAACTTGAAGTTCAATCGTGCCGCCTAACATGTCGTGGCAAGCCCCGGTTCCGCGCAGGAATATGTCGGGCGAAATACGAATGGTACTATTTGTTCATAGCGCATATATATATGGCGCAAGTAAAGTAGAACTTTCTTTTTAGTCCAGTTCTTTACCCTCCAACAGAGTGACAGACGCAAAGCCTCCCCACGACGCACGTGCGGTGTAGTAAGGCCTACTTGGCCCAGAATAGGCATTGAGATATCGTGTAGATTAATAGTTGAATAGTCATAGTTTGGCACTATACCGTCGAGTTGGACGTATTCTATTAAGCTAATAATAGTCTATTTATGTATGGTGCATCGTTCGGTTAGAGTTCTAAAGTTATCAGTACCCCCATCGTTCCTGACGTTATCTGGACGCTTAACCAGGCTGAGCAGACCCCTAGTGGTGCTTGCATCCGAGGAGCTCCGGGCCAAGAGCGACTGGACCTGTATATTGGATTACTCTACCCGGACGACGGCGAGCCTTCCACGGCTTGGATTATGCTTTGTGTGCTTTGATTATTCCATGGATAAAGGCCAACACTGCGGAGTGTTGGAACTACCCCCCGGAGAGGACTCCAGGTGAGACGGCGCTCTACACCAGTGAGGTCGCCTCACGTCTCTCCGTTGTGGACCGGCAGCTACCGTCCACAGAGGGTCCAGCTGTATTCGTCTGCGGTCCGAGGTTCTGTGGGCACCGTGTCCAAGACTTTGGATTCTCCCAAGACACCGTCGGCCAGATGGGATACCGCCAGCGGCTTCTCTAACCCCCCCTCCTACTGTCTTACAACCAGCGGGACCCCCCCCCCCCTTAGTGTATCCAGCTCTAATCATCTAAGTACCATCGCTATCGTTTCCTAAATATTCCAGGTTGTATACTTACTCCCTGCGTAACCAGAGATTGGACATTCAATGTTGATTTACCTACGAATACTCATTTGCCATAAAAGTGCATATTTCATATTTCAAATCATAAATGTAATTAAGTGATCGTTGTATACACCTTTTGCTGTATTAAACCTTCGATTTGGTACATTTGTGTGGATTCGTTTCATCAGGTGGGAAAGTGTTCATCATACTTATATCTTGTACTGGGTGGCCAGAGGTTAAAGTACATGAGGTAGTGGTATTAAATATCATATCTAACAATACAGTCAGGGAATTGTACCCCTCAGTTACAATTACCTTCACGCACCTGTGGTGCATTCTAATTAGTTCCCCTGTGGGCTTTAAGTACCTCGCTCTCCCCTCTGTCCCTTATCATGCCGTATCATTCCGTATCATATTCTCTATCACCAAGACTCCTTCGGGAGGTCCTCTGTCTGTTTATGCTGTTTTCATCTCCGGCGTGAGATGCGCTCCAGCCTTCGCCTCCTGTCGCCGTTGCCTGAGGGAGACACTGGACTGCGCTCTCTAAACTTCCACGGGAGGTATCCCAGTGTTCCACTTCAGACCTCGTCCTGACGCGCATCCAGACCTCAGCGCAGCAGACGCCCAGACGCGCATCCAGACCTCCGCGCAGCAGACGCGCTCTTCACTCCAGACGCGCATCGCTTCCTAATACTCTACGGGAGGATGCGTCTCTCCGAGCCTGGCGCGCTCTTCCGCGCAGACGCGCTCTTCACTCCAGACGCGCATTCAGACGCACTCCAGATGCGTCCTCCGTACCGGCGCGTACTCCAAGCAGACGCGCACCACTCAGACCTCCGCGCCAGATGCGCCCTTCGTACCGGCGCGTACTCCAAGCAGTCGCGCACCACTCAGACCTCCGCGCCAGATGCGCCCTTCGTACCGGCGCGTACTCCAAGCAGTCGCGCACCACTCAGACCTCCGCTTGGACAACCGGTTCCCCGTGGCGACGCGCTCGCCCCGTTTTGATCCTACTCTCTTTACGCACAGCGCCTGGGTGAGTTTTTATGACTGTCTTTGATCCTATTCGTTTTTCGTGTGTTTAAAGACACTGAAGATATCCAGCTTTTTGTCAGACTGTCACTCACCCAGCGTCAGCTTTTTGGACTGTTCATTGGGATAATATTTGGCCTTAACATCGCTCACTGTGTGTTTACACACCGAAGATATTATCACTTGGAATTGTATTTTGGGACTTCGCTCACAGTGTTTATTTTGCACCGAAGATTTCTATCACGTGGAATTGTGTTTGGGACGTTACTCACAGTGTGTATATACACCGAAGATTCAGTCACTTGGATTACTCTGTTTTTGGGTACAAGTCACCTCTCCTGTCACCTGCTCTGTTCCAACTGCACTCTGAGCTAACTCGCTCCCTCTCTCCCTCTCGGTCCCGCTACCACCTCGGAGATTCTGCCGAGAGAAGTCTGCAGAGCGGCTCTGACGGCATCGTCTGCTTCCCCAGACTACCATCCCGGGAGAAGCTGCAGAGCAGCAACATTCTTTAATGCTTGTATCCCAGGCTTTGTCTGTTTCTCTGTTCCCAGTATGCAGCTCCAGCCCTCGCCCTGTTCCAAGGCCTTACCCTGTTTTTCTCTAGTCCTCCTAGTCCTCCCTGTCTAGTCCTTCCAGTCCTCCCTCTCCCCAGCCCGCCTCCGCGGGCCTCTGTCCCTGTTTCCCCACTCTAGTCCTCCTAGTCCTCCCTCTCCCCAGCCCGCCTCCGCGGGCCTCTGTCTCTGTTTCCCCACTCTAGTCCTCCTAGTCCTCCCTGTCCCCAGCCCGCCTCCGCGGGCCTCTGTCCCTGTCTCCCCTCTCTAGTCCTCCTAGTCCTCCCTGTCCAGTCCTCCTAGTCCTCCCTTTTCCTGCCTGTTCCCTTGCCCCGGCCCTGTTTTCCGTAGCCTTCCCTTAGCCTCCCCTTAGCCAGCTCGCCTCTTAAAGGCACTGTACCTTTCCCTTCTTGTTATCCAGTAATTTGTGTTCTCCCTTAAAGGGACAGTGCCGTTTTTTCTGTGTTGTTCAATAAATGCCCAGTTCTTGGCTTACTCTCATACCTGTCTTGTGTTGTGCGATTGGGGTCGGTTACAAACCATAACACAATCATGCCAGAAACTACTCAATTAAGCCAAGAAAGAAGTTTGGTCAACAGTAGAAAAAATACAAGGCAAGCAATTGCATTCCACAAATATTTTATTATTATAGGCCTATAATATGTCCAGGTAGAGGTCCAGTCTTCCACTCCTGTTGTTGGTAGTGCTAGATTCGGGCCTTGCTGTGCTGCTCACAAACCTCAGACTGGACACACGCACGCACGTCATTATAGTGGTAATTTATCCTAGAAAACAAAACAGGGAGATAGAGAGCTATGGAGTTGCTCATGCACTCTACAACAACACACATCTTGTATCTCTTCTCATCTCTAACATTTCCATTCCACAGCATGCAAGCATCCTGCTTCAAGAGGTGTAGGATTGTGTATGTGACAATAAAACTCGATTTGATTTCAATATTTTAGAGGGTTTAGACTTTAGAGTTCACCCACCAGTTTCTGCTGTAGGAAACTTATATGAAGAAAAGTCTATCTAGTGTCATGTGTTATTGTCTATATATTATAACCTTACTGTACCTTATATGAAGACCAGTCTATCTCGTGTTGCTCACTTTAACAATAAATCTAATAAACAAATATAAACTAACGAACACCAATAACTGCAAATAATTTGGTAAATATAACGTTAGCCAACGTCAGTATGGTAACGTTATCTAACTGCATTTAGAATCTAACAAGCTATTAACTTACGATAAACATTAACTAAAGCTTGCTACATAAAATACCAATATTGACTAAATCCATGAGTGGTCTGCTAATGCGTTAAAATGTACAAAGTAAGTAAAGTGTTATGGTTTGTAACCGACCCCAATCGCACAACACAAGACAGGTATGAGAGTAAGCCAATAACTGGGCATTTATTGAAAACAACAGAAAAACGGCACTGTCCCTTTAAGGGAGAACACAAATTACAGGAAAACAAGAAATGGGAAAATAGGCACAGTGCCTTTAAGAGGCGAGCTGGCTAAGGGGAAGGCTAAGGGAAAGGCTAACGGACAGGCCAGGGCAAGGGAACAGGGCAGGAACAGGGAGGACTAGGAGGACTGGACAGGGATGACTAGGAGGACTAGGAGGACTGGACAGGGAGGACTAGGAGGACTGGACAAGGAGGACTAGGAGGACTAGAAGGACTGGACAGGGAGGACTAGGAGGACTAGAGAGGGGAAACAGGGACAGAGGCCCGCAGAGGCGGGCTGGGGACAGGGAGGACTAGGAGGACTAGAAGGACTGGACAGGGAGGACTAGGAGGACTAGAAGGACTGGACAGGGAGGACTAGGAGGACTAGAGAGGGGAAACAGGGACAGAGGCCCGCGGAGGCGGGCTGGGGACAGGGAGGACTAGGAGGACTAGAAGGACTGGACAGGGAGGACTAGGAGGACTAGAAGGACTGGACAGGGAGGACTAGGAGGACAAGAAGGACTGGACAGGGAGGACTAGGAGGACTAGAGAGGGGAAACAGGGACAGAGGCCCGCGGAGGCGGGCTGGGGACAGGGGGGCGAGGGCTGGAGCTGCTTACAGGGAGGAGTAGGAGGGCGCAGGCTAGACGTCTGGAGGAGAGCGCGCCGGCTCGGAGAGCGCATCTGGCGCGGAGGTCTGAGTGGTGCGCGTCTGCTTGGAGTACGCGCCGGTACGGAGAGCGCATCTGGCGCGGAGGTCTGA
This sequence comes from Notolepis coatsorum, assembly GCF_963971535.1. NCBI lineage: Eukaryota > Metazoa > Chordata > Actinopteri > Aulopiformes > Paralepididae > Notolepis > Notolepis coatsorum. The sequence goes on along the minus strand of NC_140168.1, from coordinate 44,036,964 downwards.
GTGGTGCGCGTCTGCTTGGAGTACGCGCCGGTACGGAGAGCGCATCTGGCGCGGAGGTCTGAGTGGTGCGCGTCTGCTTGGAGTACGCGCCGGTACGGAGAGCGCATCTGGCGCGGAGGTCTGAGTGGTGCGCGTCTGCTTGGAGTACGCGCCGGTACGGAGAGCGCATCTGGCGAGGAGGTCTGAGTGGTGCGCGTCTGCTTGGAGTACGCGCCGGTACGGAGAGCGCATCTGGCGCGGAGGTCTGAGTGGTGCGCGTCTGCTTGGAGTACGCGCTGGTACGGAGAGTGCATCTGGCGCGGAGTCTGGATGCGCGTCTGGATGCGCATCTGGAGTGAAGAGCGCGTCTGGCGCGGAGTCTGGATGCGCGTCTGGAGTGCGTCTGGATGCGCGTCTGGATGCGCGTCTGGAGTGAAGAGCGCGTCTGGCTCGGAGGTCTGGAGTGGAACACTGGAATACCTCCCGTAGAGGATTAGAGAGCGCAGTACAGTGTCTCCCTCCAGGCAAACGGCGACAGGTGGCGAAGGCTTGAGCGCATCTCACGCCGGAGATGAAACAGCATAACAGACAGAAACAGAGACTCCCGTAGGAGCCTACAGATTGAGAACCTCCCGTAGGAGTTTGCTGATAGAGATATGATAAGGAACGACCCGACCAGGACTGAGGGGAAGAGCGAGGTATTTAAAACCCACAGGGGCGCTAATTAGAATACACATCAGGTGCGTGATGGTAATTGATACTCGAACTAGAAGTGTGTGATCGGCAAGGACCAATCAAACACATAATGACAGATAGTCCAAGGGTGTGGGCTGCTGAAGAGCAGACGAGGCTAAACGAGCGCGAGGGTGGGGGCTGGAGAAGTGAGGAGAACAGGGAATTAAAGGTCCAGGGAAGAGGCGAACCTCACAGTACTCCCCCCTCCATGGGAGCCACCGGGCGACCCAAAAATACAGACAGAGGGGCAGGGGACATAAACAAGGCAACAAACAAAAAATTGGGCCATGCCAGCAGGGGAAGCTACACCAAAAGTGGGGCTAGCAAAGGGACAGGGTAGCTAAGGGGTAACTATGGTAGCTGAGGGGTAACTAGAGGAGCTGAGGGGTAACAGCCAGGGCACTGATAGCTACAGGGCCTAAGCTAGCTGTACTGCTACATTAACATAGAGGCTGCGCTAGCTGCCGGAGCTAGGCCAGCAGACAGGGCTGGAACAGGGGAACAGGGAAGGGGCTGTCCTAGCAGTGGGGAAAAACTGACCTTGCTAGCTGAAAGGGCAGTCCTAGCAGTGGGAGAAAACTGACCTTGCTAGCTGAAGGGGCAGTCCTAGCAGTGGGGAAACTGACCTTGCTAGCTGAAAGGGCAGTCATAGCAGTGGGAGAAAACTGACCTTGCTAGCTGAAGGGGCAGTCCTAGCAGTGGGGAAAACTACACAAAAAGTGGAGGCCATGCAGAGGGACCGGGTTAGCTGCCTGGGCATGGCTAGCTACAGGGCCTATGCTAGCTGCAAGGGCTGCATTAACATAGAGGCTGTGCTAACAGCCGGGGCTAAGCTAGCAGACTGGGGCCATGCAGAGGGACCGGGTTAGCTGCCTGGGCATGGCTAGCTACAGGGCCTATGCCAGCAGCAAGGGCTGCATTAACATAGAGGCTGTGCTAGCAGCCGGGGCTAAGCTAGCAGACTGGGGCCATGCTGGTAGTAGAGGCCTAACAAGCTGCAGGGGAGCTAACGAGGCTAACAGGGAAGCAAACAGGGGAGTCAACAGGCTAACAGGGGAGTTAACAGGGGAGACTAACAGGGGAAACTAACAAGGCTAACTAGAGGAAAAAAAAAAAAAGACAAACTCAACATACACTGTCTGTACTGGCTGGGGTCGTCGACTGGTCGGGTCGTACTGTTATGGTTTGTAACCGACCCCAATCGCACAACACAAGACAGGTATGAGAGTAAGCCAAGAACTGGGCATTTATTGAAAACAACAGAAAAACGGCACTGTCCCTTTAAGGGAGAACACAAATTACAGGAAAACAAGAAATGGGAAAATAGGCACAGTGCCTTTAAAAGGCGAGCTGGCTAAGGGGAAGGCTAAGGGAAAGGCTAACGGACAGGCCAGGGCAAGGGAACAGGGCAGGAACAGGGAGGACTAGGAGGACTGGACAGGGATGACTAGGAGGACTAGGAGGACTGGACAGGGAGGACTAGGAGGACTGGACAAGGAGGACTAGGAGGACTAGAAGGACTGGACAGGGAGGACTAGGAGGACTAGAGAGGGGAAACAGGGACAAGGCGGGCTGGGGACAGGGAGGACTAGGAGGACTAGAAGGACTGGACAGGGAGGACTAGGAGGACTAGAAGGACTGGACAGGGAGGACTAGGAGGACTAGAGAGGGGAAACAGGGACAGAGGCCCGCGGAGGCGGGCTGGGGACAGGGAGGACTAGGAGGACTAGAAGGACTGGACAGGGAGGACTAGGAGGACTAGAAGGACTGGACAGGGAGGACTAGGAGGACAAGAAGGACTGGACAGGGAGGACTAGGAGGACTAGAGAGGGGAAACAGGGACAGAGGCCCGCGGAGGCGGCTGGGGACAGGGGGGCGAGGGCTGGAGCTGCTTACAGGGAGGAGTAGGAGGGCGCAGGCTCGACGTCTGGAGGAGAGCGCGCCGGCTCGGAGAGCGCATCTGGCGCGGAGGTCTGAGTGGTGCGCGTCTGCTTGGAGTACGCGCCGGTACGGAGAGCGCATCTGGTGCGGAGGTCTGAGTGGTGCGCGTCTGCTTGGAGTACGCGCCGGTACGGAGAGCGCATCTGGCGCGGAGGTCTGAGTGGTGCGCGTCTGCTTGGAGTACGCGCCGGTACGGAGAGCGCATCTGGCGCGGAGGTCTGAGTGGTACGCGCCGGTACGGAGAGCGCATCTGGCGCGGAGGTCTGAGTGGTGCGCGTCTGCTTGGAGTACGCGCCGGTACGGAGAGCGCATCTGGCGCGGAGGTCTGAGTGGTGCGCGTCTGCTTGGAGTACGCGCCGGTACGGAGAGCGCATCTGGCGCGGAGTCTGGATGCGCGTCTGGATGCGCGTCTGGTGTGAAGAGTGCGTCTGGCGCGGAGTCTGGATGCGCGTCTGGAGTGTGTCTGGATGCGCGTCTGGATGCGCGTCTGGAGTGAAGAGCGCGTCTGGCTCGGAGGTCTGGAGTGGAACACTGGAATACCTCCCGTAGAGGATTAGAGAGCGCAGTACAGTGTCTCCCTCCAGGCAAACGGCGACAGGTGGCGAAGGCTTGAGCGCATCTCACGCCGGAGATGAAACAGCATAACAGACAGAAACAGAGACTCCCGTAGGAGCCTACAGATTGAGAACCTCCCGTAGGAGTTTGCTGATAGAGATATGATAAGGAACGACCCGACCAGGACTGAGGGGAAGAGCGAGGTATTTAAAACCCACAGGGGCGCTAATTAGAATACACATCAGGTGCGTGATGGTAATTGATACTCGAACTAGAAGTGTGTGATCGGCAAGGACCAATCAAACACATAATGACAGATAGTCCAAGGGTGTGGGCTGCTGAAGAGCAGACGAGGCTAAACGAGCGCGAGGGTGGGGGCTGGAGAAGTGAGGAGAACAGGGAATTAAAGGTCCAGGGAAGAGGCGAACCTCACATAAAGTAAAGTAAACTTACCAGCAAGAGTGCCTCGTAAACAATGAAAAGTAATCGCGTTCAAAGCTGGAAACTTGTCCTGCTCGCAGAGCTTGGAATTACGACCGCCACATGAGGCGCTCCACTTCCGCATTCCACGATAACAATGAAACCCTATGGGAGTGTCCGAACTCTATCTTCAACGGCTCTGGGTAGACTATAGTATAAGGTGGGTAGTTAAGATTATTATGATTACTATGATTATAGTGTAGGGCAGTAGTAGACAGTGAAAGCAGTAGGTATAAATTGAGTATAGGCAACAGAGTTTAGAGTCGTACAGTATGGGTAACAGAGCCTATAGGGTTTATGCAATGGAATCCAATTTTAGCAACATTTGGGAACATATGGCTTCCTGATCGAGAGCTCCTAATGGTAGGAGAGAGTATAGGACGAGTATTGCGAGTAGAAAAAATGCATTGTAGGTTTTGGTCTTTTCGCTGTGTTGACAATAAGAAACAACTGGCCTTATTCTTTAAATATTAGAGTGGAATGAACGAATCTAACCTGAGATTTCCTGGTGATTTGTTCCAGTTGCTGGGTGTGATTTACTTTCTCCTTGCAGGCAATGATTCTCGACCAACTGACCAATAGGTGGAGACAATACTGGTTGCAGACCCTCCCCCTCTAACAGGCCAATAGGTGGAGACAATACTGGTTGCAGACCCTCCCCCTCTAACAGGCCAATAGGTGGAGACAATACTGGCTGCAGACCCTCCCCCTCTAACAGACCAATAGGTGGAGACAATACTGGGTGCAGACCCTCCCCCTCTAACAGACCAATAGGTGGAGACAATACTGGGTGCAGACCCTCCCCCTCTAACAGACCAATAGGTGGAGACAATACTGGGTGCAGACCCTCCCCCTCTAACAGACAACAGGGATACTTGCTGTGGGGTCCACGGTCCCGCCGGCAGGTCCAGATGTTACTCTTTTTAGAACTTCTTCGTGGTGCTGCCTGCTGCCTGCACACTTCTTCTGTTAGCAACCTTTGTCTTGATAGTTTTCCAAAGATTGGTGTGATCTAGGGATGTCCGATATTGGCATTAAAATGTGATATCGGAAAATATTGGTATCGGTTTAAAAAAATATATATTTACATTTCTATAAAATATTTACCCAAGCAAGCAAGTAAGAACAAATTCTGATTTTATTTATTGTCAAAAGTATGCATAATGTTGTGTTAATTCCACGACAAGAGATTGTAATGTTAATTACCTGAAATTATTCCGTTTTTGGGGGGGGGGGGGGACCCTGCATATATCGGTATCGGTTGATATCGGTTGATATCGGTGTCGGAAATTAAGAGTTGGACAATATCGGTATATCGGTATCGGTAATAAAGCCAATATCGAGCATCCCTACTGTGATCCTAGCCCTTCCAGAAGCTCTGCAATTCAGCTCAGAAAGAGCAGTGTCCTTTTGGAGCCTTTATAAAACTAATATGACTTACATGGCTTATCTTGAAATAAATTAAATATTTTTTCATGTGTATTGGATAGTAATCTTACTCCCCCCCCCCCTGATTCAAAAGACTTGTGGGAACACATTTCTGAAGCCAAAGAGATTGTTCATTATTATTCTGTTTTCTGATATTCAATATTTTTTTTTTTTTTTTTTTGTACATATAGTGATATAACTCATTTATACATTCATATGACATAACTGTAGCATAAATATTCTGATATTCTGAAAAAAAGGTTATACATGCATTGCAGAAATCAATATTATTGGAATTAGGGGGAAAGCATGATTCATGTTTCAGTAAGCATGTTTCAGGTTTGGAATCAGATAGGCTAATGTTGATGCAGATTTTTGAACCATGCTGAAGGTCAGTACTAGCCAGCTGGATTGAGGATGCACTAGAACAAACAATAGCATTGTGTGCATAAAATGTTATTTGTAAATGTTAATTGACAATCACATATTATTTACATAGATAAAACTGCAACAACCTTTTGATATTTAGAAAATACACTGAATCCTAATCATTCTACGCATTAATTGCATGAGAAATTAACAAAATAATTGCCAGCTTACTTTAGTAAAAGCACAACATGATCATTGGTATTGAAGACTGTATAGGAATCATCAATATGAAGGCCATCAACATGGCATGTGTCATGGCATACTGTAGTGGGCTAATGTACAGTCAATATAGTAATAACACTGTTAACAAAACCTTTATTGTAAATCCTACTATATAAAGCAATAGCACAAACCAGTAATATTCTTACTAAAATACGTATTACATAATGAGAAAATGATGTGTGTTGTTGTGAAATTTTGGAATGGAATGGTGTTGTGTGAATGTGAGACTGGTGCATCTATCAGACCAAGGTTCTGTGTTGGTCTATAGACTTTACCGTAAAACTATCAGTAACAGATTCTGCTGAGAAATCCTCTGAGGGCCTCTTCTTGCACTGACAACCTGCAAGCCGGCACTCTCTACTCTGCTGCCTTTGTGAATAGCTTCCAGCTGTATAGCATGAATCATATTTAAAACATTCCTGCGTATGAATATTCAACACTTGATGTGTTTTGCATACACCCCTAGCTATAATGGAAATAGATGATTGGGTAACTCGGAATCATAATTCTCACCCTTTATGAACCATGTTTTACCATCTGTGGTATTCTTTCACACTTATGTAATACATGCGTTGCCGTTGACACAATAATTATTGTATTGGTGCATTATAAGCAAAGGGTATTGTGTAGAGAAGAAAAATGCACATCTGGTCTAATCTGAAAACTACGATACGAAGTATTTAATTTAAGAAACCTGTGTACTGTAGTCTGTAGGTCATTGTGTTTAATACTTTATAATATTGCTATTATTATCACGTTTTTCTTTTTTATAATTTTTTCATCTCCCTCCCCAGTTCATTCTCAGTTACAGAATGTAATGCCTCCGATTTTCTCTCCTCCACTTTTACCATGTATTTATGAGTAAGTTGAACCTCATTAAATGCTCTTTGCGAGTTGTCTGGAGATGTATCTATTCATTAGCTTCAAAAGGGTGTCATGTGTATGAATTATGCTAACAGGATCTAATTAGCAGATGCAAATGAGGTTAGTCAAAATTGTACTGCAAAGACAGAAGAAAAGCTCCATGGGATAGTTGGAGCACGACAGCTCACCAACCGCCCCCACGCTGGGCACCAAATGTGATGGTTCGCCCCTGCTGCTGCTCTTTACGGGAGACAGGACCGAACCATAAACACAGACGTGGGGAGGGCAGATGTACAGGATGGTTCTTATCAAACCCAATGCTCGCTTTTATTTGAAAAGCCACTGACGGACCTCATAGAAGACCTTTATATTATATGAATATTAGCCTGGAATTGACCCATGATTATGACGTCTTTTCTTTGCTTTACAGCTCAACGTTTTTGTTATGCACCACACCCCCCACCCGCCCAGATTCCTCCTCCTGTCCCAGAAAAACAACCCAACAAATTACACAACCAGCTGATGGAACTTTGGAATCCGGTGCTAGTAGGACTCACCAATAGCAACCGCCTACAGGCCCCTGCCATTATGACATCAGAGGCTCCAGGCTGTGGCAGAGCTGGCAGGGTGGAGGGAGCATGCCTTCTGGCCTCGGCAGGGAGGAGGACCAGCAGGCTGCAGGGTCACACACACACACACACACACACACACACACACACACACACACACACACACACACACACACACACACACACACACACACACACACACACACACACACACACACACACACACACACACACACACACACACACACACACACACACACACACACACACACACACACACACACACACACACACACACACACACACACACACACACACACACACACACACACACACACACACACACACACACACACACACACACACACACACACACACACACACACACACACACACACACACACACACACACACACACACACACACACACACACACACACACACACACACACACACACACACACACACACACACACACACACACACACACACACACACACACACACACACACACACACACACACACACACACACACACACACACACACACACACACACACACACACACACACACACACACACACACACACACACACACACACACACACACACACACACACACACACACACACACACACACACACACACACACACACACACACACACACACACACACACACACACACACACACACACACACACACACACACACACACACACACACACACACACACACACACACACACACACACACACACACACACACACACACACACACACACACACACACACACACACACACACACACACACACACACACACACACACACACACACACACACACACACACACACACACACACACACACACACACACACACACACACACACACACACACACACACACACATGGATGTACACAAACACATACACAAATACACACACACACACACACACACACACACACACACACACACACACACACACACACACACACACACACACCTCTTCCTGTGATGTGAGCCATGGCTAGGCTAACTCACACAGATAGGGGCAGAGGAGGGAGGCAGTGACCAGTGACCCTGTTTAGGGCAGGAATTACAGAACATCAAAAGGCACAGAGTGGAACGTTGTTAATTGGCATGATGGGCTGCAGCCATGCCTGCCTGCCTACCCTTGTACTGACCCTCAGGCCATGTGGCCACTGCCAGGACTAGCAGAAACCTGAAAGGAGGGGTGGACAATATGGGAAAGGGTTTCACCTCAGGCTCATAAAAGCCGAGAGAGTGCTGCAGCTAAAACAGAACAAATCTCCACTGACTGGTGGACTCAAGTCAATGGGGGTCTCATTCCCGAACGAATTTACGACAAAAAATGTCCTCTTAGGCAGATTTCTGCCCATTTAAGACATATTAGGGCTGGTAGCGCGAGTCCCCAAATTTTCCTGAGATCAGATTTGAGCGTGGCTGAGAGCAGATTTAAGAGTGCTGAGGAGCACTCTTATGATTGATTGACTAATTGAACATTTTATTAACTTGACAGACTGTGTTCTCATAGTGATTCCTTCATGTTAACGCTACAGGCCTCCTTGGAATTAATTACTTAATCATAATTAAAATAAATATGACAATATTTGTACGATAAGAAATTACGCATTTGATGTCGGAAAAATAAATAATATGGATTCATCTGATCACAGGGCAGCTGCTTAACCATATCTGAACCAGCTATTTTGGACAAATGTATAATTACTTTAATTACTCAGATATTCAAACACAATTATGCAATTATTGTGAAATGATTGAAAATAATTATTATTTAACCCATTCTCCGCCAATTACGTGTTAAGGCGGGTTTCTCCGCCATGCGTTGTCTGCCAATCACGCCGTAAGGCGTGTTTGAGATCAATATTTCATATTTTCGTCATGGTATTCATATTTCACCCACGGAGTCTTGGCTGATGCTGTCTGAGCCATCACAACTCTGCAACGCTTCAATACCGCCACCTGGTGGCCGATCGGCGAGTTGCCAAACCGGAAGTGCCCATTGTAGCTTGGTCCGTCCCCTATTTTCGTCCGGCCACTCGTTTATCGTCCCAGGGCTCAATACAGACACCGTCGATATGGATCTTTGCCATAACTCAATAATCAACATGATTTGGACGTGTATTAGTAATATACAAACCGGAAATGGATCGCATCGATCAACATCCCATAATTGGAATCTGTTTGCTCCACTCTCATCGCCCAACGCTACAAGGATACTGGGGTGAGTTTCAGCGTTTTTCTTTATCATTTTCGATACAAACTGCTCTGATCAATATATCACTGATACTACATAAATCATTTAACGTCGGTTATTGAATTATAAACGACCCCCCCCCCCCCTCCGTTCACCCGCAGATGATCAGTCATGACGTTTAGGACCATGTACAGTTGACATTTTTAATATAGCATGGATCGGTATCAAACTGCATTTGATAATCTAATAATGCATTTATGCCTATATCTCACGTTCTATGAAATACTGCAGAAAACGATAAAAACATATTTATACTCTAGACGGTATTTTAGTATTAATGTGTGAATGAAAAAGTAAAACGTTCCTACATCCTGAACGATAGATCATTGATGTTGAATGGGCCATAGTAATGTCAATTTAGCAATACAATTTAAAAAGTTATAGCCCTGCAAAGAAGGTGAACATCTCCATAGACAAATAGCGCTGGCAGAGGATGATTTAGGATGATCAAAGTGGTGGCAGAGAATGGGTTAATGCCTTCTGTGGAATTTGTATTTCTTATTTGTTTGTTTTAATGATTAATTATATACATTTGAAAGAATGCAGGTCAACATGCAATATATCCCATTGATTGGTATACAATGGGACAGACCTTTGTTTGATTGATTGATTGAAAACTTTATTAACAGATTGCAGAATGGGTACAGTACAGTACAGCTCAATTACATACAATTGTTAAGGGGATGCAGACCAGAGAAAGATATTCGTCTTGTTTACATCAGGGTCCCCCATTTTCAATTCATCATAACATATATGACACACATGACATACAGATAGACAGTACTGCTACATCTATACATTTATGACATACCAGATTTGCAAATACAGTACTGTTTGTGATACAAAAAAAGTCCAGAAAAGAGAGTATATACATTTGACGTAGAAACTGTTGGAGGAGGTTGGGTAGGTGGGGTGGGGTTGGGTGGGTGGGTGGGGGACGGGGGGGGACTGTACATTGGAGGTGGTTGGGTGGGGGGGGGGGGACACTGTACAAGCAAAACTGTACATTGGAATATTGACAAAACCATACTTGGTCATTTACTGTACATTGGAGGGAGTTGATATAGCTATAAACCTGCATTCCTTCGAATATATCATTAATCAATTAAACTTATATTGAAATACACTATATAGCCTATACACCAACACTGAAATGACAGTGGCTAAATACATAAATAAGAACTAAAGCTAATCGCATGGAAATAGACTGCGTTAATATTCCATAACAAGTCTTGTGTGCGCCAGTATGGCCTACGTGTCTAATGAACAGTATAGGCTTAATATATTCTAGTTACTTGTTTCATTAGTTCATTATCATTTAGTAGATACTATATATGCTCTGCCTCTGCCCTACGTACAGTATAAGTACAGACTGTACCTATACTGTACGTAGGGCAGAGCATATAGTATTTACTCAATCTTAATGCAACAAGTCATTAATGGAATAATAAGCCTATACTGCGTTCATTCATTACGCCGTAGGTATTAATGGAATAATAAGCCTATACTGCGTTCATTCATTACGCCATAGGCTACAGTATACTGCGCGCATGTGTGTGTGTGTGTGTGTGTGTGCGCGCGCTGCGGCAGGTGTACCACGAGCTGTACTATATATGATGACAATACATTAATCTAATCTCATTTCGATGGGTCGCGCAAGACTCGCAAGGCACTTCCGCATCCATTTCCACACAGCTGCGTCATTACTTTGCCTTATAAGGGGCTCTGGAGGTGTTGTTTTGTATGCAAATGACCTGAACGGGAACGCACTTTCGAGTTTAAGACAGAATGCCATTCTCCATGCAGATATCAGATCATATCACAGCTGTGACCGTTTCAGCCCCTTAAGACATATTACCAGCACGTTCGGGACTCAGAGTGAACTTGTCATTGATTCTGTCTCAGTCGGTTCCAAGATAAGTCGTCCAAGAGAACTCTTTGAAAAATGTTGGAGAATGAGACCCAATGATAGGATGTTTGTGAAAAATACAGTTCCTGAAGAAACCATGGACTAGCTAAAAGAAGCAAAGATTTAGCACAAAAAAAAAAAAAAAAAATATATATATATATATATATATATATATGAAAAGATACATAGTTGTAGTTTCATTTCAAACCTTTATTTAAACTCGACAGGCAACTGAGGTTTCTCTCATTTACAGTCATGTTGAGTGCAATGCAAGTCAACTGCAAGTAGTCAATGCAAATGTGACTTTGTGCTTAAAGGAACACGCCAACATTTTGGGAAATGAGCTCATCACCTTCTCCAGAGAGAGACGAGAAGATAGATACCAGTTTCCTCTCTGTGCGTTCAGTAGAAAGCTATCTGGCTGCACGTTAGCCTAGCTTAGCACAATGAATGGAAGTGGACAGTGCCGGTTAGCCTTCAGGAGAGGTGTTAGTTGGACAATGCCTAGGCTAACCGGCACTATCCGCTTCCATTCATTGTGCTAAGCTAGGCTAACATGCAGCCAGATAGCTTTCTACTGAACGCACAGAGAGGAAACTGGTATCTATCTTCTTGTCTCTCTCTCTCTGGAGAAGACGGTAAGCTAATTTCCCCAGATGTTGGCATGTTCCTTTAACACAACAACGTTGGAACGGCAGAGTATTGTGTTATAATAGGGGGTGATGCTAGGGACAATGCTGCTGAGTTATGAAGCGTGTGTGGCTACAGGTACAGGGGGCGGGTCTATGAGTTATGAAGCGTGTGTGGCTACAGGTACAGGGGGCGGGGCTAACTTACACCAATGGACAAACAACTCTCTACCGAGTCCACAAGTCTCTACGAAAAGTTATTCGTGAATTATGAAAGACGGCGTAGCTCAGTAGGTAGAGCAGTCATCTGATAATCAGAAGATTCCCGGTTTGATTCCGGCTCTTGAGCAAGACACCTAACCCCTAACTGTTCCTGATGAGGTTGGCTGTAACGTTCGGGGTTCTGTCCTACCAATAGGATGGTATCCTACTGTCTGTCTGGTGTACTTCACTTTGTTGTTTGGGTTGCACTAATTGTATGTCACTTCTGATTTGCTGTCTCGCACTGATTGTCTGTCACATCTGGAAGCTGTCACTGGCTGTCATTCTGGCTGTCACTAATTGACACATTGGAATGTTAGAATGTGGCCTTATAATGAATTCTCTGTTCTCTTGTTCCCTGCTAGAGCTTCACTATCATCTACGAGCAGTACCGCCTGAACGAGTGCTGACCCGACTCTCTTGTCTGTGCTCTGTTGACGCTAGGCGTCTGTGTATTCCGCTACGGCTTGTTCTCTTAATAAAGAGAATACCTTTGTTTTGAAGAGCAAACACTTCTCCGTCTCTTTCCTCGACCATTGGAACTCCCACTTACCTGCTATCGTAACAGTTGACACCTTGCATGGTTGCCTCCACCACCAGAATGGATGAATGTGAGGCATAAGTTGTAAAGCACTTTGGATAAAAGCGCTATATAAATGCAGTCCATTTTAAAGTACAGGGGACGTGGCTGAACTACACCAATGAAAAACAACTTTACTGAGTGATGGCTCCCACAAGTCCCTACGACAAGCAGTTTGTGAAGTATGGACGGGACGTGGCTAAAGTATAAGGGGCGTGGCTAACCTACACCAATGAAAATGGAACTCTGTACCGACTCCAATGACACCTCCCACTAGTCTCTACCACAAGCGGTTCACGAGTTATGAAAGGGGGCATGGCTAAATGGGGTGTGTGTGTGTGTGTGTGTGTGTGTGTGTGTGTGTGTGTGTGTGTGTGTGTGTGTGTGTGTGTGTGTGTGTGTGTGTGTGTGTGTGTGTTCCCCAGTTGTAAATGGATGTCAATTAATATGAAGCTTAGGCGGCTGGGTGGCGCAGCGGACATTGCGCTCGTCACCAACGCAAGAGACATCGGTATCGAATCCGGCTGTCAGCGTTGCCTCCGGCTTGGGCCGGCCGTCATACTGACTCAATTGGCAGAGTCAGCGAGAGGGGAGTCGATGGGTGGTAGTCTGGTCATTGTAAACAGCGACTCCTACAGGTCGGTCAGGGCGCCTGCACAGCAAAGACAGGAAATGGCGGGGGCAGTGTGAGCCTCCCACACGTTACACCTCGCCAATGAGAGTCCGCGCTGGCAGGTGAAAAGAAGTGACTGGCTGTCTCCACATGTATCGGAGGGGACATGTGATGGGCTTCTATCCTCCCTAGTACGACCGGCCAGTGGGGGGCACATGCGAGCAACGATCAGGACAGGGGAGGGATAATTGGCACAAGAGGAAATTGGGATGGGAGAAAAATCACAGAAAAAAGGAGAAAAAGTTGGTAAATCTTTTTTTATATGAAGCTTGTTTACCATTTCAGTGACATTGGCCGACATTATTGTCTTTCCGAGGCTGTAGCTCTGTGATACTGGTGCTATCATATTAAACTAGAGACCTAGTTTAGCAACCACATCATGCTAGCTTACCGGCGAAGGGGCTAAATATTACTCCAAAAGGAAGCAAAGTTCAAAAATGTATTTAATTTAATTTACCCACGGACAGTGCACATTAATCAACATCTTCAGTTTCCACATCAATGTAAATGTGCCAGAATTAGCTAATGAGCTAGTTTTCATCTGTAGTCCCTGCCTAACATGCATGTCTTTATGGTGTGGGAGGAAACCAGGAGGAAACCCACACGAACACAGGGAGAACATGCAAACTCCACACAGAAAGGCCCCCAGCTAAGGTTCGAACCCAGGACCTTCTTGCTGTGAGGCAGCAGTGCTAACCACTGAACCACCCACTGCAAAGAGGTGAAGAATTGACGTGGCCAATTTCAAAGGGGTCCTTTGACCACGCCGCCATTCTCCTAGTCCCCACCTACAGACTGACCCCTATTAGTAGATTAGTCGACTAATCGGTCGAAAGGAGCCGTAGTCGACTGCCAACCTCTTGGTCGAATACAAAAAATATATATATATATATAATTTATTAAAAAAATATATATTTTATTTTATTTTTTTATCATTCTTTCCAAAAGAAAAGAGGCAGAGAAGCATGGCTAACACTAATGGCACGCATACCAGAGGCTAACTGCCTAAGAAAACAGGCACAGAGGCACTGAAAGAGGATTTCACCCATCTAATGAACACACTAGACTAGACAAATATCAAGATGTATCCATCACCAATTGCATGCTTTTGCAGAGGACAAGACGCATTCAGTCGACTCCTTCAGACATTAAGCACCCCCACAGCCCAAATGGAATGAAAAAAAAAAAAAAATATACTTATTCTTTTCTTTTTTTGTAGTCGACTAATAGTGGACTAACGGCAAATTTCGTCAGTCGACTATCCAAATCCTTAGTCGGGGACAGCCCTACTACAGACAGAGACTGAAGCGAGAGAAGCCGGTGATGCGGACCATTCAACGTTGGTCCGACCAATCAGACTCCGCCCTACATCACTGTTTTCACACCACGACCAATCAGACTCCGCCCTACGTCACTGTTTTCACATCACGGACTGGAGCGTATTTAAAGACACAGACATCAATAAACACACAGACACAGTTGTTGGTTACATAACAAAATGTATTGATGACTGTGTCCCACGGATTAACATCAGAACATTCCCCAACCAGAAGTCATGGATGAATGGAGAAGTACAGGCCAGGCTTAAAGCTCGGACTTCTGCCTACAACTCTGGGGACCTGGACGACTACAGGAAGTCCATGTACCAGCTCCAGAAGGCAATCAAGGTTGCAAAGAGACAATACAGGGACAAGGTAGAGTCAAACTACCATGGATCTAACACTAGAAACATGTGGTCTGGACTAAAAACAAATCAGACTATAAAGGGAAAATTAACAGTTCCGTAGAGGTGTCTGCTTCCCTCCCAGAGGAGCTTAACACCTTCTATGCACGGTCTGAGACCATGGTTAGACTAGTGTATTCCTGGCGTTTTTTTATACGTTTTTGAATACGTTTCATGTCCCTATTACACAGAAATGCGTTTTTTGGCGTTTTTTGGTGGATACGGCTGAAACGCAAAATTGTGTTTGCGTTTTGGAGAAACGCAAAAAAACGCGTCGACAACAGCGTGTAGTCTGCATGAGCCGTTGTTGCGAAAACGCCCATGCGCAGTAGATACCATCTGCGTGCCCTTCCGGTGACAACAGTGTGTGTGTGTTTGGGACATAGCTCCGTGTCCCAAATAGCTTCAGCTACCATGTGTTGTCAAGTTATTGTTATAAGGACCCCAGTCCAAGCTACAACAGTCTGCATTCCCTTAACAATTGTTTGTATTGAGCCGTATTGTATTGTACCCATATGCAATATCGCTGCTGTCGGGACAAAACCTCATAACTCCAAAAACCCAACTTTTCAGCAGATGAAAAAAACTAACACAGATTTGAGGGTGAATAGAGTTGGGAGGTTTAGACAGATGATCGGTTTAATGCTTTCCCATTGTTTAAACTTTGTAAAACCCACACACACATATGGAGGATGATCTACGGAGTTGATTTATATAATAAAAAAATAAATAAAAAAATGGAGTTATGAGGTTTTGTCCCGACAGCAGCGATATGTTAAATAAAGTTTACATCCATTCATTCTGCTAGCATTACCGATTGCATGAGCAGCTGGCTAACGTGAGCTATCAGGATTCAGACCCTGTTAGCTCAGAGCTCCTCTTTCAACTTAACAAGCATTAAACAAAATGGCCCAGTCATCTATTCACTTTTGTTTAATACACACAGCGTTGTCTCTAATGTTATCTAACTACTGATAGCTCGCGATATCATCAGTTTGGTGCTGGCTAAGTAGCGTGAGCTAACGTTAGCTTCTAGCCACAATGCTATATTGTTATAATGGTATACTCCATTGACGTTAGCATGCAGCTAACAATGCTACCGATCTTTTTTTAGACTAAACTATCCGCTCTTGGTGGTCACTTGTGTTGATGTTAGTTTTGTTTCATCAACAAATGACAGGGAACACACAGTGAATGTATCTGTTTTGTTTATTGCACTTTTATTAGGCTTTGCTGAAAAAGAATTGCTGCATTGGGTAACTAGGCAAAAGATGGTGGCCGCCTTGTTGACATTTGCTTTGCAGGCACATTCAAGTTCTGATTGGTTGAAATTGCCTTCATGTTTGCCACCTACTGCCACCTACTGCTTTGGCAGTGTACTACATCAGTGTGACTCGAGGCGCACGACGTCGCGGCGAAACGCATATGACGACGATACGAAAATGATACGAAAGGTGTAACCGCCGCCTGAGGACAACACCGCTGCTGTGGATATCACACCAGACCAGGACTCCTGCCCATTGGAACTAGCTAGGACAGAGGTGTGTAAAACCTTTAAAAGGGTTAAGACACACAAGGCTCCTGGCCCGGATGGTATCCCTGGCAGAGTGCTCAGGGCGTGTGCAGACGAGCTGGCGGATGTCTTCACGGACATCTTCAACACATCCCTGCTACTGTCCATAGTCCCCACATGTCCCTGTCCCCAAGAAAGCAAAAGCCCTCTGCCTGAATGACTACCGCCCTGTAGCTCTCACCTCCACCCTCATGAAGTGCTTTAAGCGGATGGTCAAAACCCACATCACCTCCTCACTACCGGACACATTGGACCCACTACAGTTCGCCTACAGACCAAACAGGTCTACAGACTACGCCATCGCCCTCACCCTCAACACCGCCCTCTCCCACCTGGACCAGAGGGACACATATGTGAGAATGCTGTTTATCGACTACATCAGAGAACAGATGGTAGAGGTAAACGGTACTCTATCCCCCCCCCCTCACAGTGAGCTGTGGTGTTCCACAAGGAAGCATACTAGGACCGCTACTCTTCCTAATTTATGCAAATGACATGTCGTCAGCCTGTGACTGCAACTTGTTCCTGTTTGCGGACGACTCAGCCCTGCTGGTCTCTGACAAGAACAAGTTGCAGGTTGAAAAAACCCTCAGCTCGGAATTAGGCAAAATCTGCATATGGCTCGCTGATAACAAACTATCATTACACATGGGCAAAACAGAGTCCATTCTCTTCGGTTCAAATAACAAACTCAACAAGACCGACGGCTTCTCAGTTACAGTGGGTGACAATATTGTCACAAGGAAAGACGAAATTACCTACCTGGGTTCCATCCTAGAGGCAAATCTTTCCTGTGACAAAATGGCATCCAATGTAATAAAAAAAGTCAACCAACGAACTAGATTCCTGTACCGGATCTCCTCTCTGGTAAACAAGAATACCCTGAAGACTCTGGCAGGAGCACTCATTCAAGGGTACTATGACTATGCGTGCACCTCATGGTACCAAAGCACCTCAAAGGCGCTTAAAACAAAATTACAAACATCACAAAACAAACTGGTCAGACTACTACTTGACCTGAACCCCAGAACCCACCTCACCCCTGCCCACTTTGACAACCTAGGATGGCTTAGAGTAGACGACAGAGTACAGCAACTTGCAATGGGCCTGGTCTACAAGATACACTATACGACCGGGGTGCCCATGTACATGTCAAAATACTTCCCAAAGGTCAGTGAATACCACAACCACTACACCAGAGGAAGCTCAACAAATCATGTTAAACCCAGATTCGGCTCAAACAAGGGACTAAACACGTTTCGCAATTATGCCACAACAATGTGGAACGCCCTACCCAAAGCTGTAAAGGAATGTGAATCCCTGCCCACATTCAAAACCGCTCTTAAAGAGCACCTACGGGAGGCTACAATTCAAAACTGGCCACCGTGAATGCCCAAAAACCCCACCACCTCCTAATAGACAGTCCCCTCCCCACCGCATGTATATATTCCCTCCCCGCCGTATGTATATTTCTCTCCCACCCACCCACCCCCCCCTAATGTACAGTCCCCTCCCCATCATATTCATATGTATATACTCTGTCAGGATCTAGGGGTAACAGTACTGTATATTGGAATACCGTTTATGTCACAAATGTATCAGTACTAAATACCTATATGTCCCTATGCCATAAATGTCATGTATGTTGTGTATGTCATAAATGTCTATATGAATTGAAAATGGGGGACCCTGATGGAAATGCAATCTGTTAAATAAAATTTTCATTCATTCATTCATTCATTAATTCATTCATCATTCAGCATTCAACACCATTGTGCCCACCAAACTCACCATCAAACTCAGAGACCTAGGACTCAACCCAGCCCTGTGCAGCTGGATCCAGGATTTCCTGACAGGCAGACCCCAGGCTGTGAGGATGGGCTCCATCACCTCCTCCACACTCACTCTCAGCACCAGTGCCCCCCAGGGCTGCATACTCAGCCCCCTCCTGTACTCCCTGTTCACACATGACTGTGTGGCCAGTGCCACACAGAGCTCCAACACCATCATCAATTTAGCTGATGACACGACAGTCATTGGCCTGATCACCGGCAATGACGAGTCGAAGTATAGAGAGGAAGTGAATGCACTGGCAACATGGTGCCAGGATAACAACCTCCACCTCAACGTCAGCAAAACGAAGGAGCTCATCGTGGACTACAGGAAGTCCCAGGGGGTAGAGCACACCCGCATTCACATCGGCTGGACAGCGGTGGAGAGTCAGCAGCTTCAGGTTCCTCGGGGGCCAACATCAGCGAGGGCCTGTCCTAGTCTCATCACACCGGCATTGTTGTCAAGACAGCGAAACAACGGCTCATCTTCCTCCATAGGCTGAGGAGAATATTTACCGGTGCACTATGGAGAGTATCCTGACTGCGTGTACCACTTCCGCAACGACCCGCGTTCGAATCCCCCCTTTTTCAATTTTTTTTATTTTTTTTTGCAATGTAAATGCTTCAATCTGGTGCACTTTGAGAGCTATATAAAGAATGACGCCCTCAAGCGTGTATCAGGGCGTCATTCTTTATATAGCTCTCAAAGTGCACCAGATTGAAGCATTTACATTGCAAAAAAAAAATATTTGAAAAAGGGGGGATTCGAACACAGGTCGTCCGCGTGGCAGGTATTAGGACTAACCGTTACACCACAGTGGCAGATAAATAAAAAATCCATTATATATCCATTAATGGACAAGCCGTACGTCGGCCGTCTAATGAAGTTAGATTTATACAGTACACTTTGACTGCTGAATTGACACGTTTAACTTATTCATTCTTTAATTCAGCAAGGCGAAGTGAACTCCAGCGCCACTGGTAACGCAGTGGGGCAAGTGATTAAACAGCTCTGCACTCAGGCGATGTGGCGCGACAATGCTGCTCAGAGTCGGCGCTAGGACCAACTTAATGGGAGGGCATATTGTACCAGCGGGGGGGCATACATAAATAAAATATAGGCGTCAGAAAACGAATTTCCCGCGAACCAACACACGTTTCAAAACATGAGTGCGCATAAGAGATAAGACATGTCTCTCTCTCTCTTTCTCTCTCTCACGTGACGTCACAAACACACTCACGTCTCACACACACAAATTAAACAGTATGAAATAGCCCGAGGCTGGGCTTAAATTCATTAACAAGTGAAAGTATTATTAATAATAACAAGGGGCAAGGCGGCTTAAATTAAACAGTATGAGTCGTACTGTATGACTTACCCATTAGAAGAGTTGGAGGCGGCGAGTCGTGGCACTGAATCTCCTCAGGACGGTGTCCCACTTTCGCGTGAGGTCTTTTGCAACTTCAAACTCTGCCTCAATTATAGGCGATCCATTATATTATCCATTATTATTATTATGATGACATATTATGATTATAGACCACGCTAGCTTCTGCTGTGACAGATGCAGCTGCAGCGGCAGCACCGGGCGCTTCTTGGCAGACTTCGTCTTCATGACGCCTCACTTCTTACCGAAAGATCTTCAACGTTAGATGTTGGAGGACCGTCACCAGGGAGGAGGCCGTGAAGAAGCCTTAGGTGCTCCCCCTGCCCCACCATGCATGGCATGCAACCATTTTCGTATATATCCATTTTATGTCCGTCTCCAAGTGTTATATTTTACCCACTGACTCTATTGTACTTTTCACGCTCACTCAAGTCACGCAGTCACGCTCTGACTACCCAACCCATCAACTCAACGTGACCAATTACGCAATAACAAATTCAAACACACACACCAATCAGCGTGCGCTCAAACATACACTTCTTTTAAGACTTTTTTTGTTTAATTTCGTTTAATAATAGGCTAAATAGCCTATTTATAAAGGAAAACATCTGACTTTTACTATAATAAAAAAAAAATTATGTTTAATTATTTAATTTTTTTATAACAATTGCCCATGACGTTTGGAGGGGCACAGTGCGCCATCTGGGGGGGCATGGCCCGCGAATGACCCCCCATGGCGCCGACACTGATGCTGCTGCGGCATTGGAAAGCGGCAGTGAAACACAGCAGCCAGACGTTGCCGCGTCTGGGGCTGCCAAGGGGCGGGGCCGCGGCGTTCACGTGGCCGTCGCGGCCAATCAGGGCAACCCCGGAAATCAAATCCGTTGCGGAAGTGGTACACGCATCCTGCGTGGCTGCATCACTGCCTGGTATGGCAACTGCTCAGCCACCGACCGCAAGGCTCTGCAAAGGGTGGTGAAGTCAGCACAACACATCACCAGGACTGAGCTGCCAGTCATGGATGACCTCTACACACACTTTCTCTAATTATTGACTATTTAATCTTACCTCATTTTATATTTTATTTGATGTTACTACTACTACCTATTGTAGGGGTGTAACGGTACACAGAAGCCATGGTTCGGTACGTACCTCGGTATTGGGGTCACGGTTCTGTACGAGTTCGGTACAACAGGAAACAAATATTTATAATAATTATATAAATTATTATTATTATTTTTTAAATTATATTTATGATAATAATTATTATTATTATTAAATAGAATAATTTTCTATAGGCTTGCCGTGGTAGTCAGTGATACTGGTGTCATTCTGTTGTCATTCTGGTGTCAAGTTTCAGTTTCACTTCCAGAGAGAATTAACTTCACGACGAGACTGAAGACTAGAGAACAGATGACATATGTCACTTACAACAATGGCAGAGGATTATTTGGATTTAAACACAGTGGAGCTCAGATGATCTATCCGGAAAAGTATGTTTCTTCTTTTTATTTGATTGTGCCTGTGAGTCCGGCAGGGGAGAATGTTGATGTGTTTGTTGGCGCGTGTGTGTGTGTCGGCGACGCGTGTGTGTGTCTTTACATTGGTTTCATTTGGTTAACATTATTGAGCGAACAAGAAAACGACCCTGCAGCTGTTCCAATGTAAATGTGCCTTTCTCGTGCACTTTCGCCGCTCTGAACTGAAGTCGGAGAGGGAGGGATGCTGACCGCTTTGCGCGCACTCCCGACTGCGTGTGTGTGTTTCCCCACGCGCGCTGTGTGTGTGGGGTGCTCCGTGTCCCTCTCTCCCTCTCTGTCTCTCTCTCTCCCTCTCCCTCTCTCTCTCGTCTCTCTCCCCCTCTCTGTCTCTCTCACCCTCTCTCTCGCTCGCTCGTCACAGTGCCGCGCGCTGTTCTCGCATGTGCGACTGCCGACTGGTGTGTTTGCGCTGAGGCGTATTCGCTGTATTGCGCGCGTACCGCACCGTGACTGATGGCTGTACCGGTCCGTAAATTCGCGGCCCGCGGGACGAATACACGTACCGTTACACCCCTAATTGTTACCATTCTTGTATTCATTGATGTTTCTTTAATCTTAATTGTGCACTGTCGAGCAGTGGTGCAGTGGCAAATTGACAGTAGGTCAAACGCTGCATGCTTCTCCGGGAGTCCGGTTGGATAATGCCATGTAAAAGCGATTGCGCGTACTTCAGCCTCAGTGAGTGAGGTATCACAGAGTGATACCGAGTGATACCAGCACTGCAACACTGCTGTCGAGGGCGCTCAAGTAGCACACCACGTACTGCGCTGCGTAGCAACACGGCAGTCCCGGGTTCGACTCCCGGACCCGGCGACCCTTGCCGAATGTCTTCCCCAGTCTATCTCCCGTTCTTCCTCTCTCTCTCTCTCTCTCTACCGGACTGCCCGGTAGTAAACGACCAATAAAAATCTACCAAAAACATAATAAAAGAAAAATAATAATAATTGTGCACTGTTGAGTCTGAGCTCGAAACACAAGAATTGCATTACCTGCAATGCCCCCTGTATTGTTGTGTATTTGACAAATAGAAGAACTTGAACTTGACCTCTCACCTCAAGGTATCCTGACAATGAAACCACAAAAGTCTCACCTTATCAGCCATGTCCAATTTGTTTCCGCCTATTTAAAAAACTATTTGTTTGCCTATTGCTGCGTACCGTGGTCCCTAAACAGAATTGCATAAATTATGTATGACTGTAAAGTTGAGACACGGTGCTAAACTGCACCTCAAATTAATCTTCAGTATCTCAGCTTTCAGATGATGTATAACACATCTATGTAGCTTTCAGATTATGTCTAACACTTCTATGTAGCTTCCAGATGATGTCTAACACTTCTATGTAGTTTTCAGATGATGTATAACACTATGTAGCTTTCAGATTATGTCTAACACTTCTATGTCGTTTTCAGATGATGTATAACGTAAGGTTATTCTATAACCCTAGTTATATGAGTATAGCGAGCGCTCTGCTCTTAGTGGAACTGTCCCTTTATCCAATCTAATGAATAATTTTCTCCACATGTACACACCCATCCGCCTGGCCACACCCACATCCACTCCTCTACATAAGCGGGGTCGTGGCCACACCATCAGCTCCTTCCCAAGTCTTTCACCACCGAAGGCGAAGACCATGGGGTCCTCAGTGAGTCAGAGCAGAGCGCTCGCTATACTCATATAGAATAACCTTACGTTATATATCGTATAGCTTACGCTCTGCTCTTAGTGGAACACATGAGCTGAGCAGA
Source organism: Notolepis coatsorum (assembly GCF_963971535.1). Taxonomy (NCBI): domain Eukaryota; kingdom Metazoa; phylum Chordata; class Actinopteri; order Aulopiformes; family Paralepididae; genus Notolepis; species Notolepis coatsorum. The sequence goes on along the minus strand of NC_140168.1, from coordinate 44,013,607 downwards.
GCGGAAGCCCGACAAATGTACCCGCTGAGGCCCCCCACAACCATCAGAACCGGGGAGGACCCGAGCCCCCTGGACCCCCCCCCTAGTGGAGGACGGGAGGGAATCGGATCCGACTGTGCGAAGAGGGTTTAGCACCTCAAAACGCACAGGGTGAGCAGACCGTGGGACTTACCTTCACTCAGAAGGACCAGCGACCACTCAGGCGCGCATCCCACATGCCACCAGGGAACGGACGGGAAGCAAAAACACCTCTGTCACAGCCCCCAACATCACGGGGTCGAAGGTCAAGAACCCAACCCCGTGGCAAGGCCGTAGCAGCGGAGCGCGGAGGAGGTCCCAGCCCTAGGACAACCTGAGGGCCAGGACCCCCCGAAAAAAGGGGCCTGGTGAGGCCAACGAGGCCGCAGCATCGGGGCCCCACCAGACGGTCACTGGTGACATCACCCCCCACATCGCCAGCGTATCAGACAGGGCCCAAACAAGAGCAGACCCTTCCCCCCTGGCATGCCGCTCTGAAGCACTCTAGCTTACTGCACCTGGTATCCCCAGGGGGTCTCCCATCCAGGAACTAACCAGGGCCGAACCTGCTTAGTTTCCGAGATCGGGCGTGTCCAGGTTGGCCCAAGAGGCTACCCCCCCACAAGACGGCGCGCCGGGGAGACAACCCCCAAGGGGGTTGATCCCTCAATCCAGGCAACAGGCCAGAACTCGACCTGTTCCTGGAGCACTGCGGACTAGACAGGCGCCTAAGGGGTCTACTGTGAGAACAGTACCCGGCGGAAGGGGTGTTCGGTATGCTGTGCACCATGTCATGACCTCCACAAGCCCGACCCCTCCAGCGGGGTCGAGGTACAAAGGAGAGGCTGACACAATTGGCAGACGTCATAAAAGATGCGGGGGCATACTCTCGGGCAGACGGGGTCAAGCCCGGCCTCAACCCGAGAGTCGACTCTGCTACCAACACACCGGAGAACCAACCACCTCCCTATGTTTAGTTTAACAGGAGGCGGTCGTTCCCTTAACCCACCAAGAAAACTTAGAAACATAACTGCGCGTATACACAGGATATACAAGCAGTACAAGTGTTTCAGGGTGCTTTCTCACTCACCATTCGGGGTCGAATCAAAGCCGGATCGCACCAGAAAAGGGTGTGTTCGTCCTAGTGAGAACGCTCCCCCCCCCGTCCCCCGGGACGCTGATTCGCTCCAAACCAAATAGTTGTCTCGGGTGCGCGCCAGTGGGAGCGGGGGCGTGGTGTACAAGCTTGTACCAAAATACGGGAGAGGCTTCTGTATCAACTTGCTGACACACACAACGTCGTTACTGTAATGCTTTCATGCTTGCTTGAATTTTGGGCAGATAAAAACATACAGCAACAACTGGACAATACCCACAAAAATGATATTTATGGGCAATTTGAGAGTTCAGACCTCAACCAAACAAGCAGGTGGAGCCTCACAGCTCAGTGGATGAAAACATGAAGCCACGTTACAAGCACAACACTTCCCTGGCTCGCATTAGGCCTGGCCATTTTTTTTGCCATTGCTATGTCAGATGTCTATACATTGGTTTCTTGTTCGAATGCATTTATTTCTATTAGACCAGTGGTACCCAACCAGTCGGCCGTGATCGACCGGTAGATCAATGACATGCAATATAATTGCCGCGAGTGATGGGCTAATGTTAGCTGCTAACTAGTAATAACAGGCTAAGCTAACTAGCATTAGCTTAGCGTTAGCGTTAACCCTGGAAAACGCTCAAAGCGGACTCCACGACACCAGTTCCATTTGTGAGAAAAGGGGGGTGGGTTATATTGACAAGGCTTGACAACAGAGGTTCAAATATAACTTCATATTTATTGGTTATTAGTTTCTTTATATCAGCATCCAGTCTCCACCGCCGTGTTAAAACTATTCCTGTTGTTGACGTTCGAGCGTGACATCATCGCCTATGGCAAGCTTACACACTCGAAACGCAAACCGTAATGGTGAGTGAGAAAGCACCCTCAGTCTTCAAAGGGTTAACCCAGGCCAAGAGGTCGACGAGAACGAGTCCGGACCTGGGCCTGGCGGACCGGGACCTACACAGGGATGCCTAGAGGGGCTGACAACAACCACCCCGACAGCCCCCTCCCATCCCCGCCCAGCAGGGGGAGGGAGGGGTGAAACAATGGAGAAGGACCAGGCCCCCTAACACAGCGCAAGGTACAACACAGTATGGACCAAGCACGTCACTGTTATGGGCAACTCGTAATGGCATACATATGACACACACATCCACAACATCAATCCCCGCGAAGCCCGGACCGACCCGGCATTTTCACCCCGGAAAAGCACAAAGTCCTTTGGGGTACCAGAACAGCAGATCTGCGCCCCGGCGGACAACGGGTTAACTGACCTGGTCCGGCGCGACCAGAACCAGTCCTGCGTCCTAGTCACGCCGCCATCCCCAGTACTAAGAGGGGGGTAGGTACGTGTGTCAATCTAAAACATCACAGAGGGCGCCACCAAGATGGACAGTACGTGAATGCGCTGCTCCTGGTGGCCCACCTCATGGGCGTGAGACCCCTCCGCCAATGTAATGATCTACTCCGTCATCTCCCCCCGGAGATGCACGTGAGTCATCGAGTCTAACCTAGTGCACTGGCGCTCGGTAGAGATAAAAATGTCCTTCCCAGTCGCCCGCATAAAGAACGCCGTTTCTATGAATTGGGCAACCAAAGCGCGCCGGCCCATAACGTGGTTCCACATTGGAAGCACCCAGGGCCAGCGCTATATGCACGTCAAGAACCCCAAACACATCAATGGTGAATTCTAATAAGAAACACCAGACAACGTTCCCTCCATGCTGTCTGGGACGAGCAGCAGGAAGCCGGTCAATAAGACACAGATCTTATATGACGCGTCTGAGGGCAACCCTGTCAATTCTGCTCCTTACATAAGAGGGGACGACAGAAGTTCCCCCAGAGAGACCTCTACGTGTGTAACAATTGAAAAAGATACATGTAATAATAATTGGGCCAAGTGACCAACGGCCCAATACACACTGTAATAAAGAGCAGAGCAGAAAACAAACAGTTTTCGAATGCATCGCATCATCCAACTTTGACAATGACAGCGGTCTGCAGCACAGAGCCTGTAACCTCACGGATGTCTCATGGCCAATAGGAAACGCGCCCAGTGACGTATTCCATGGCCGGGGGGAAATCCCGTGACCCACCCATCCTAACATGGAGTGGAACGAGGGAACCCCCCCCCCCCCCCTTCCCCCTCCCTGTGATGCGCTGACCCCTCAGCCGACAGGGAGACTGACAGGCAGGAGGTTTCACGGTCCCAGGAAAACAAAGCTACGACTTCACTGAGGAGGAGCCTATGTTATCGTGGGGCATCAGACTAGAACCCCCTCCACGCCGCTAAGGGGCAGCGAAAAGGATTCTAGCCTGGAGCCGACCTTCGCAAGCTGTGTAGTTGTCCCCCCACAACTAGGGATGCACCGATATGAAAATTGGCCACCGATACCGATACCGATTGTTCAACTAACACAATCGGCCGATACCGATACCGATACTTGTGGCAAAAAATAAGTATTTGTAATTTTTTTTTAAATATATAAATATTTTTTTTAATATATATTTTTTTTAATATATATATTTTTTTAATGAAACTACTGTATATTTGTATGTGTATGTTTGTATTTGTAGGCCTCTTTACTTACTTAAAAAAAGGAAACATCAAGAAATATGTTTATGGTATTAATTCCACCATGCCATGTATCACTATTATTATTATATCCCTCTCCCAGTATCGTCTGGCCACTCTGGCGGCCTGCAGATGGATACTATTCTCTCAACCAGAGCTTTCAACCAATGCAATAGAACCATTTTGATTGACAGTCGATTCGGCCAATTACGCCACACCGCTAGCACCCACCTCCTGCTGTTCTTACCACCAATCGGCAAGCGTTTATTCATTTTTTACTTCGGGGCATGCCGCCATTGAAATGATCTGCTTGCGAGAGCACAACAAACTTAACGTAGCTAATACGTCAGCTGCCCGCCGACCATCGCTCCACAGGATGACCAAACGAGACACAATGATTTTACGGCAACAAATGTTATAATAAAACAAAGCCTTTCTATACATTTGTCTGGTTGAAAACTTTATTAACAGAATGCAGAATGGGTAGTTGGGTACGGAATGGAACTGAGCTATGAACAACGGAGTAATGCCTTGCTTGCTTGCTATCTTCGGGTAAATAATATGCTGATATTATTGAAGGTGTAACACTAACTATATAACGTTAATGCCACAAAACGAATGTTTGTGTCATTTTAACAGCAGATACTTTCTTAAATGCCACATCGTCCCGACAGAGCGCTGTTGACGGGGAGCTGTGATGGGTTCGCTTGGTGGTGTTATTAGCATTGAACAGCTAACCGAAAACTAGCGTTACCTAATGTTAAAGGTTTAGCCATAACGTTACGTTGGCTAAAGTTGGGGCTATTCATAATCCAGCAATAATGGCTGCAGACCTGCAAGCAAAGTACAGCAAGTTGGCAAAGGAGTATTCCAACGTAAATCACATTTTCACCAGTAACGTTAGTCTTCTGCCTCCCGGTAGCTCATGCTAGCTAACCTAGCTCATGTTAGCGTCGTCACTGAGCGACCACCTCGCGTACACAATTAATGACATGTTACGGACAGCCATATCGGTGACAATGTTTAGCTTTTAGTGCCAAATGATAAGAGTCTGAAGCGGGGTCTCAAAAGAGAATGTTGAATATTTAGTAGTAAATGCCACATCGTCCCGACAGAGCGCTGTTGACGGGGAGCTGTGATGGGTTCGCTTGGTGGTGTTATTAGCATTGAACAGCTAACCGAAAGCTAGCGTTACCTAACGTTAAAGGTTTAGCCATAACGTTACGTTGGCTAAAGTTTGGGCTATTCATAATCCAGCAATAATGGCTGCAGACCTGCAAGCAAAGTACAGCAAGTTGGCAAAGGAGTATTCCAACGTAAATCACATTTTCACCAGTAACGTTAGTCTTCTGCCTCCCGGTAGCTCATGCTAGCTAACCTAGCTCATGTTAGCGTCGTCACTGAGCGACCACCTCGCGTACACAATTAATGACATGTTGCGGACAGCCATATCGGTGACAATGTTTAGTTTTTAGTGCCAAATGATAAGAGTCTGAAGCGGAGTCTCAAAAGAGAATGTTGAATATTTAGTAGTAACTTTGATGCAGTAGCTTGTGTGTGTGGGGGACTGGGGGCTGCGCCGTTGGCAGGACGCAACTGAATTTATCGGCTACTGCCATCGGCACATTCCACTTATCGGCCGATACCGATACCCGACCGATATATCGGTGCACCCCTACCCACAACTGACACACCTGGCACTCGCATCGCAAAAAACATCACCTGCCCAGAGAGGCCGTCAGCCCTCACACAGCCGACCGCCTCCCGAAGCATAGTATCCAGCTGCAGAGCCAGAGACAATGCCGGCGGGGATTGCTCAGCGACGCGCGCCCCTAATGCGAAGCGCCGGTGGAGGTCAGAATGATCATCATCTTCTAGACCAGTGGTCACCAACCTTTTTAAGCCCAAGATCACTTTTTTTTTTTTTTGGTGAAGGCAAGATCTACCTATTGAAGCGTTGAGAGAAAAAGACAGCCAAGATTGTACTTTAAACTAAATGACTTTTATTTGCCTGTATTCTAATTACATGCAATGCTTTGGTCCAACATTAAAACGTCAAAGTAGAACTATTATGTACTTTCTCAGTCAGTGCTAAGTGCAGTCATCTTATGCAGCATCACTTTTCACATCAAAACAAAAGTAGAACTGTAATGTGGACTTTCTCATATTATTAACATTGACAAACATATTTACAATTAGCATTTTATAAAGTAGAACTGTAATGTGTACTTTCTCAGTCAGTGCTAAGTGCAGTCAGTGCTAAGTGCAGCATAATTTTCACATCAAAACAAAAGTAGAACTGTATGTGTACTTTCTCAGTCAGTGCTAAGTGCAGCATCACTTTTCACATCAAAACAAAGGTAGAACTGTAATGTGGACTCTCAGGGTAAGATCTAAAGATTTTTTTTTTTTTTTTTTTTTTTTTTTTTTCATGGAAATATCTACAGGGACAGTCTCAAAGATCTCAAAGTCGATCAAGATCGATGGGTTAGTGACCACTAGAATCTCCGGTGGCGAAGACATTATCGCTTTAATTCCTCAAAAAATTGTGAGAGAGAAAACAAAGATACAATGTCAACGCAGCTCCTCTTCTCGTCAATAAACTATTTTGGCACTAAACTCTAAAGTGGTGTATACAGGCACTTTTTCGGTGGTGAAGATAGGGAAGGAGCTGATGGTGTGGCCACGACCCCGCTTATGTAGAGGAGCGGATATGGGCAGGGCCGCCTGGGAGAAATGCGAGGCCCTGTGCGAGATTTAAACGCGAGCCCCCCCCCCTAAAAAGGTAAAAAGAAAATATATATATATATTTTTTTTTTATTTTTTTTTTCATACAGTCAACATATTCTTAAATAATAGCGCTGCCCGAGGCTGGGCATGATACAGTCAACATATAGCAAGAGAGAGAGCGAGAGAGAGCTCCCGTTCTACAGTCAATATACAGTGTTATCGCTGCACAGACCCGGCAATGCCCCTGACCCTCCACCAGAGCAAGGCCAGAGAGAGAGAGAGAGAGAGAGAGAGAGAGAGAGAGAGAGAGACACACATTGGAAAGAAACAACCCAAAACCAGAGCAAATTGAAATGCTATTTGGCCCTAAACAGAGAGTACACAGTGGCAGAATACCTGAGCACTGTGACTGACCCAATACGAAGAAGATCCTTGACTAGGTACAGACTCAGCGAGCACAGCCTAGCCATCGAGAAAGGCCGCCATAGGCAGACCTGGCTCCCAAGCGAAGACAGACCCACTGCACACAAGATGAGGTGGAAACCGAGCTCCACTTCTTAACAACCTGCCCACTATACCAAGACATATACTTCCCACAAATTGCAAACACCCAAAGAGACTTTGAAAACATGGACAATAACTCAAAACTCCCATACCTACTGGGAGAAATACAAGAATGTGAAATAAAGCCCATTTGAATTGAAGAGAGAGAGATAGATAGAGCATGTCTGTGTGTGTTAGAAAGAGAGAGATAGAGAGAGAGCATGTCTGTTTGTGTGTGTGTGTTAGAGAGAGAGCATGTATATGTGTGTTAGAAAGAGAGAGAAATATAGAGAGAGAGCATGTCATTTTATGTGTTAGAGAGAGATATAGAGCATGTCTGTGTGTGTTAGAAAGAGAGAGAGAGAGCATGTGTGTTTGTGTGTTAGAGAGAGAGAGCATGTCTGTGTGTGTGTGTGTGTTAGAGAGAGAGCATGTATGAGAGAGATAAGCAAGACAGCTAAGATGAGCCCCTAAAGGATATTCAACTTTTAATGGAAGAACAAAACAGAAGGAAAAGATAACTTCACAAAGGCAACATGAATATACATAGATCCAAAAGGACAAAGATCAACACTTAAATCCAAAGAGAAGAGGGTCTATACCAGAGAAAACAAAGTAGCAAGGAGCCAACGGCCGACATAAGCTAAATAGGCTAACTGCAAATAGAGTAGCCAGGTACTGACACCAGGTACGCACCGTTAGCTACAACAGCTAGCCGGCCCGTTTGGCTCAATATAACGTTAGCTACGTTAGCTAGCCGGCCCGCTTGGCTCAATATAACATTAGCTACAACAGCTAGCCGGCCCGTTTGGCTCAATATAACGTTAGCTACGTTAGCTAGCCGGCCCGCTTGGCTCAATATAACATTAGCTACAACAGCTAGCCGGCCCGTTTGGCTCAATATAATGTTAGCTACGTTAGCTAGCCGGCCCGCTTTGGCTCAATATAACATTAGCTACAACAGCTAGCCGGCCCGTTTGGCTCAATATAACGTTAGCTACGTTAGCTAGCCGGCCGGCTTGGCTCAACATAACGTTAGCCAACATAACGTTAGCCTTAGCCACGATAGCTAGCCGGCCCGAGAGAGAGAGAGAGAGAGAGATATCCACGGCGGGAATAGAATAGAGTGCATTAAAAACTCACCAAACGCCCAAGAGGATGGAGACAACCGCGTGGAGTTGACGAAGTTCATCTGCCGAATGACCGTCCTCTTCATCTTGGCATAACAATGCTGCACGCGCTCTCTCTAGGTTAGCTAACGCTAGTTAGCCTTTAGCTAAGCTAGCTACTAGCCGACATCATGGCTATCCCGACTGAACCACACGTTAGTACTCGATATTATAACGTAGCTAAAGCTAACTAGCTGTCCCTGCCTTTAGCTAAGCCGACATGGCTAGCCTGACTGAACTGTCTAACATGCAACAACTTTCATCTTCAGTCCATCTGCCGAATGACCGTCCTCTTCGTCTTGGCTGGCATAAGCATAACCTCCAATGCTGCACGCGCGAAATAGTCAAACGCAGCTGACGCACGCCGGCCGACTGTACACATGTAACCCCTCCCTTCGTTGAAACCAATAGTATGTCTGCTGCAGAGCCCCAGAGCTCCAATAGTGAGTATGTCTGCTGCAGAGCCGCAGAGCCAGGAACAAGTCAGACACATTCTACAAACGTGTCTAATGTGAAATATATAAGCATATAAGCAAAACTAGATTGTAGGTCTGTGATGAAAAAGGGCCTCGCGGGAAGGGGGGCCTCGCAAAAAATAAAATAGAAAAAAATAATAAATAAAAAATATTTTTCTTTAATTTTTTTTAATTTTTTTTGTGCGAGGCCCCCCTTCCCGCGAGGCCCTGTGCGACCGCACTGCTCGCACACCCCCTGAGGCGGCCCTGGATGTGGGTGTGGCCAGGCGGATAGGTGTGTATGTAACGGGGAAGTCCGTGGGTATGTCCACAGTCACTGAAACAGGTGTGTTGACGGGTGACTGTGGCAGTGCGGGCTGGTAAATTAAACTCACTTCCCCATAACAGGGTTAATAGACGCATAGGTACGGTAGTTAGGAGTGGATCCACTTCTTAGTGCAGCGGTCTGTGTCGTCGCCCGCGGACGCGGGAGCCCCCTGTTCGACTCCCCCTCGGGACATTCTCATTTAACATTTAACATCAAACACAACGCAGACCCAGTATGATCCGTCACAGTGGTGCCGTGACCCGGATGTCCTGAGGGGCGTGAGTTTAGGGAGGTGAGTGTAACGGGGAAGTCCGTGGGTATGTCCACAGTCACTGAAACAGGTGTGTTGACGGGTGACTGTGGCAGTGCGGGCTGGTAAATTAAACTCACTTCCCCATAACAGGGTTAATAGACGCATAGGTACGGTAGTTAGGAGTGGATCCACTTCTTAGTGCAGCGGTCTGTGTCGTCGCCCACGGACGCGGGAGCCCCCTGTTCGACTCCCCCTCGGGACATTCTCATTTAACATTTAACATCAAACACAACGCAGACCCAGTATGATCCGTCACATGTACATGTGGAGAAAATTATTCATTATTAGATTGGATAAAGGGACAGTTCCACTAAGAGCAGAGCGTAAGCTATACCATATATAACACTATGTAGCTTTCAGATTATGTATAACACTTCTGGCAAAAGAGCAAAATGGCTGCCGTGTGAATATGGTCAATGGTGGGTCACAGGGGGTTAAGACTTGTTTTTAAGAGGTGCATGTGCACCTAATGTCTACACTCATTAACTGCACCTGTGAGACTCATTCTAGATATCCCTGAAAAGTGTCATTAGCTGAAGTACGCGCAATCGCGCACGGAAATGTTCCCGCGTGTACGCGCAGTCACTCACACAAAAATCCGCTGTTCCCATTCGTTGTAACTAAGTGCCGGCTCGGCGCGGCCACCGTTTTTACATAACAAAAGCACAGGTAGAGTCAGTGTCTCCAACCACGTCCGCGAGTAGTCGTTATAAACGGATCATTTTGACAACAACAGTATCATTCATGTTGAACTTGTTAATCTACCTGCAACGCAACATGCCACCGCCGTCCAAGAGAAGAAAGATGCCGCAGCAGCTCGTCCAAAGCAAACTCAGTTTCGCTTTACCTCCAAAGCCTCCGAGTCCACTGAGTCCAGCAGTCCTCTTGCCACTCCAGTACAAGTTCAACAAGGCAAGTAGTAACGCATTTAAAAGAGCTTTTCTTTTTTTCTTTATTTATCCAGATTGACTAAGCTATAGGCTATTTGCCTGTTTGTTTATTATCTTGAAATAAATAATCGTGGCACAGTCACTGGTTCTGTGGTTCATGAATCATGAGATTGAGACATGACAAATGCGTGTTTTGTTTACAGAGTCAAGAAATAATCATGTTTTAATTCAATGTGATCACTGATTAATATTGTATTGACAAAATGCAGATATATTCTTACAAAGAAATGTATTTGCCACGCAATCACATTGGAAGAATAATCATTCAGTAATGATTTGCCTTGCTATTGATTGAAAAATGTATTAACAGATTGCAGAATGGGTACATACAACAAGATACAAAGCATTCAGTTGACTAATTGTATATGTTCTAATGTTCTCTGTTTTGAAACAAATAATGTAAGTGATTGATTGAAACGTTTATTAACAGATTGCAGAATGGTACAGTAGCCTACAGTACAGCTCAATACACACAATTGTTAAGGGGATGCAGACCAGAGAAAGACTTTCGTCTTGTTTACATCAGTAACATAACATCATAACATACACCAGATAGACAGTCTTGCTCTCTTAATATACTGGTTAAATCGGCTGTCTTTAACCTGAATTAGCAAACAAGATACAAAGCATTCAGTTGACTAATTGTATATGTTCTAATGTTCTCTGTTTTGTTTATTCATCAACAGGACCATGAAACGGTGCCCACCACTTGTACAAAAAGTACCCTGCCACCATCACTGAATGAAACGAATAATGTAAGTGATTGATTGAAACGTTTATTAACAGATTGCAGAATGGTACAGTAGCCTACAGTACAGCTCAATACATGCATACAATTGTTAAGGGGATGCAGACCAGAGAAAGACTTTCGTCTTGTTTACATCAGGGTCCCCCATTTTCAATTCATCATATGACATACACAACATACAGATAGACAGTACTGCTACACCTACATCTATACATTTATGACATACCAGATTTGCAAATACAGTACTGTTTGATACAAAAAGTGTCCAGAAAAAGTGTATATACATTTGACGTAGAAACTGTACATTGGAGGTTGGGTGGGTGGGTGGATGGATGGGGGGCTGTACATTGGAGGTGGGGGGGGGGGGACACACTGTACATTGGAATACTGACAAAGCCATACTTGGTAATTTACTGTTTTTTGAGTGTTTTTGAAAGTGGGTAGTGGTTCACATTCCTTTACAGCTTTGGGTAGAGCGTTCCACATCGAATCCCTGATTCCCTGCCCCCCCTTATCAAGTTTGATGTGAACGATGGGCTGTGTCTGTGATTGCCATGGAATGCCATTCTATCCATAGAGGCCATTAGTGACAGTGTCATTGTCTTTCATATGCTGGGAATGATGTTCTCATGTTTTTTTCTGTCTTTGTTGTTTTTTCAGCAGGGAGATGGAATTGTTCAACCTGATTCCAGTACATCCTCACCGATACCTGACCTATGGTCAGACAAGATGTGGGAAGAACGACAGGCCAACTACCCGTGGCTGGATTGTAAAGATGGGAAGTTCGGCTGTAAAGTGTGCTCAGCCGCAGACGCTCAGAAAAGCAGAGGTCAGCGATTTGCAGCAGAATGGACTAACTACGAGATCACACACAGTGGAACAGTAAAATCTGCTATGCTGATGAGTCTCAGGAGAAAGGTGTGGATCCACAACAACTCAAATGCGCATCTCCAAGCAGTACGTATTCTCAATGACGCAAAAAAACAGAGAATTGAGAAATCCACTGACACCATGCTTGTATCAGAACTGACGGCTACAAATAATGTTTTCCATTCTGTGTACTATTTAGCAGAGGGGGACAAGCCGTTTTCAGATAGTGTTGATCTGCTGGCTTTAATAGAGAGAACTGGGTCTGACACTGGCTACAGCTTGCACTCAAGAGAGAGTGCAGCAAACATCACCACGCATATAGGTACAGAAATGCGCAATTTTTTTGCAAACAAATCCAATCCATAGAAGGTAAAATTTCAGTTCTGATTGATGAGTCAACTACCCATGCAGCTAAAACTACACTGATTGTGTACCTCAAAACTGAAGTTTTCAAGCACCTGGACCCACAGTTCTTATTTTTAGATCTGATTGAACTTCCCAACCAAAAAGCAGAAACGATTATGCACTATCTGTTGAAATGCCTCAGTGAACATGGCTTTGATGATGCATATTTGAAGAAGCACTTGGTTGCATTTGCAAGTGATGGAGCCAGTGTCATGTTGGGACGCAAAGCTGGTATAGCTGCAAAACTGACTGAACTGTATCCTAACATATTGACCTGGCATTGCTTAAATCACCGGCTGGAACTTGCTGTAGGTGACACAGTTAATGATATCACAGCTATGAACCATTTCCAGATCTGTATGGATAAATTGTATACTGTGTACAGTAGATCACCACTAAACCGAGAGCAACTGAACGAGTGTGCAGCCGGCCTGGAAAAACAAGTGAGAAAAATTGGCCGTTTGCTAGACACAAGATGGGTATCCAGTTCTTTCCGCACAGTGTCTGCAGTGTGGGATGGTTATGATGCACTTTGTGCTCACTTCAGCATGGCAATGACAGACAGGGGACGACAGAACGCTGATAGGAAAACATATGAAGGTCTATTCAGGAAAATGACTTCATATCAGTTTTTGCTAGATTTAGCACTGCTGTACGACACCCTAAGTGAGTTAAGCATTCTTTCAGAAGCTCTGCAAAACCGCCAAATGACACTAACCTCTGCAGACAAACGTATGAGGCGTTGCATTAAATTCATTGATGTAATGGGAGAAAAACAAGGCAACAAAGTCCTTGAAGCTGAAACTGCAATAAAAGCAGGTAAATTTGGCACAGTTGATCTGACAGACAGACCGAAAATTGTTTCCATCAACCGGAAACAGTTTATCAGAAGTCTGAGTGATAATCTAACTAATCGGTTGTTCACCACTGCATCTTTTAAGGGGTCATCATTAGTGGCACAGAAAGAGTCTGAAGCACAGTATGTTCAATTGCTTGCACAACTCCAAGTTGTTGAGTGTAAAAGCTGGCCAAAAGAAATGCCACTAGGATTTGGCGAGGTGGAAATAAGGCATCTGTGCAAAAGATTCAAGCTGCCCCTTAACAGTACTATTGATGGATTCAGGGACTTTGTTGAGAGCAATGGAGAAATGATACCCGATGAGCTTATTCCTTTATTGAATTGCACAAAAGTAATTCCATGTAGCACTGCAGAATGTGAAAGGGGATTCAGTGCCATGAATCAAATTATCACCCCAACACGCACAAGGTTAATGATTTCACGGGTAGCATCTTTGATGTTCATTAAGATCAACGGGCCACCTCCAGAGATCTGGGATTCAACAACATATGTTGCAACTTGGCTGAGAGGCCATCGCTCAGCTGAGGACAAGAGAACGAGGATAGCAAAACCAAATCATAGGCCCAGCACCCTATGGTGGGGGCTTGCTTGACTGATTGTATGGTAACTCAGTTACTTCTAGTCTGCATCGAACATTGTACATATGTCTATACTGAACACTGGGACCTCTATTTTTACTTCTTTTTACATGCTACTTTATTTTATTTCATACTTATCTTCTCTAGCACAGTCTCTGGAGCGTAACAGTAAGAAGCATTTTGTATAAAAGTATTCTGTACTTCTGTATGACAACTATTAAAGAAACTTGAAACTGTTTTGAAACCACTGTTGTGAAACAAATTACATTGAACAAATTTAAGTGATGTGTACTTTTTCCCCTTCTCAAAATAAAGAACCAAGTAAACACAAGTTGTCTGATTATTTTAAGTTTGCTTTTGTGTTTGTGTGTAAAACAATTTCTTTAATTGAATTAACTTAAACTAAAAGTAAATACAAACTAAATTAACAATGTAACTTACATTGTTAATTTAGTTTGTATTTACTTTTCTAGTTTAAGTTGATTCAATTAAAGAAATTGTATCAATACATTTAAAACATTGTTTGTTTTTCAACCATATCTGTTGACAATATAGGCAACATCCTGCTACCTTTTTCAGCTTCTCTATTTCAAGGCAAAAAAAAAAAAAAAAAAAAAAACGTGCCAAAAAAACTGTGCATGCGCGCGTGCACATGCGCGTGCACGCGCGTGGAGCGTTTGACCTACTGTCAATTTGCCACTGCACCACTGCTTCAGCCTCAGTGAGTGAGGTATCACGCCGTCATACCGAGTTATACGAGCACTGCAAGGCTGGTCATTACCACATGTCAGAAGTCAGAAGACCACATGTTTGTGAGTCAGAAGACAAACGGGAGAAATCCTTGTTTGAGTGAAAATTGTGGCAAGTTATAAATGAGAAAACAAACTTGTGCAGACTCCAATAGGAGTGAACAATTTAAAGGTTTAATGACGTTTCTAGGTAAAGTATGTGTTGTTATGGTCCAGAAAAGTGAGAGATAGAACAAAGAAGTAAAGAGCGGAGAGAGAGAGAACAATATGTCTAGCGATATGTCTAATGTCAATTCTGAATACATACGCTATTAGGTTTTCTCCCTTTACTGATAATTCCGACCTCCAGTTGCATTGAGGTGAGGTTGAGATCAGATTCGGTGCAACCCTAGCATTGCAAGTGAAAGAGAAAGTAGCCCATCCACAGTGTGAGAGAGGAACGCCCACTTGTAGCCATGACAACCCAGAGGAAGGCGTAATCACCACATCACCCCACCAACAGCTCACTCCAAAAGGTATATCAATCAAATCAAATCAAAGTGGATTAGTACAATGTGCAGTGAAACATGTTGTTGCCATCTCCATAAGTGTGCTACTGTAATAAGGTACGAATAGAAAGGTAAACACAAATAATTAAGCTAGTTTAGAAACTATGTGTGCTAGTTTAAACACTATAGGCAAACTATATACAAGAGTGATATACAAGATGGGCTGTCAAATATAATCCTAGAGGGGTTGTACTGTGCAGTTGAGTTGGATGGAACCAGACAGTATGTGCCAAGGATGATAATAATAATAATAATAATAATAATAATAATAATAATAATAATAATAATAATAATAATAATAATAATAATAATAATAATAATAATAATAATAATAATAATAATAATAATAATAATAATAATAATAATAATAATAATAATAATAATAATAATAATAATAATAATAATAATAATAATAATAATAATAATAATAATAATAATAATAATAATAATAATAGTAAAATTGTAAACTGTATTTGTATAGTACCTTTCATACAAGAATTGCAGCCCAAAGTGCTTCAACACACACACAACCACATTAAACACAACCACAATATGTCAACGTTCAAAAGGGGTCTACTTTGAAGAAGAAAAAATATTAAAAAACTATTATACTATTATTATTATATATTGTATTTTTCAGCTCTATCTTTAATCCTTCAAAATGTTCAGTTACTATCGCTATCAGCTCTATCTTTAATCTTTCAAAATGTTCAGTTGCTATCGCATGCACTCATCTGTGTTTCACTACACACATGAGTGCATGCTTATCAACTGTTCGCCTGTTTTTACTGCAACACTTCTATCACAGACATCAAAGAAGGGAGATCCCCCCTTGAATGGCCCTTCTAAGGTTTCTCTCCTCCACATTGCCTGTGGTGCATTTTTTCCTATTGCTAGGTTTTAGTGAGTTTTTCCTTACCTTCGCCTGGGGTATGTCTGGGAGTGTTGCATTTATTTTGCATTTATTTAAACAAATTTGGACCTTATGGTGTTCTTGACTTATTGTGATGTTTCTTCTTGACTTGTTTAAAGAAGACGTGTCCGGCCCATGGGGACATTAACGTGTGTTGTCGGGCCTTACAAATAAATTGTATTTGATATAGGCAGGCAGACAGACAGACAAATAGATAGATAGATATCATCATACAAAAAGTGTTATTTGAAACACTTTAATTTTTTTTAACTGGACTTGAAGAAGTGTACACACACATGTGAGATGGACGACACACACCTGGATTTTTTGGGTCACCGTTGAAATTACCTGTCTGCACTTGACCCATCCCATCTTCCTCCCCCCAGGTTGCAGCGTCCGCACCAGGGGAACAAGCAAAGTGCTCCTGTCCGTCTTCATCAGGGACGCGTTAGCAATCTGTTTTTCCATTGTTTTAAAAAAAAATTAAGAGGGAAACCCTTGCGAGTACGGGGAGAACATGCAAACACTACCTGGCAACCCGGTAACCTGGTCCCCAAGTGGGAATCAAACCCAGGACCTGCTTGCTGTGAGGCAACAGTGTTAACCACTACACCACTGTGCCGCCTAGAAACAAAGGATCCATCTTCTTATTTCGTTATTTCTGACTGCAGATCCCCCTCTTCACACCTCCCACGAACACTTAAGGTGCTGCATTGTCCCCCCCACACACACACATACACGCCACAGACAGACACACACACACATGTTATGTACCACATCAGCCCGGGGCTCCCCTTTTGTCAGCCTCGACGATGAAGGTGTGATCGCTAGTTGTGTTGACGCGGGGTGGAGAGGAGCAGCAGTGGAAGGCATCAGGTTGGGAAGCCCTCCTTCTCCGCTGCATCACACTTGGACTGGAACGTCAAACTGGCACTCGTTTGGGGATCCCCTTTGTGTAATCATGCTTCTACCGTAACGGTGAAGGACAGTCAGCAGTCGCTTGTACCAGCGGTTCTCAACCTGGGGGTCGCAAAGAGATATACAAATACAGTATCATGTTTAAAATGTTTCATATAGATTTGTGAAATAATGAATATTTGAAGTCTAAAGCCCTCCTCCAATCATTAATCAAGCTAGAAAGTTGAAATAAGTTGAAATAAAAAACAGTATTATGTGTGTGTGTATGCGCGCATGGACGAAAGAACAGGCAAATGGGGGGGGGGGGGGGGGGGGGTGGCATTTTGCAGGGGAGTGGATCGGCTGTCATACAACAGGTTTTTGAGCGCGGAGCATTAGCACTGGGTACGGGTCCAATGACTCGGTCTTGGCTGTACCGTTCCTCCGAGGTCCAATGCCATCAGATGATGATCCGTGGAAGCGGGGCCGCTCTCTCCCCCCTATCAGACAGAATGCCGGGTCCATGTGTCTCTAGACCTCCACCAGACCTGACCTGTTAGCACAGAAGGACACGCACAACACTTGACAGACGATCCAAAAGGAACACAGATACATGCAGCCTCCTTCCCTCCACCATGTGGCTCGGAGATGCAGGCTCACTGCTGTTCATCATCCCCTATCAAAGACCCCCCCCCCCCCTCTCTCTCTCTCTCTCCTCCTTCCAACCATACACATACACCTGCCAAATGATGACTCTACCTATGTATATAAGTTGTACTATGACCAATCTTTCACTTCAAATCTCAATCGGTTCTCAGCACACTTGGTCCAGGAAACACTAGCGGAGACTCAGAGTAAAGGACCCTGGCAGTACCTGCTGTAGGTTCCTCCTCAGGCGTGGCTCTTGACAAATGTTGGCCTGCTTCCCCCCCCCCCCCCCCCCCCCCCCCCCATCCCCCCCCCCCCCCTCCCGTTAAAGGAGACAGGAAGGCCTCTCTCCCCCAAAGCCCTTTAACACTCTGCTGCTCTCCAGTGACTGGATGAGACCGAACCATGGACCAATTCCACGCTATGTGGGAGTCCCTGCTGTTTCAATGGCTGCCTGGCAGACAGCCTCTCTCTCTCTCTCTCTCTCTCTCTCTCTCTCTCTCTCTCTCTCTTGGGAGCGCTTGGCTCGGGAGCCACGGGAGCCCATCTGATGTGGTCCCTTCCATCTGACGAGCAGCTCCCGTCCCCGCGCCCAGACGGCTTGAGGGACACGACAGGCGAGAGGGGCCGCAGATTGTTGTAGACCATTTACATGTAAATACAGAGACCGGGCCTGCGTCGGGGGTTCAATATTGAAGGGGTCCGCTGCACGCAGGTCCCTCTATGTGTGCATATATGAGCGAGCGAGCGTCTGCATGTGTGCATGTTCATGTGTCTGGGGCTCTTCTGTGTGTGTGTGTGCGTGTGCGTGTGTGAGTGGCTTAATCCGGTACATGTACAATTTGCAGCTGCCAAATGACAGGGAATGTTATAATACAATTGCATTCTGTAGTCTCTAATTGCATCTAATGGCTTCTGGATCCATTCCTCCATCAGAAGCATAAAAAAATAAGCATTTTGTTGAATGATTTTACATTTTACCGGCCGCATGAATATATCCAGACAAAACTAAATCACAATATTTACTGATAATCCAGGAGGCCGATCTATCTATTCAAAATTAGTCTTAACATGGGAGTTGTTGTTTGCTTTTGATTGACAGACGGTTGCATATGAGGTCAAAGTCCCTCCTGGCACTGTGAGCTGTGAGCGCTGTCCCCTCTCCCCAGAGGACACGGGAGGTCCCAGGGCCACTTCCCCGGTTCCACCACGAGGTCAGCCTGAAACCATTAAACATGTCTACATGGCCTCCCTCCCGCCAGCCTATGCCTCTGGTTGGTAGACGGTCGGCCGGTTAGGGCTTTCCTCCCTGCCACTCTAGAAGCTTTCATGCCGGGAGAGAGAAGTGTTAAAACTCTACATTCTCACTTCTGACTCACTGATTTAACCACACTGAGGCTGGAGCGGCAGCAGAACGCTCCTGTGGTGTAAATCTGTTTGTGTTTCGCCATCCAAGAAGAGAGAGAGAGAGAGAGAGAGAGAGAGAGAGAGAGAGAGAGAGAGAGAGAGAGAGAGAGGGGAGGAGGGAAAAAAACAGAAATACAGGGTTGTCCTGAAATGCAGTTTCTGAGTCAGGGTTAGCGACGTGATAAAAGCCCAGCTTGTTCGGCAGTAACAGCGCTGTGGGAACAGAGTATGCGGGGGACAGAGTAACAGTGGTCGTCGGTGGC
>NC_140168.1:43651581-43994336 GCF_963971535.1 Notolepis coatsorum | reverse complement strand
GTACCATGAGGTGCACGCATAGTCATAGTACCCTTGAATGAGTGCTCCTGCCAGAGTCTTCAGGGTATTCTTGTTTACCAGAGAGGAGATCCGGTACAAGAATCTAGTTCGTTGGTTGACTTTTTTTATTACATTGGATGCCATTTTGTCACAGGAAAGATTTGCTCTAGGATGGAACCCAGGTAGGTAATTTCATCTTTCCTTGTGACAATATTGTCACCCACTGTAACTGAGAATCCGTCGGTCTTGCTGAGTTTGTTATTTGAACCGAAGAGAATGGACTCTGTTTTGCCCATGTGTAATGATAGTTTGTTATCAGCGAGCCATATGCAGATTTTGCCTAGTTCCGTGCTGAGGGTTTTTTCAACCTGCAATTTGTTCTTGTCAGAGACCAGCAGGGCTGAGTCGTCCGCAAACAGGAACAAGTTGCAGTCACAGGCTGACGACATGTCATTTGCATAAATTAGGAAGAGTAGCGGTCCTAGTATGCTTCCTTGTGGAACACCACAGCTCACTGTGAGGGGGGGGGATAGAGTACCGTTTACCTCTACCATCTGTTCTCTCCCCTCCAGGTAGGATTGCATCCAGCTCACTGATAAGCTATCAAAACCAATTGCTTTTAGCTTGTCCATTAGAATGGAGTGATTGACAGTGTCGAAGGCCTTTTGTAGGTCCAGCATGACCATGCCGCAGTATTTGCCCGCGTCCACCTCTTGTTTGATGTGGTCGTTCAAATAGAGGAGGCATGTGTCAGTGGAGTGGGACGTTCTGAAGCCAGATTGGAATTCGTAGATTAGAAATGAGTGAAAGTAAAAGTCCTCCATTTGACTTAAGTAAAAGTAGGGAAGTATTTGCTATTGAATGTACTATGTATCTAAAGTAAAAGTATGCATTCTACATGACGTTTGTGTGTATTCCAGTGATCGATTGACCTCTAAAAGGTTATGTAACTTTGAACTGATGGGTTCAGATAACTGTATTGGCATAAAAAAGTAAGGGTCCCTAAACACAGTGTGCCGTGTGCTGCTGAAATGTGTCTGCTTACGGCATGATGTAGTAAAATTACATGAAAAATCATTTTAGAAAAAGAAGACAAATCATAACACTCACCCAGAGACCTTCATATTGTGTACCTGGTTCTCTCCGTGGGCCCAGCAGGGTGACACCGGCCTATAATGCAGTAATCCAAAAATCATGTTAGCGTGCCTTGGGGGATCAAACACAGTCTGCCCATCTCCTTGAATGCAGCCAGTAGGCTACACCTAATTTTTCCTGATTTATCCTAACACAGTGGATTATCATTGCCCCCTGAAAACCTGCCCATATCAGAAGTATTGAGCTTACATATCCCCAGATACATGGCTGCAATAATCCGCCACCCCCCCCCCCCCCCCCCCCCCCCTCCACCACCATCCATAGGCTCCACACACGCGCACATACACACACACACACACACACGCATCCAGTATCATGCTGGCATTGAGGCTTATCTGTCGATATGAAGTGAAGCAGCATCCCATTGTTTTATGCATTCCAGTGTATTTTTTTAATGTCATTTCAGGAATTCAAACATTGAATTACTTACATCGTGCTGAATACACACACGGGAGAATTCCCACGGGGTCCGTGTCGCTGACTGGGCTCAGATTGGGGAAGATTCCCATTTCATGATAATTTGCTCTGCTGGAATGACATCTGGCTTACATGACATCAGACATGAATACATTTGACATATTCTAATGTTCCTTGAGTTTTGGGGAGAACGTAGGAGACAGCGGAACAATATGTAGCCTGTTGTATTTTGCACAATTAAATGTTGTTGAAATCAATAGCATAATATCAGGACAAGTGAGGCTCTAGTTTAAAAAAAAAAGTGAAAAGAAAAGTGCTATTTCTGACAACAAGAAAGGGGAGAACAGAAGGAGAACAGGAAAGGAGCAACACATTGATGAAAGCAATATGTACCCAAACTGAAATTCATGAAAGCTGTCACCTTCCTATCTTTGAAGACAGCAGCATGTCTGTAACATAAGCTGTACTTGTGTGTAAAAAAAACCAGACTACCACTTTGATTAAACGTTTGCGATCTCAACACACCGGGAAATATACCGGGGGAGGGGGAGGAGGACGCGCTTGATAAATTTGCTAAATAAATTCTTATAGTAAAAATGTTCTGAAAAGATGATGATTTGCGGAGGCGAGCGGGAGGGGGGGAGTGGGGGGGCGGCGCACAATTGCAGTCGGTTCTTTTTCCCAGCACCCCGTCCCTCCAGGGGTCTTGGTGTCGCGGAACACTAATGAGACTTGCGTTATTAATCCTCGCAATGGGCCACATGAATTCAGTCCCGAGCAAAGGCTTCAGCGGTCGCCTCGGCCCGTAAAACGTGGAATGTCTTCCTTTCATGTGCCCCGTTGATGATCCGCTCTGACAACAATATGGGAGGACTTCCCTTCCCCCTGTCGCGCGGGCCCTGGCCCAGGGCCAGAGGAGGTCACCGCAGACACACTTGGACTTTTATGGGTGGTCACGGAACACGCTGACAGGTCACAAGCGGGAGCTCCTTTACGAGTGGGACCTAAACATCCACCTCATTTGGAATTAGTTTATTTATAGCTGCCGTGTAAATCACGTTTATTTTGTTTTCTAACGTTCAAACGACGTCTGCGGCTTCGGAGTCATTCTGGAAGACTAACAAACTTCCAGCCACTGCCGTTAAAGTGATAGCATTGTGTTTTTACTGTGGGTTTTATGGAGGCTCTCTCCCCACGGGCATTGCAGTCACCTGTGAAATATAGCTGTAAAGTATAATGATCAGTTGTGAAATAATTCATACAAAGGGGATTTCGCCAGGCCTGGATGTTCTGGACTTGTTACACACTCTGCAGTACAGGTGGAAGGAAACACAATGTAGACTTTTATTCCACAACATGTGATTCAATATATATTTACAGTAATTTGCTGATAATACTAGGTCCAGAGACATGAGGTCTATAGCAGGGTTATACTAACAAGGTGTTGACAGCTGAACTGTGAAATACTTGACTGTATAAGGGCCTAGTATACAAACTCTGTATAATGGCCCCCAACCTAAGCTACCTCTGTATTAGTTCCTATAACCTACCTAATGCATAAGGCGTCAATAATCCACCTCTGTGTTAGTTCCTATAGCCTACCTCTGCATAAGGGCCTATAATCTACCTCTGTGTTAGTTCCTATAATATACCTCTGCACAAGGACCTATAATCTATCTCTATACACGTTCCTATAGCTTACCTCTGTATAAGGGCCTTTAACCTACCTCTGCACAAGTCCCTATAGCCTAGCGCTGTAAAAGGGCCTATAGATTAAATTATATTTGATTAGATTCAATTTCATTGTCATATTGTCAAGTACAGTACAATTCTATTCTACTATTCTAACTAAATGAATCTGTTGCATCTAACCAGAGTGCAAAGTAACAGAAAAGTGCACAGCAGTATACAGTGTAACATGTGACTATGTGGAGTGTACATGACGAAGCTACAGAGTAAATATACTAAGCTAATGTATGTACAGTATTTAGGCCTGTCCCCGACTAAGGATTTGTATAGTCGACTTTGATTGGTCGAAATTTGCCGATAGTCGACAGGGGGATCATTCCATTTGGGCTGTGAGGGGTGCTTAATGTCTGACGGAGTGGACTGAAGTCTTCTTGTCCTCTGCGAAAGCATGCAATTGGTCCACTGATGGATACATCTTGATATGTCTAGTGTGTGAAATCCTCTGTCAGTGCCTCTGTGCCCGTTTTCTTAGGCAGTTAGCCTCACTGGTATATGCGCCATTAGCGTTAGCCACGCCTCTAGGCCTCTTTGCTTTTGGAAAGAATGATAATTTATTTTTAATACAAATACAATTATAATATATAAAAAGAGATGTGAGTGCATTAACCACCAAAGATCCTGAACCAGCGCTAAAGCTAACTGTAGCAGATAATGTAAAGCATGGAAACACCACTAAATGACCTTTTTCATGTTTTGAGATGATTTCAACATATACGTTCCTATAACCTACCTCTGTATATGTTCCTATAACCTACCTCTGTATAAGACCCTACTTCTGTATAAATGCCTATAGTCTATCTCTGTATAAATGTATATAGTCTACCTCTGTACAATAGCCTACCTCTGTAATAAAGGCCAATAGTCTACCTCTGTATAATAGCCTACCTCTGTATCAGTAGAGGCTGGTGAAAAATATTCTAGGTGGGGCTGTGCCATATTCACTCAGTTTCAGTAACTACAGACCTGCAAAGGTGAAACATTTTTGTAAACCAAACCCCTGTAGGGGTGTGTGGGCATTGTCCCCCAGAAGGAAATCATTGCGACGACAACAATTATTAGTTAGTTATTTCCTGGTTGGAGCTATTCCGGACGTGATGTCAAACGAATGCCACGCACAAGGAAGCATATTAGGACCATTACTGTTCCTAATTTATGCAAATAACATCAGCTTGTGATTGCAACTTATTCCTGTTCGCGGACGACTCAGCCCTGCTGGTCTCTGACAGGGACAAGTTGCAGGTTGAAAAACCCCTCAGCTCTGAACTCGGCAGAATCTGCACCTGGCTCGCTGATAACAAACTATCATTACACCTGGGTAAAACAGAGTCCATTCTCTTTGGATCAAATAACTACTGGTACTGGATCTCACCTCTGGTAAACAAGAATACCTTGAAGACTCTACGACTATGCTTGCAAAGCACCTCAAAGGCTCTAAAAACAAACTGGTCAGACTACTGCTTGACCCTACTCCTAAAACCCACCTCACCCCTGCCCATTTTGACAACCTAGGATGGCTTAGAGTAGACGACAGAGTACAGCAACTTGCAATGGGCCTGGTCTACAAGATACACTACACCACTAAGGTACCCATGTACATGTCGAAATACTTCCCAAAGGTCAGTGAATTCCACGACCACAACACCAGAGGGAGTTCCACAAATCATGTTCAACCCAGATTCGGCTCAAACAAGGGACTAAACACGTTTAGCAATTATGCCACAACAATGTGGAACGCCCTACCCACAGCCGTAAAATAATGTGAATCCCTACCCTCCTTCAAAACCGCTCTCAGGCTGCGGTTACATGAAAGGAAAAACAACAACGTTTCATTTCACTTTTGAAAGGTATTTGTGTGTGCGCCTCGGTCGGGAGTGTGTGAAAAGTACAGCAGAGCCCCGCTCCGCTTCAGACAGATAGAGAGAGCACAGCATATGTAAAGTCCATATCTCTCCGGAGCATCGCAAAGCGCGCCTTGCAGACGTCCGAATGAACACTCGATCACCATGCGTCAGTGTCTACTGCACATGGGAGTTGGGCGTGAGCGGCTCCGTATCTGGCTCGCGCAGTTTACATGGCACCATTGCAGGGGAGTTTTGAAAATGAAAACCCCCTTTGAGCGTTGCCGCTAGGAAAACGAAAATGCCTGCCAAAACGGCGTTGCCTTTTAACTTGGACATGCAAACGAAATAATTCAAAAATGAAACGTTGTAAGTGTAACTAGGGCCTCAAAGAGCACCTACAGGAGGCTGCAATTTTAAACTGGCCCCGGTAAATGTCCAACCCCCCCCCCCCCCCCCCCCCCCCTCCGTTGCCCTCCTTTTTTTATTATAATTATATTTATCATACAGCATCATTATTTGGGGGGGGGGGTGTAAAAAAAAAAGGAGGGCAACGCACAAATTGTCATAATCAGTCAGCCACCCCTGCTCTGTATAAAGGTATATAGCCTACCTCTGTATAAAGGTATATAGTCTACCTCTGTATAAAGGTCTATAGTCTACCTCTGTATAAAGGTCTATAGTCTACCTCTGTATAATAGTCTACCTCTGTATAAAAGGTCTATAGTCTACCTCTGTATAATAGTCTACCTCTGTATAAAGGTCTATAGTCTACCTCTGTATAAAGGTCTATAGTCTACCTCTGTATAAAGGTCTATAGTCTACCTCTGTATAAAAGCCTATAGTCTACCTCTGTATAAAGGTATATAGTCTACCTCTGTATAAAAGCCTATAGTCTACCTCTGTATAAACGTCTATAGCCTACCTCTGTATAAAAGCCTATAGTCTACCTCTGTATAAAGGTATATAGTCTACCTCTGTATAAAGGTCTATAGTCTACCTCTGTATAAAAGTATATAGTCTACCTCTGTATAATAGTCTACCTCTGTATAAAGGTCTATAGTCTACCTCTGTATAAAGGTCTATAGTCTACCTCTGTATAAAGGTCTATAGTCTACCTCTGTATAAAAGCCTATAGTCTACCTCTGTATAAAGGTATATAGTCTACCTCTGTATAAAGGTATATAGTCTACCTCTGTATAAAGGTATATAGCCTACCTCTGTATAAAGGTCTATAGTCTACCTCTGTATAAAAGCCTAGAGTCTACCTCTGTATAAAGGTCTATAGTCTACCTCTGTATAAAGGTATATAGTCTACCTCTGTATAAAGGCCTAGAGTCTACCTCTGTATAAAGGCCTAGAGTCTAACTCTGTATAAAAGCCTATAGTCTACCTCTGTATAAAGGCCTAGAGTCTAACTCTGTATAAAAGCCTATAGTCTACCTCTGTATAAAGGCCTAGTTTCAAGTTTCAAGTTTCAAGTTTCTTTAATAGTTGTCATACAGAAGTACAGAATACTTTTGTACAAAATGCTTCTTACTGTTGCGCTCCAGAGACTGTGCAAGACAAGGTAAGTATGAAATAAAAACATAGTAAAATTAGAAGTAAAAAAAAAAAAAAAAGAGGTCACAGTGTTCAGTTTAGACATATGTACAATGTTCGATGCAGAATAGACGTAGTTACCATACAATATACAATACTGTGCAGTGTACTAATATACAATACTATATAGTGCAAGGCAGAAATGGAGAAATGGGACGAGGTGCAATTTAGGTACAATTCACAGTAGGTGTACGAGTTGTAGTGCAAATCCTTTATCAATAAATATAAAGTGTAAGTGTGTTTGTGTGATCTAAAGTGTGGAGAGTGGGTGCTGCAGTGTGTTGTTTGTTTGAGTGAGTGTGTACGTGTGGGTGTGTGTGCTGTGTGCATTTGTTGGTTGTTGCATAGTGATTATTGTTCGTTTAGCGATTATTGTTCGTTTAGCAGCCTGATGGCCTGGGGATAGAAGCTTCTTCTGAGTCTTTCTGTGCTCGCCTTAAGACTCCGGTATCGCTTGCCTGACCGCAGCAGTTCAAAGAGGCAGTTGTTCGGGTGGCTCGAGTCCTTAATAATTCTCTTAGCCTTCCCCTTGCACCGCTTGTTGTAAATGTTCTGGAGGGTGGGAAGCCCCCCTCCAATTGTGCCTAGAGGCTAACTCTGTATAAAGGTCTAGAGTCTACCTCTGTATAAAGGTCTATAGTCTACCTCTGTATAAAGGCATATATCCTACCTCTGTATAAAGGCCTATAGTCTAACTCTGTATAATAGCCTACTTCTGTAATTGGAGGTGGGCTTCCCACTCTCCAGGTCATTTACTACCAGAGTCTCATGGCCAGTACAGAGAGACTCAAAATGGAGCTTCTATCCCCAGGCCATCAGGATGCTCAATGACTCTATGCAACATTAACCCATTCATCTACATGCATTGCACACACCCACATGCACACACTCACTTTAAACAAACACTCACCCTAAACACTCACTTGAGATACTCACTTTAAAACGCTACACCAGAGCGGTCAGGTGGTGTAGCGGAGATTGCGCTCGTCACCAACGCAGGAGATGCTGGGTTCGAGCCCAGCTCTCGGCGTTGCTACCAGCTTGGCTGGTCGTTCATACTAATACAATTGGCAGTATTAGGGGGTGGGAAGCTGGTGGGTGGGAATCTGGCGTTGTGGACAGCGACGCCTACAGGTCAGGTCTCGGCGCTTGCTCAGCGGGGCAGGACTTGGTGGAGATAGCGTGCCCTCCCACGCGTTACACTTCACCAATGAGAGTCCTCGCTGCCAAGTGAAAAGACGTCACTGGCAGTCGCCACACGCATCGGAGGAAGCGTGCGGTCGGCTTCGGGACGCCCTTGTACCGACTCGTAGGAGAACATGCATACAGCAGCCAGGTAGGGGAGGGGGGGAATTGGCACAGTGACTAAATTGGACGGGAGAAAAACAGAAAAACAAAAAAAAACGCTACACCATATTTTATCTATTTATTACAAAAATATTTGCACTACATCCATACCTCATTTTTGCATTTTGCATTATTCGTTTTTTGTGCATTTTTGTACCTCATTGTCTGCTTGTTTACTTCATTGTACTTTAGGCTGTATTTTAGTTGTATATTTGTAGTGTTGGGACTTTATTCTTCTTTTTACTTTTTTACTGTATGAAGCACATTCTCAGGGGCTCATACAGAACCAAGCATTTCACTGTAATGTACATGTACTTTATACGTGACAAATAAAACAAAACCTGAGCTTGAAACTGTATAAAGCCTACCTCTGTATTATATCCTGCCTCTGTATAAAGGCATATAGCCTACCTCTGTATAAAGGCATATAGCCTCTGCACGAAGGCCTATAGCCTACCTCTGTATGAAGTGTGTGTGTGTGCATTTCCTCTATTTGCAGTCCATAAGCTACACTTCCCATTTCCACTGTGTGTAAGAATTGCTCTTTACTTTCCCCCAAAGCCTCTGAGACAAACAGAATGACCGTTTAAGGCAAGTGGTCCCCCCTGATTTGGCCCCAGAGTCTAAAAGCAAATTATTGATCTACGGAATTACCCTGTTTCACCAAACCGCTTAGCCGTTCTCTACCAGTGTCATCTTTTTGTAAAGGCTCCCTGTAGAATTCAGTTCCTCGGGGGAGCAGAGAGGAAGGCATTAAATGATCCCTGAAGACAGATTTATCATCTTTCCAGATTGGTGGGAACAATTAGCCTCATAGAACCAGAAGAAAGAAGGACTGAACTGGACAAAGTCATTCCTCAGGAGAACCACTTTCTGTAAGTAAATTTAATAGGTTTTGACTTTGAGAGATACTTTCAAATGTCATTATACGGGATAAAGATTGCAAGACTGTAAGTGGGAGTGATGTGTGAATTTATTAAGGAAAGGAGAGGTTGTGTACTTTCAGGTCAGGCACATGGGACATTCTATAGAAGCACATTGGCAGTTCAAAGCGTTTCAAAAACAGACATGTGCAACTCTTCATCTAATGGGTTCAAATATGCATCATTTGGTTTCAAGTGATTTAAAAAGAAGAAAAATGTAGGGTGTTTGAATTTGACTGGTGTTGATTGGTGTTATCTCTGGAGGATTTCAAGGTGCTTCTCCATGCAGACGTGGGGAGGATCGTGGATCTGACTGACATCATGTGTGATGCCTTGAGCCGTGTTTCCCATCAACAGCCCACTGGTCAGCTTCTCCCTCCCAGTATGTCGTGAGCTGATCTGCCTCCAACCCAGATTCTCCCTCAGCTTTGTAACGTTTCCCCCAAATTCATCTCACCCCTGCCCCGACACCAGCTCACCCTCACACACACACACACACACTGCAAACTCTCTCCTTGACACACACACACATTTTAAATACTTAACATTTAAATGCAAAGCATGTGCGTACACTATACACACACACACACTGCACACATTACACAGATATACAGACATGCATGCATACAGGCATATGCATCTCCTTAACATGCACACACACACACACACATGTATACACACACTTGCACACACACACTGCAAACATTACACAGCTATACAGACATGCATGCAGGCATACTCTCTCCTCGGCATGCACACACATTTTAAATGCTTAATAGTTTAAGTAAAAAAACATGTGCACACACACACACACACACACACACACACACACACACACACACACACATTTTAAATACTTAACATTTTAAGTGTAAAGTATGTGCGTGCACACACACACAGACACCCACTGCACACATTACACAGATATACATATTTGCACGCTCTAATGTTATGAATTGAAAATAGGGACCCTGATGTAAACAAGACGAAATTCTTTCTCTGGTCTGCATCCCCTTAACAATTGTGTGTATTGAGCTGTACTGTATTGTACCCATTCTGCAATCTGTTAATAAAAATGTCAATCAATCAATCAATCAATCAATCCTCGATCATTATTAGGATCAGCCCGGATAATAACAGTTCACCGATCACGCACTAGAGAGCGCTGTCCTGCTTATCACGCCGTACAAAAGCATAATAGGCCATACACTGTCACACGCAACATTATTTCGACCATACATTAAATTACATTTATACAAATAACCTATAAATATTCATATTTTATTTAATACTGTTTGACCCCCTCTATGTGCGTGTGTGTATGAAACAGAGAGAGTCATATGATG
Organism: Notolepis coatsorum; assembly: GCF_963971535.1. Taxonomy (NCBI): domain Eukaryota; kingdom Metazoa; phylum Chordata; class Actinopteri; order Aulopiformes; family Paralepididae; genus Notolepis; species Notolepis coatsorum. The sequence continues at coordinate 43,983,959 of NC_140168.1, read as the reverse complement.
CAGTAGTGCAGTCCCAATCCTCAATCGTAAATTATATGTTTTATTTCCTTTCAGAAAGCAAGTGACAATGTAAGCATTTTATGTTGTAAGCATAATTGAATATATAAACGAGATGCATTCAGCCAGCCACAGTATATTATCACGATGGCTGCCTCCACCATCAAAACTCTACTTGCAGACGGGCATTGTAGGTAGGCCGTCCCCTCGTTTTGGGCAATGACTCCAGACTCCAGACTCCAGTGCCCTTCTATACTTATTTTGGTACCACCGGTGTGTGGAGCAGTTTTGCTACCGGGTGCAGCAGGCGGTAGTCAAGTTCTTTTCACGAGCTGCCCCTTCGTTATTGATCACCAGCCACCTCAGATGGAAAAATAATTAGATATTTTCCTTTATGAGAAAGCTAATCCCGTGGGGACAGTCACATTTTATAAACAGTAGGCTAGTTTAATTGGAAATTATATTAAAAACTCCAAAAGGTAAATTAGCCTTTTTTTACTTGCATTACCAGTGTAATTCTTAACAAATGTATGAAAATATGTGCTGTTCATTTGTGTGTTCATATCATTGCATATGGGATATGCAACACGTGCTGTCGAATAAATAATCGTCTACACTTCAAAACTGCAAATATATAAATGACCACAAGCACCTGCAGGTGAGGTGTCGTGACACTGTTGGTTAGACTCGTCTGTGTTTTTCATATTCACGCTTACCGCTGGCGCTCACGACTGGAAACGAATTGTTTCACCTGCTTAAAATAGGATAAGTATGCCGTTGCGCTTAGTTAAAAAAGAAAACAAAAAAAAACTTCGAAGGCTATATATTTATTCAGGTGGGGATACTTGAATTACATTTTGAAAATCGATAAAGGTGTTTGCCAACTAGGGTGCGTGCAGCCATAGTGTCAACATGGACAATTAGGTTCAGCCGTCTCCCCACTCCCAGCGCCGGTGCAATTTGATTAACGAGTCTCTCTCTTGGCTGAGAAAATCGTCTTGGTCTTGTAAATCATCGGGCAATCGGGCATATATACTGAATAATTTTGTATTGACCTGAAATGACTCGAATGAGACGGACAAAGGGGCTGTAAAGTTTAGAGTGAATAGTTAATTAGTGGAGGCTGTCGTTGGAAAATTAGACAAGTCAAGGCTACTCGTTCTCGTCTTTCAGATCAGGTGCAGGCCTCTCCCGAGTCTTGCATTAAAATAATAGCAACTAAACCACCAAGCTAATAATTGTTTACATGCGTAATTCGCAATGCAACTGGGGTAAAATCTGGCTATTCGGTGTTAATATCCTTGCACCTGGCCTGCTCATGATATATTATGATATAATTAGTAAATAAATACCTTTTGTTAGCCGGTGCAAAGTAAGTGCCTCTTAACATTATGTCGATTATTACACTAGGTGTAATTGAATTAGAGCAGTTCCACCATTGGATGTAGAAAGGGCTCCAGCCTGTTCATGGATCCCCAAAAGCTCCTCCCCTGACGCTCGCTGTGAGTTGGCTGTGCGAAGAAGTGGATCTTATAAGAGCCCCTGAACGATCCCTGAGCAGATCATAATCGGAGTTGAAAATCTAGGTAAGAGAGAGAAGGTCCTCGTATCTGCAGACAGGGGAGGGATAATAACCAACGCGCCTGAGGTGTCGCGTCTTACAACCGAGAAGATTGACGTTGGAGTGTCAAAATCTGTATTGTTTGGCAATATTATAAGACAATGCAGTTAGAAAACATTCTTCCCAGCGCAAGCATCAGTTTACCCAAGACGTTTTACAACCTCTCGTCGTCAGACAGTGCCAATAACAGCCCGGGGCCGTCGCAGATCGATTATCAAGAGGTCGACCGGACGGAATCCGAATCTAGTAACGCGCCCAAGAAGTATCTGAGCGGCGTGGGAGACATGATGGGTGCGGGAGAGGGCGATGCTTTCAGCGGGACTAAAGCCGCCCTGGATGGAAGGAAAGGCTCACCGGTCCTCGGCGAGGATGACCTGGCAAGTGGCCGGCGTTACAACATAGACGAACTTGGTTCTGATCGATACTTCATCTCGTCCTCTCAGACGAGCTCCGACATGGCGAACCCGTGTTCGCTCTTTCCTTACGCGGGACAGACGGGCTCTGTTTATGGCGGATCCACCGGCTCCAGGTATTCGGCCTCTCTTCATTACGGATCCGTCCTGCCGCCCGCAGGCTTCTCCTCCTCTGTGTGCGCCAGCCGGAGCCAGTTTGGCAGTGGAGGGTACCAGTTCGGCCAGGGTCCCGGCTGCCTGTACCCTTCATATCCCGGGACGGGTTCGAGTATTGGCTCCATGTCTCTCCCGGGGTCTGCGGCGGGAGCGAGAGCCCAAGTGTATCTGTGCAACCGACCCCTGTGGCTGAAGTTCCACCGACACCAGACGGAGATGATCATCACCAAGCAGGGCAGGTGAGCAGATAGGCGCCGCTTTTATCCATCTATTTATCTATTTATTACTAAAGATGTGACCTAATTGAGCATTCTTGCATTTTGTACCTCATTTTGTACTTTAGTTTGTATATTTTGTATAGTGTTTGGTCTTTATTCTTTTTTATTTTTACTATATGAAGCACCAAGGGGGCTCATATAAACCAAGCATTTTACTGTAATGTACATTGTATCTGACAAATAGAACTTGAAACTTGTAGGCCCAACGCAGCCTATACAAGCCACGGAGAATATATCTTTTGTTTTAATCCAAACATGTTTGATCACATAATTTGGTGATTTATATATCTCAACTGTGTCAACATTTTTGCAATAGTTTTACGCACGATAATTTTACGCATGACAAACCAAATTATAGTCTGCAGCAACTGCGTTCGTGAATATGTATAGGTTGTGAAAGATTATTCGATTTTAATTTGGTTTATGTGCAACCTGGTTTTCTTTTTACATTTCGTTAACATGAGCCTAAATTATGCCTATAAAGATGGTCAATCTTACATGGAAGACATGCACTTTCAATGGAGTATAGTTTTTTGTACATTCGAATTTTGTTTGTACATATTTTGTTTGACCATTCTGTCAACTTTACTTAGTTGACTAACTAAACTTTTCCATTTTCCAGGCGAATGTTTCCATTCCTGAGCTTCAACATCACTGGCCTGAATCTAACGGCCCATTACAACGTCTTTGTGGAAGTAGTGCTGGCAGATCCGAACCACTGGCGATTTCAAGGTGGAAAGTGGGTGACATGTGGAAAAGCAGACAATAACATGCAAGGTGAGTTAACGTCTAACAAAACCTTTTAGAAAACGTATAGGCTTATGCCCGACGACTTGACTGAAGAAACGCGCACATTTTAAAACGCAAAATTATAGTATTTTCGTTAGGCTATAGATGTCTGGTTAAAGTTTGGGTGCGATTGTCATTAAATGTTTAGACAATTTCCATTCGAGGTTATCGGCTATCTCCTTCATATTCCTATGTGGTGTTTTTCCTCAAATAATTGTGTAATTCTATTAACGTTTAATTTTAAAACCAATATTTAAACGCACGACACATTATATATGATTTTCAGACGGATCGCACCAACCTGCCAAAATGCATAATAAAGTCGTTTATGTTTTCCCCCTCGTTTTAGTGGAATTGGCCTATATTTCTCATGGGTTAGTGATTATGCTTTGAAATGATTTTAATTTAAATGTCCCCATATTGAGACATCAGAAAAGCAAACGGATCATTTTATTAAATCGAAATGCACATACACTTTAAGGAGGTCATTGTTAAAAGATGACATTTATATGATTATTTTTGTCATTGCATTATTTTGCTGTGCAGGCATGAAACTATACTCGCAGCCTACACGTAATTTGATAAGCCTTTACATTTTTCTTTATTCGTGATCATTCACCAAATCATGTAATTGTCTTGTTTTCTCTTTTTTTTAGCTATGTGTATAATACGACTAATATAATATAAAATGTAATAGTATATTGAAATATATTTCATATCCTTAGACTCAAATTATTTGCACATATGGACTCATCTCATGCTCACTTTGTATTTGATTTATTTTGTTTCCATTCTTAGGCAACAAGATGTACGTTCACCCTGAGTCTCCAAACACTGGTGCCCACTGGATGAGGCAGGAGATCTCTTTTGGCAAGCTGAAGCTGACCAACAACAAGGGGGCCAACAACAACAACACACAGGTCAGATATTATTGTTTTTTTTACTATGGGGGACCACGACTAGGGATTTGGATGTTTTGAATATAATTATTACATAGAATAAATATTTGATGTTTGTATCCAAAATATATCTGAAGCCATTTATAAAACAAAAGTTGCCTTATTTAAAATTATTTCTATTAAATGGGGCATATCAAATGGAACATACAGTCAAATTAAACAAACTAAATGTTTGACCTAAATTGTCTTTTTTGTGTGAAAGTATTTATTAATAAAATAAATTAAAAAAAATCTTCTCTTCGCAGATGATTGTCTTGCAGTCTCTTCACAAATACCAGCCTCGGCTGCACATTGTGGAGGTGAAGGAGGACGGGGTGGAGGACATGAACAACGAGGCCAAAACCCAGACCTTCACGTTCCCAGAGAACCAGTTCATTGCAGTCACCGCCTACCAGAACACCGACGTAAGGATATAAGAAAATACATTATTTTGCGTGATTTGCATTATAGATTCTGACATGCATTTGCTAGTTCAATAAGGTAGAAAAGACACCCCTAGATATAATAAGCATCGCATGATGACGATAACAAAACACATTTTGGTCAACACCATAGAAACGTCCAATGTCTTCATTTATTTGAGCATCATTTAATTTAAATAAATCTGTATACGGTTTCATTTTCAGATCACACAGCTGAAGATAGATCACAACCCGTTTGCCAAAGGTTTCCGGGACAATTACGACTCGTAAGTAATGTGCATTTTTCTAGTAGAGGCTCATTGTGGGCAGTATAGTTGGTTCATGTTTTTTTTTTCTATTTTTTTTCACTATAGTGTTGCAGACTTGCTCGTTTCTCTTGCCCTGACTTATATTCTGCCCTTCTTCCATGTTCCTCTTTCTTCTTCCATGTTCCTCTTTCTTCTTCCATGTTCCTTCTTCTTCTTCTTCTTCTTCTTCTTCTTCTTCTTCTTCTTCTTCTTCTTCTTCTTCTTCTTCTTCTTCTTCTTCTTCTTCTTCTTCTTCTTCTTCTTCTTCTTCTTCTTCTTCTTCTTCTTCTTCTGCTGCTTCTGTTTAACAGGATGTACACAGCCCCGGAGAGCGACCGGCTGACCCCGTCCCCCACAGACTCCCCTCGCTCCCACCAGATTGTCCCTGGAGCCCGCTACGCCATGCAGCCTTTCTTCCAGGACCAGTTTGTCAACAACCTGCCCCAGAATCGCTTCTACGGCGAACGGGCCGTGCCCCAGACGAACAGCATCCTGTCCCCCCAAGGGGAGGACCCGACCGCGGCCGCCTCCGCCCAGCGTTGGTTCGTCACGCCGGTCCAGCAGGCCAGCTCCAACAAGCTGGACCTGTCGTACGAAAACGACTACTCCACCAGCAGCCTGTTGTCCTACGGCATCAAGCCGCTGCCCCTGCAGACTTCCCACGCCCTTAGCTACTACCCTGACTCGCCCTTTGCCTCCATGGCCGCAGGCTGGGGCACCAGAAGCACCTACCAACGCAAGATGACCACGGGCCTACCCTGGTCCCCCCGGCCCAGCCCCCCGGCCTTCGCCGACGACCAGCTGGGTGCCACGAAAGACAAGCTGCCAGAGGAGAGCACCCCGGCCTCCTCCTGGATCGAGACGTCTCACTCACTGAAGTCGGTGGATTCAACCGACTCCGGGGTCTACTCTATGGTCTGCAAGAGGCGCCGGATGTCACCAGGGGGCTCCAGCACCGACAACTCCCCGACTATCAAATGTGAGGACTTGACCACGGAGGACTTCAACAAGGAGAACCCTAAAGGCATGGGTTATTATGCGTTCTACACAAGCCCCTAAGACTGTATTTATTGAAATTGAACATGATTATTTGGTTTGTTATTTTGAGTGCAACTCCACTCCTTGTTAACGGCATTCTTCTCTTTTCTCTAAAGGTGCCAAAGCTTAGTGTTGCCAAGCTGCACATGGTTCTTTCCTCAGACCAGCCCCTCCCACATACCTGAGCACAAACATGCATAGTGATTGTTGTTTTTTGAAGAAGCATGTTACAGGGTTTCTTTTTTTTTTCTTAAAAAAATTATTTTAGATTTTTTTTTACAAATGTGATTTCTTTTAACATTTTATTTAAGTCCTTTTGTTGTACAGTATTTGTGCACTTTAGAATGTGATGTATCTTGTACAAATTGTCTTAATGGAGGTGTTATCAAATGGGTAATAAAACAGCTTTTCATAAAGCTTTGTCCAAATGTGTCTTTAGCTGTTTTGTCGATGATGAATAATTATACAAGTTGTCAGTCCAAAATATTATTATTCAACTGAATTTTAATAAATTTTTTAAGTTTGAGTGGGGAAAGTAAGAAAATGACAATTTACCACTATAGTAGCAGCGTTGAAATGGATAGATGTTGTAAGCTCTTTACATGGCCTACATAGCCTATATGCCTACATAAGGCCATAAACTATTTAGGAATACGGATGTGTTGCCGCGGGCCATATAGGTAAAAAAAAAAAAAAAAATCATGTTCCAATGCACTTCCGCGTTGCATGGAGCTCGTGAGGAAGAGCGGGGCCCCCGGGGGGGGGGGGGGGGGGGGGGGGGTCAAATGAATTAATGTTGATCAAAATACCGGAAGTGTTGCGGTGGTCTATGCGCGAGGTATAGGCCATAAAGACTATAGGCTATCCAAGAACACCGCCGTTAGAACAAGACTGTTGAAAAAGCATAGGCCTCGGGTGGATATTAATTAATTTAGCCTCAGATTTAAGGGCATACATACTACTTTACCATAACAATGTATAGTTAATTTAATTGTAAAGAAAAAAATACCACATTGTGTCTACTTATGTGAAATGAAGGGCTTTGTATCCCTGGGCAGTGCGGCCACAAATAGCCTATATATATAGCTACGTTCAGTAGCAATTTGGCTATTCTTTTATTGACTGGGCTTACATGTTAAAGAAAAAAACGAAAACATAAATACTTCAAAGATTGAAAAAAGAACTCCTTACTAATTTCCATCTGTCATTTCCATTGTGTTTTCACTTTTCACACATTATAGCTCCCAAATGTTCCTAAGAGAATTATTAAATGAGTCATTCTTAAATGACTAGTTATTTATCAACCACCAATTCAGCCACTTGAAGCCTTTATTTGTGGGCTATATGGCCATTTTATACATAGATTAGTGAAAGGCAATACATATATAAAAAAAAACGGCACGAAGTGAAAAGTCAAAACATTCACACAGTCCTCTCGGCTCCTGTTCTCTCATTAGTGAAAACAGCTCGAGTCCTCTCCCCTCAGGGATTTCATTTGAATTGATTTACATACTCCAGAATTCTAATTAATTCTGTCGTCAGACTCCTTGACAGAAAGTGTAGAATCTGATAACTCCAATTAACACCTTCTAACAAGGTAGAGTTCTTGATTGCCCTGCCTGGCCTCACAGGAAAGCTGTAAGAAATAGGCTCTGGGGGGGATTGGAGATGGGAGACAAAAAATGCGCCCTGTTGGCTCTCTTGTTCGTGTCAGCGATTTATATCGGGAGCATCTGATGAGGGCTTCTGCTGGCTCTGTTGTGTTCTCTCGCCTTCTTGACTTCTGCCCACCAGTGGCTGTGAGGCGCAAAACAAGACAAGCATGTTCCCCAGTCAAGACAATGGGTCTCATTCCCGAATATTTTCCAAAGAGTTCTCTTGGAAGACTTATCTTGGAACCGACTGAGACAGAATCAATGACAAGTTCACTCTGAGTCCCCAACGTGCTGGGAATATGTCTTAAGTGGCTCAAACGGTCGCACCTGTGATATCTGCGTTGGGGAATGGCACCATGTCTCAAACACGAATGCGCGTCCCCGTTCAGGTCATTTGCATACAAAACAACGCTCCTTATAAGACAACTAATGATGCAGCCGTGTGGAAATTGACGCGGAAGCGCTTTGCGACCCATTGAAATTAGATTCGATTAATGTATTGGCATCATATATAGTACAGCTCGGTGCACCTGCCGCAGCGCGCACACACACACACACACATGCAGTACTGTATAGCCTACACGCGTAATGAATGAACGCAGTATAGGCTTATTATTCCATTAACACTTTGATTGCCACTCACGGCTAATCTCGGGTTTACGATACTTACGTTGAAAGCCACGTCAAGGCTTTTCTCAGATTTTTTTTCTTTTCTTTTTTAGCGATCTGAAATCATATTGCATCACCCGAGCTTACCGTTGGAAATCCAGGGGCCGCTGGCGATCAGATGTGAAAAAAGCGCCCCCTATCGTCTCCCAGATGGTAAATCACCCTTTTGGAAAGAACTCAATGAAAATGGATGGGGGAAAAAAATATTCCAGTCCACATTTTCCAGTCCACTGATGCAGCCGGAGTTACCAGAGTTCATTCTGGATCCTCTGAGCCGCGGCGAGCATGGGTTATACTGTACACACGTTCAGTGGTGCAGTCGTAATATGGGCCAAGGCCAAACGACACGTGCACGCACGCTCCCGCGCACGCGCATACATGTCTCTCTCCTCTTTCATGAGGCGGAGCTGGGGACGAGACGGGCGGTCTTTTGTCACATAACACACGTCCCAACACTCCACACACACGCACACACACACACACGCACACACAGTCTAGGTCTAGGTGATAAGTGCCGGCCGGGGGAATACGGCGCAACGAGTCATTTTTGTGTCGTCGCGGCCGGCACTTATCACCTAGACTTTGCATAATAATAGGATGCGCGCACTTCTGCCTCAGTGACGTAGCCTAAACGGCGCTTAACCACGTTTGACCACCACTGCATGCCTGCACACGTTGGATCAATATACTTATCGATTTTTTCGAATGGTGATCAGGAATTGGAATATACCATTTGGATACCCATCTGATGTCAGGTAAGGAATCTATGTTATCAGTGTTAGGATAATCAGACTAGTTTTCGAGGAGATATAAGCTTTTTTGTGATATGTGCTCACTGTAAAATCCATGAGGAAATTAAAGCAGCTATTGATATACTATACTATACTATTGATCATCTAGCATTTATTTGAAAACGATTCATAAATAGGCCGACAAATATCAACGTTCTGGAATATTCCAGTAAAAGGCGATTATCATAGAATAGGTTGTTTTTCACCTGAAAACGGGTGCTTTTCAAAATGCTCTCAAACGGAAATGAAGCGATAAAAAACCAATCTGCCTTGACAACACTGACTGGAAAATGATTCTTTGATAAGCGACGGGCAGATTAGACACATAGCCATAATTTAAAACATAGATTAGGCGATATTAACATTAACATTGGGAGTGGACCGTGGCATTCAAGGGGGTAAAAAGGAAAACACGGCGTGGCGCTCAAAGTGTTAATGCCTTGTCATAGGAGAGCAGCAAAGCCCCGTAGACCGTATACAGTCAACCATGCAGTCCGCTCATGGTACGCCCGACTCTGGCGGCCTTAATATGTGTACAGGGACGCTGGAAGGGGGGGTGCGGGGGGGGGCTGCAGCACCCCCTCTCAATTATCAAATATTTGTATATACTGTAGGCGGCTATGTGGCGTAGTGGGCAAGGCGCTCGCCACGAAATCTGGAGACGCTGGGCTTGCCTGTTCGAGCCCAGCGCTCCACATTTGCTTTCAGTTTAGCTGGTCGTCCGTACTAATACACATTGGCCGTATTAGGGGGTGGGAAACTGATGGGTGGGGATCGGGCGTTGTGGACAGCGACTCCTACAGGTCGGTTGGTGCGCCCGCGCAGTAGAATCAGGAAGTGTCGGGGGCAGCGTGAGCCTCCCACGCGTTACTCCTCGCCACTGAGAGATCGAGCTGCGCAGGTGAAAAGATGCGACTGCTGTTACCTCAAGTACTGGAGGGGACTTGTGCTATGTATGACTTAGTCCACATTGCAGCCGGCTTGTGGGAGGCAAGAAACAGTGTTCGTGACAGGGGAGGGTTGAATTGGATGATACGAAATTGGGATGGGAGAAAATATAGAAAATGGGAGAAAAAGTGGATACAAAAAAATATTTGTATATACTGTAACTGTATAACTGTAACACTGTATATTATAAGTTTATCCTGCTCAAAGCACTTTTTTAATATTGTGTGTATTGAGCCGTACTGTATTGTAGCCATTCTCCAATCTGTTAAATAAAGTTTTCATTCATTCATTACACTACTGTATGTACACAATCATACATGTAAAACCGAGTAGATTTTCGAGTGATGACAGACTGTCACAGACTGATTGAATGACAGGTGAAACAACTAATTGTATTCACCTCCCGTCTCCCGCCCTTCCCACGCGGCACGAAGCACTGAGCTACTGTGATACAGTGCTTGCGCAGTCAGTCGATTTTAGCTAGTAGTCAGACTTTGCTAGCACAGAATGTCTCACTCGCAGAAAAGAAAAATATCAGATTTATTTTCGAAACGTCCCGCCGGTCCCAGTGACAGTCCCACTAAATCTGATAAACGTCAGAGAGAGACAGAGACGACAGGTTCAGCCTCAGCATCAGGTATTGAAGAGTTAACTGAGTCTGTTCCCCTATACCCCCCCTCGGGCGCCAGGGGCTTCCACTGAGGGGTGATGCAAATAGGGATGGGGTGTTATGGCAGCTCATGATGGAAAGAGTGCGCACCGAGTCTGATCCCGAGTTGAAGAATTGGCTCCAAAAGAGAGACAACTGGATGTCCAACAACATCCAAAACGAAATCTTACAGCTGTTTGCCCATGATATTCAGCGACAAATTAGAGGCAAAGCATCCAAAAGCCCAATCTTTGGCTTGAGCGCTGACGGAACCACTGATGTCACTCACTGGAAAAGAACAATTCTCGTGTAATATACAGTTCGCCGATGACAACTTGGAAGCTCAGAACTTCTTTTGGGGTTTTTACAATGCCCGGCCCAGACACAACAGCCGAGACGCTGTTTTTGTGTATAAAATACATTTACGCCTCGACCTGCCCATGGAGAGGCTGATAGGATACTGTTTTGACGGGGCCAGCAACATGTCTGGGGGGTACAGGCTAGACCAGGGGTTCCCAAACTTTTCAGACCGCGACCCAAAAAAAACGGTGTCAGAGAGCCGCGACCCCCACTATTATAGGAGGTAAAAAAAAATGTATTTTAAATGGAAATGTATGGTTGAAACATGCAAACGTTCAAACGCACACACACTAATAAGCATTGGAGGCTTTTAACCAGGGCCGGACTGGGGAAATCATTCAGGCCAGGAAATATAGCCCCAGTCAGGCCACTTTTTAAGCAGGGGGTCTGGGGGTCCCCCACCAGGAATTTTTTTGTTACAAAGACTTAATTTCCTGCATTCTGGAATTCTGTATCCTTTAAATGCCAGTGTTTGTGATGGCATCACAAATTATTGTTAAAAAACAGGCTAGCATATGTATGATTAGCAACAACACAGATTTTTATGGATTTTCAGTTTTTTGTAATTGATAAATACAATATTTTATTCAACTTCAGCCCTGATCATAACACCACATATTCATTTTATAATTCTAACCCTTTAAATGACAGTGTGTGTGATGGCATATATTTGCAATATATCAAATGCAAAGTACATTTTTCTGGGGGGGATTATTACAGGCTAGCATGTGTCAATGATTAGCAGTTTTTCGTAAGGATCCCGCCTCCACCAATCACATGCGGGCCCGGCTCCCTTTGTGTGTGTGTGAGAGCAAGAGAGAGAGAGAGAGATAGTTCTCCAACTTGTGTGAGTTGCAGTGATCTCCTGGTTGTTCCCCACCTAGGTTATCTAACTATTGCGCTGGTGCAACTAGAAACACTGGCCTGGCCTGCTTCTAAGTTCAGTGGCCTGACCGCAAAAAAAAAAAAAAAATATCATCTGGCGACCCCCCAGCACCCCCTGCCGTTTTATAGTTCCAGCGTGCCTGTATGTGTACAGTACTGTATGTACAGTACAGTACTGTATACATATTAAGGCCGCCAGAGTCTTGTGTGCGCCAGTATGGCCTACGTGTCTAATGAATGAACAGTAGGCTTATATTATAATCTAGTTAGTTACTTGTTTCATTAGGATTTAGTAGATACTATATATATGCTCTGCCCTATGTACAGTATACGTACAGTCTGTATACAGACTGTACTTATACTGTACGTAGGGCAGAGCATATATAGTACCTACTAAATCCTAATGAAACAAGTAACTAGAATAATATAAGCCTATATATATATGTTCATTCATTAGACACGTAGGCCATACTGGCGCACAGAAGACTTGTTATGGAATATTAATGCAGTCTATTCCCACGCGATTATCTTTAGTTCTTATTTATTTATTTATCCACTGTCATTTGCAGTGTTGGTGTACTAGGCTACATAGTGTATTTCAATATCTGTTTTATTGATTAATGATACATTTGAAGAAATGCAAGTTTATAGCTATATCAAACAAATATCTGTCCCATTGTACCAATTCATGTTGACTATAACCTGCATTCTTTCAAATGTATAATTAATCAATAAAACAGGGGACCAATCCAAGTGCTCCTGCCCGTCTTCGTCAAGGACGCCACAACGTTAGCGATCTGTTGTTGTGCATGTTTTTCCATTGGGTTTATCTTATCGGGGGGGGAATCCTTGCGAGCACGGGGAGAACATGCAAACTCCACACAGAAAGGCCTGGGAGATACCCCACCTGGGTACCTGGCATCATGGAAACCTGGTCCCCAAGCGGGAATTGAACCCTGGACCTTTTTGCTGTGAGGCGACAGTGTTAACCATGCACTACACCACGTGCCGCCTATCTGAGTAATTAAAGTAATTATACATTTGTCCAAAATAGCTGGTTCAGATATGGTTAATCCAGCTGCCCTGTGATCAGATGAATCCATATTATTTATCTTTCCGACATCAAATGCGTAATTTCTTATCGTACAAATATTGTCATATTTATTTTAATGATGATTAAGTAATTAATTCCAATGAGGCCTGTAGCGTTGACATGAAGGAATCACTATGATTCCTCCCAAATAAAGCCATTACGAACGGAGAACACAGTCTGTCAAGTTAATACAATTTTCAATTAGTCAATCAATCATAAGTGTGCTCCTCAGCACAATTTTTTTTGTCGTAAATCCGTTCGGGAATGAGACTCATTGTATTGATCATGGTATTGAAAAGTATATACATTCAGAACCTGTATCATATAGAACAGTGATTCCCAACCTGGCGGGTCCGCCAGGGGGCGCAGGGGGTCCGCCAGACCACAGATGATTTGAGGTATTTTTCTTTTTCTTTTTTTTTTCTTTCAGAGAAATATTTAATTAGCACATTTTTATCATCAGAAGCATGAATAGTCTCTCCACTACAATACAAAATAAAGATAAATAAATAAACATCTAGACATGATTTTTGAACGTTAACAGTAGGCTACCGGGTAGCCGCTAAAGCGCGAATCAGTTGACTGTATCACTTTCCGTAGCTAGCCTAGCACGCTAGTTAACTTTCTCGGCTCGTCTGCAGTCAGCCGCCAGAGGCGAAAATGTGTGACAAACGAAAAGGAGATGACGGCAGCTCATCTGCAAAAAAAGTTAGGACCTACAGCAATCGCGAAAATTACATCACCATGGGCTTCACTGAGGGACCAGACAAATGACCTGAGTGTGTGATTTGTGGAGAAAAGTTGGCAAACTCGAGCCTGAAGCCCAGCAAGCTGAAGAGACATCAGGCGTCTAAGCACCCAGAAACCGTTGGGAAGATCCGGACTTTTTTCGGAGGAAAGAACAGTCTCTCAAGGTGAACAAGCCCGTTGAGCGTGGAGCAGGGATTTACAGAAGGCTACCGAAGCCTCCTTTGAGTGTTCGCTTTTAATTGCAAAAGCAAAGAAACCGCACAATATTGGCGAGCAGCTCATCAAACCAGCCTGCATCAAAATGGTTTAGAAACTGTGCGGCCCACAGGTGGCGGATAAACTAAAATCAGTACCACTCTCGAACAATGTAGTGAAAGACCGAATTGATAAGATGTCAAGTGATTGCGAGCAGCAGCTGTCAGAAAAGCTTAGAAAGGGTCCATTTGCCATACAACTTGATGAAACTACAACTGTCGCAGACAAGGCTGTGCTCATCGTTTATGTGCAGTATATCGAAAATGAAGATCTGAAGCAGGACATTCTCATGTCAGTCAACCTTACTACCACCACTCGAGGTGAGGATATTTTTACTGCAGTGGATTCTTACTTCATTCAACATAAATGCAAACCGTTCACCATTAGGGCCTGATTTGAGAGGATGAATACAGGATTTGAATATTGGCCAACATTTTGAAATACATATGGTGCAAGATGAGATTTGTTGATTGAAGGCACAAGTCAAAGAAGCATAGTGGGTCTAATTATGATGCATATGCCTGTGTATAAGCAGTTTGTTATTAAAATGACAAAAAAAGTATTAAAATGACAAAAAAAAAGTATTTTATGGTATTTTATTAGGAGGGGGGTCCAGGAATTTCATCAGAGATGTTTGGGGGTCCCTGGGGGGAAAAAGGTTGGGAACCCCTGATATAGAAGATGTAGCTGTACACTATAACCTATTGCTGTTACCCCCCCACTCCCCTCCCAAAAATAGTTTGTGTAATATGCTAATTATTTTGCCCTTAGATCAAAAAGGTTGTAAACCACTGACCCACTGGTCTACTGGTCCGACTCCGGTGTTATGTTGCTATAGAACCCATCACCCTGAACCAGGGGGTTTCAACCTTTTGTAGCAGGTGACCTCGTTTGCAATTGGAAAATTCCTGTGACCCCCCCCCCCACTGGTTAAAAAACACAACTATTTACTGTTAACCGTTTCACATTATTGTCTATAATATGAAAGAGAGCAACTTTTAATTCCTCATTGGGATTCAAACCAAACTCCTATTGAGGGCCTGTTAGTGGTGGTTGGAAGCCTTGTAGTTTTTCATTCTAAAATAATAATTGGATATCATTACAGTCACTTTAACTTTATCGGGATCTTTTTTAGGGGCCCGATTTAGGCTGTTTTAAACCTATTCTCCTCTTTTTCCCCAATTGAATTTTTCTTCTGTTAACTACCAATGACTTGTCTTTACTGACTGAAATTGAGACATATTTTCAACTCCTCTTTGCATTTCTTACACATCTTATACAAGCGAGTGAGCCGACGTGTGAGATGGATGTCAGAGGAAGACCGAGATAAGAGGAAGACAAAGAGAAGAGGAAGCAGCTCGTTCTCTGTGGTGTTCAGTGATGCCACAGATTACTTGTAAAAGTAATCTGATTACTGATTACTGATTACTCCTTTAAAAAGTAATCTAAGTTACTTTACTGATTACTTGATTATCAGAGTAACTTAGTTACTTTGAAAGTAACTAGGTTACGAAGTCGTCGTCGTTCCCCCAACAGTTTTTTTTAAACGCTTTATTGAAAGTGCATAAATTGTTTTTAACTTGTTTCTCTGCACATAACGTAAATTGTTAAACTAGTGCTTCAGCTTCTGTACCATCAAGTATGGTAATGCAACAGTCTATGATGCTCACAGCATTAGAGCAGCCAGCCAGTGGTTTTACAAAACCAGTGTATCACATCTAACAAATGCAGGCTGAACTATTCAATTATATCAACTGTAACTATTAAATTGTTTTTATAAATGTCTCTCTATAAACATACAATCAGTCTCTCTTTAACATGTAAATTAACTGTAAATCTGGCAAATAAGAGCTTTTGCTCTGCCACCATCAACCCTCCTGTACCTAGTCGAAGCGTCGGCTAGTGTTGTGATTCCAGATGCTTTCAATGCAATTGGATGTGCTGTTTTTAGCGGTAGACAGTATTTTGTTTCCTCCGCATATGAATGTTTTTTTCACCCGGCTTAGCTGACACAAACGTGAAGTAGTGACTGAGGCTACGTTTAGACAAGCGTTTTGGGATGGAAGTCTGAACAGAAACCGCAAAAGTCGTCTTGCGGTTTCACTTTTAATTTTGCCAAGCGTTTTGGGGTGGAATTCTCAGTGCAGACGAGGCTGTAACTACGGAGCCCTGCTGTCACACGATTGGCGCATATGTCACATGACGTGCTGTGAAGACCCGCCCTACTCTGCCTCTGATTCGCAGACTGTGGATGGGGAATGTGATTGGACCAAAGCAGAGTCACTCACAGACAGAGGGTCCAGTCACGCCGCGGGACACATTCTTGTATTTAACCCTTTCACTGCCACACGACGTCACTCCCAAATAAGAAAAACAGCTCAAAATGTATTTTTGACTGTCGAAAACGAAATAAAATACTGCATTCCGCCTGCATTATGAATTTATGATGAGATAGTAACGAAATAGTAACGCACAGCCACTTGGACAAGTAACTGCAATCAGATTACTGGCTTTTAAAGATTAACGCGTTAGATTACTATTTTCGGGGAAAAGTAATCAGATTACAATAACGCGTTACTCTGGCATCACTGTGTTACAGAAGAGGGGGCATCTATCAATTCCTGCTAAAAGGAGAGTTGTCACCTCTAGATACTGTAGAATGGTGATAAGACCGTATGAGTCCTCGACTCCTCGTAAAACCATTTGACTTCCCCACTATGTCAAATCAAGCTATCTGAAGCATCATCATCAACTTCCCTGGTGAGAGGAGCATTGAGAGGCTGCGTCCCGCCCTCATATTATTCTAGGTCATCTGGGTCAGTCCTGCTTCCTCCGTCAGTGTGCATATCATGGCTCGCCCTGGACTTAACAACTGGGCAGGTTGTGCGACAACTTCAAACTCCAACAAGAAGTCGATAGGCTCTCCGCTTCTCCCAACCATTCATGCAAGAAGCACAGTAATCAATAGACACCTCTATAAAGCATGCTTCCACAAACACTGGTGACTTATATAGGAGACGGACGCACTGGGATGAAACCTGCAGGAAGAGTGGAATTGACCAAAACACTGTTGATGTTAACATTAATAGCTACAATACCTTCTTTTTCCCCCCCCTTTTTTTTAGGGTGACTACACAGGTCATCCGTTTGTTGTGTGTTTGTTTATTGAGATGGTAGGGATGCTGAGAGGCGTTAGGGAGACACAGAAGAGAAGGAAATGGTGAGATCAGATCTTCACCCAGCAGGGGTGTGTGCATGTAACACGTGGCGGGGCAGAGGAGCAGAGGGTCTCAATCTCAATAAATTGACAGCATCCTGTTGCAGAAAGGAGGAAAGGGACTATTCTAAATACTACATTATTCCTCTCCTGACTGAATATTAACCATGCAGCAGTGCACAGACTTTACATAGAGGACAGACTTGAGTTGTGTGCGCGCGTGTCCTTGTGTGTCTGTGCGTGTCTGTATTTACTGTCATGTGTCTGTGCCCCTCTAGTCTCTAGACCTTTCTATTGGTGACTGTGTCCAGAGTTCATGTAAGAGAGGCCAAAGAGGAGGGTTGACAGCCCAACACAGGAGCTGGCTGTGTCCAGAGTTCATGTAAGAGAAGCCAAAGAGGAGGGTTGACAGCCCAACACAGGAGCTGGCTGTGTCCAGAGTTCATGTAAGAGAAGCCAAAGAGGAGGGTTCTTGACTCCCGGAGAGTCAGCATTGCCTTGGCTCGGGCTGATCGCTATACTAACTCGTTTGGCTGAGTTAGGGGGAGGGGAGCCGTGGGTGGGTCCTGGGCGTTGTGGACAGCGACCCCTACAGTTCGGTCGGGGCGCCTGCTCAGCGAAGGTAGGATCTGGTGAGAGGTAGTGCGGCCTCCCACACGTTACACTCTCCCAGTGAGAATCTGCGCGGCCAGGCTGGCTGCCGGCTGGCTGCACATGCGTCGGAGGAAAGCATGTGACAGTCTCCGGCCTCTCGGACCAACAGTAGGGGAAAGTGCGCAACAACCAGGAAGGGGGTTGGGAATTGGCATAACTACTAACAGTGGGATGGGAGAAAAATCGGAAAAAGAAGGAGGGGGAAAAAGATAATAATTTTCTTTTTTAAATAAATAAAAAAAGAGGAGGGTTGACAGCCCAACACACAGGAGCTGCCTCAAGGCCCTTTTCCTCACCTTCAGACACAATCACTGCTTGCGCGGACTACATTTTACATTACATTTGATTTACATTTAGTCATTTAGCTGACGCTTTTATCCAAAGCTACTTACAAGTTCTGTACGACAAGTCATCAGGAAGGGCACAACTCTATCAGCTGAGTAACAATGTTCATCAAAGTGTTGAGTGCTACAGTGTAGGTTAGTGTGTACTTAGAGACCATTGACCGGAGGTAGGCGGTAGCGGTTCCCTTTTCCGCACGGTATGCCAGGTCGAGGGCCTTGAAGCGGATTCATTCTGCAATGGGGAGCCAGTGCAGGTCCCTAAGAAGTGGGGTGACATGGGCTGACTTCGGTAGGTTTGAGATCAGGCGGGCCGCTGCGCTCTGAATGAGCTGAAGAGGCTTGGTGGCAGTGGCCGGAAGACCAGCAAGCAGTGTGTTGCAGTAGTCGGACTAAACACGGCCACAGGTGGAAATTTTTCTGGGTCAAGTTTGTTAAAGCCCCCCTTATAAAAGTAACCAACAGACAGAATGGACCCGAGACCACCTATGTTTTCTCATCATAGCATATTGTGTTGATGAATATCAGCGTCCGTTAAAGGATTGTCGAGGCAAAGTGAAAGTGACTGCTTCCCTGCAACTGTGTTGCTTTGGGAAGTATTCACTCAAAATATAGCATGTATTGTACTTTTTGTACGAGGTTCTAAGGTTCACGGCAGGATACGGCGATTCATATGAAGGCACTATGGGCTACTTCGAGTAATATTGACTCCACCGGGTGTCAGCAATCTCACACATTGATGTGCTATCAACACATAAGCCTGCATGTGAACACACCCAGACCCCGGCACACTTTCTCACAGCACTGTACCGGCAAAGCTGTATTATGCTATGTGGTTGAGGCGCTCTAGGAGTAATGTTATTCTGGCTCCTGTTCTGTGACGATACTTGTGGTATCTGTTAAAAAGGTCATGGGCATTTAACTTCCCATGAAGTGAAAATGTACTCTTTTTGTCTTGCTATCTGATGTCCCAGGATGGGTCGCACAGCTATGTACCAGTGCTGGCTAGATAAGTGACCAAAATAAACACATTTTCTATAGTACTTCCTATATCCGAATTCCATCTAATAATGAGATTTGCTAATCAAATAAAAAAATTATCATCATATAAAACATTCTTCCAATTGGTCCTCAGCAATGGAATGAAGGCTAACATGATTTTCAGCGCTACATTTAGCAGTCATCTTTAGTTAGTTGTTCAAATCACACCCCTGCTTCTGTAAATAAATTCCCACCCAGCTTCAGCGTGCTTCATTCAGGGACACGTCAAATAGCTGTGAACACATTTGTGAAACACACATTATAATTCCATTGGAATCTTAATTGCTAAAACGACAATGACCAAAAAGTGCATTACTTTACGTCAACAACACCACTACTTCTGAGCAGGTCCATTGTTACCAGTGGGATAGGGGCCAGTGTCTTCTGCACAGGTGGAACACTCACAGGTTCCATTGAGGCAATTTTTTTGTTCCTCACATTCACCCACTCACTCACACATTAACACTTTCAGCGCCACGCTTAAGTCCCATCTCTACCGCTAGATGGCCAGCTTAAAATAGTTATTTCCACGGTGTTCCACTATGTTTGCAGAGCTGTGTGTGTGTTCTGTATTATAGCTGTGGAGACAATGGTGTGGCTCATTTGACAGACACTACTTGTAGTGCAACATGGAAAAAACTGTTTGTTTCTACACACTGTAGTTTGTAATTTATTACACGCTAAACATTGCGCATTTCCAAGATAATCCAGTCTTTTTTCATAGATCGCGAGATAAAACGTGTTATGTGCAATAAGCCTGAATCGTTCTGGTTGATTCCCTGGGCATAGGCAACGGAATTTCGAGGCGAACAATGTGAATCTCAAGCAGGAGGAGGAGCCCCTACAAAAAAAAAGAAAAAAAGGAAGACGTGTATCCACGCCAATGCAATTCCAGTTCAGACACAGATGATACTGCCACCTGGTGATATTCAATCGGCATTGCAATTCCAAAGTATACAAACGACCCAGGGACGGCTAGAATGACCCGGATGATGATTTAGAACGGGGATCATAGGAAAAATATCAAAGGATTTTAAAATGTAATATTACGTGATTGGCGCAGAAAGTGTTAATAATAAAATAATAATAATAATTTATTTATTTTGTATAGCGCTTTTCAATGACCCAAAGTCGCTGACAATAGGCAAAAAACAAAGAAACAAAGAAGGGGGGGGCAGGAGAGGAGAGAAGGTAATGGAGGGGAAAAGGGGGTGGTAGGTTGGAGGAGGGTGTTATGGGTAGGGAAGGTTGAATGCTAGGGAGAACAGGTAGGTTTTGAGTCAGGATTTGAAGGTGGAGATTGAGGAAGAGTCTCTGATGGTCTGACACACAAGCAAGGTGCCAACCTGCTCATCGGGAGCAATTAGGGGTTTAAGTGTCTTGCTCAAGGACACTTTGACACGCTGGGAGGAGTGGGAATTGAACCGGGATGCTTCCGGTTACCAGACGAACGCTCTACCTCCTGAGCACCAGCAAGGCCACTACTGTTTGGACTAAGGCACTGAGTGTTAGCAGAGAATGGCGAGAGGGAACAGGGGTGCAGTACAGTACATAGGGCTCAAGTCCACAGATTGAGTGTGCAGACAGGGCCCCCACTCGGCAGTGCATGACTAATGTCAGAAAGAGAGAGTATCCCACGGCTAAGCTGCACTTAACAGTGTGCATTGATTTCAGACCCCCGTGTTCCTCTTGGGGGGGGGGGGGGGGTCACCTCTCCCATCCCCATCTCAGCAACCCCCCCTGTATCCATTTGGGTCCTCTCTGCTCTACCAAGAACCCCCCGACCGCCGCACCCCCCTTACGGAGTGTCCCGAGGGACACAGACAGGGTTCGCGGCCACTAAGGCTCCCGTGAGACCCCGCGTACGGCTCGGTCGAGAGCAGGGGTTGGAATGAGGGGGTGGCCAGGTGGAAAATATCTGTGGTCAAAATCAATGCATTGGCACTTTGGAGGAGGGCTCTAGTGGATTTGGGAATTTCCACATTCCCCTCCCTGGCACGCCGGAGCACAAAGACATCCCCCTGAACCTTCCGGGAAAGAGGGACTCTCTGGGAGTTTCTGAAGCCTCTGGCACAAAACACGGCATGGTCAAAAGTATTCGTCCGGTGGCTCGTGACGCCATGATCCACGTTAAAAGATCACGCCTCCTAATTATACAGCAGCTTTTATTGCATAGCGCTTTACAATTTCTGTTCCTCACATTCACCCATTCACTCACACGTTCACACACCGACGGCGGAGGCAACCATGCAAGGTGCTAACCTGCTCATCAGGAGCAGTTAGGGGTTAAGTGTCAAGGACACTTCGACAAGCTGCCCAGGAGGAGCGGGAATCGAACCGGGAACCTTCCGATTACCAGACGACTGCTCTACCTCCTGAGCCACTGTCGTCTCCTATTCAATGTATATAAAAAAGAATCATTCCAAAAGTATAGTGATATATATCATTATCATATGACTGCTAAAATACAATTCTAAGAGGCCTTTCGAGGATGGATGAAGGAGAGGGAAGCAGGGGTTTTGTGTTCTGAGTTGTAGGACACATGGTATCCCATTTGACATGTGCATATTCAGGGAAGCTGCAGGCATGATAATGTCATGTCACTGAGTGAGAAAACGCTCTTCACCACCGTCAGCGTGCCTTGCAGCTGGCATCTTTTTAAGTGAGTCCCAGCACAGGTGGAAACCCGCACTGTGCTTCTTCTATCACTTGTCGAAGTTCTGACTCATCTCAGCTGCATTCAGCGGGTGTGTGTGTGTTTTTTAGAGCGGGACACGCGGCACACTTCTTCTTTGTGCGCTAATGGGCTCTCAGCATCTTAAAGACTCAGGGTACAATTAAGAGGTGATAGCTCGATCTCCCACCTCGCAGTTCTATTTCAGACCTGCCGCGTGATTATGCCTTTTGGGGGGGTTGTCGGTGAACGGCGCTCTATTTAAAGGAAGACTCCCATGAACTCTGTTGAGAAAGGAATAGACTAGTTTGGTTGTTTGAACCTGTCTGTTTGATTCATTACTCCCCTATTGAAATTCCGTGACAACAGACCTTTGCAGTACACGACAAAGGTGTTCAGCGTGTACTTCAGCGGTTAATGGTCAGTATTCTACGTTCCAGCTCTCATCCTGATGTATAATATAATATAATGCAGGACCTCTTTAGAGAGGTCTTTATTCGGCATGCAACGACACAACGACATGCAATGGGCGGCACACACACACAGGAATACACACACATGCAATTGTCTTTCTCAGGGTCGCCAATGCGATTGAGCTCTGCTCCCGTCGTCCTTCCCCCCAAGGGCAGCCGGGTGCAGACAGGGCGTCCGCGAGGTACCGCGCCCGGGGACCAATCTAAGTGCTCCTGCCCGTCTTCGTCAGGGACGCAACAGCGTCAGCGATCTGTTGTGCTACCGTGGACAGGGTGAGCAGGGGGGGGGGGGGGGGGGGGGGGGGGGCGGGGAGAACATGCAAACTCGACACAGAAAGGCCTGGGAGATCCCCCACCTGGGTACCTGGCATCGCAGAAACCTAGTCCCCAAGAGGGATTCGAACCCTGGACCTTCTTGCTGTGAGGCGACAGTGTTAACCACTACACCACCGTATAGGTAATCACAAAGTTCTTTATGAGGGGACATCGGCAGGTGAGCTGCTGGCCTGGACCATGTAAGTAAAGAGAAAGTCCAAGATTATTTCACAATATACTGACTGGAGCAAATGTTGTTTCTGAAATAAAGAAGACTAGTTGTGTTGCAGAGTTCAATCGTGTTTGTGGTTATAGCCAACTGGCAGTCAGCCAAACATATGGCAAAACAGAGCCTGCAGTGGAGAGGTGCCAGCACATTCAGGCAGGCAGTCTGACGACTAGTTCTTAACTAAAGGCAGGTTCCGGGTCCTTTGTGTTGAAAACTGGCCAATTGAAAATTCGGCACAGGGGCCAATTATGGGAATAGTGCTATGGTGCCACAACTACACCCTACTTCTAGCTTTGTTTATGTTTATCTAATTGATTAAGTGGGTTCTTGATACAAGGACAGACAGTGTGTGACAGTTAACTTTAAACATTATATATTTTTTTAAATGCTTGTAGACCATTGTTTCCAAACACAGGAGGACCAAAGTGGATCTGCTCTGAATTACAATGTGATCTGCAAATGTAACAGTGGTCACTATGTACTAGCAAGCACTCTGACCATGTTCTCCAACCCTCCACTCACCAGCACCATGTGACCATGTATTCTAAATACCACGTTCTTATCCATTCTGCCACTTGAAAAGGATCCAATTTAACTTAGGAGTGAGTTTATGGACTGCATTTTATATAACGCTTTTATCCAAAGCGCTTCACACCTTTTTTTGATCCACTTTTTCTCCCATTTTCTATATTTTTCTCCCATCCCAATTTCGCATCATCCAATTCAACCCTCCCCTGTCACGGACGCTGTTTCTTGCCTCCCACAAGCCGGCTGCAATGTGGACTAAGTCATACATAGCACAAGTCCCCTCCGGTACTTGAGGTAACAGCAGTCGCATCTTTTCACCTGCGCAGCTCGATCTCTCAGTGGCGAGGAGTAACGCGTGGCCGTGGGAGGCTCACGCTGCCCCCGACACTTCCTGATTCTACTGCGCAGGCGCACCAACCGACCTGTAGGAGTCGCTGTCCACAACGCCCGATCCCCACCCATCAGTTTCCCACCCCCTAATACGGCCAATGTGTATTAGTACGGACAACCAGCTAAACTGAAAGCAAATGTGGAGCGCTGGGCTCGAACTGACGAGCCCAGCGTCTCCAGCATTTCGTGGCGAGCGCCTTGCCCACTACGCCACGTAGCCGCACAGCGCTTCACACCTTATGCCTCACATTCACACACCGACGGTGGAGGCACCCATGCAAGGTGCCAACCTGCACATCGGGAGCAGTTAGGGGTTAAGTGTCTTGCTCAAGGACACTTTGACGCGCTGCCCGGGAGGAGCGGGAATTGAACCGGGAACCTTCCGATTACCAGACGACCCCCCTACCTCCTGAGCCAATGTCGCACAATGGTATTTAACTTAGGAGTGAGTTTACACCATCGCAAGGTTTCAACCTTGTTATTCTCACCCCTCTCAACTCACTCCATACTCCACAGCGACCCCAGCTGGAGAGCTGGGCACAACCATATTGTAGTAAACTCAGGGGGCAGCCGGGAATTGAACCCAGGTCGACCAGACCATAGGCGAAAGCACTGACCAGTCAACTAAAGGATCCGACCCATTAGCCAAGGGCTAGCGAGTCTAGGCATCTGTGGTCATTACAATATTATCATTTGTAACGGTGGTCACTATAAGGCACACTTTGCGCTCGACACCTGTCCTCTGACTGCCTCGAACCGCAAACCCTCTGCTCACCAGTGTGACGGCTCATCCTGGGTCTGCGTTGTGTTTGATGTTAAATGAGAATGTCCCGAGGGGGAGTCGAACAGGGGGCTCCCGCGTCCGAGGGCGACGACACAGGCCGCTGCACTAAGAAGTGCATTTACTCCTAACTACCGTACCTATGCGTCTGTTAACCCTGTTATGGGGAAGTGAGTTTAATTTACCAGCCCGCACTGCCACAGTCACTCGTCAACACACCTGTTTCCGTGACTGTGGACATACCCACGGGCTTCCCCGTTACACCAGCATCATGTGACCACGTATGTTAAACACCAGTCTTCCATTCTGCCACCTGAAAAGGATCCAATTCAGGTGGTGAAGTGAAGGGTATTCAACTTAGGAGTGAGTTTATCACCATTGCTAGTATAAATCCCATATTGTTGCGTTAAAGGTAATTAAATGACTTTATTTCATGAATGGTCAGGCCCATGCCTTGAATGAACAAGGACACACCGTGTCATAGATGCGAAACATTTTCGCATATATTTAACTGGTTTTACACAAAGTGCCATGCCCGTGAGCCGCCAAGTGGCTAAGTGTGAGTGACAGAATCGACTGAATCAGTGAATTAATGAGTGAATGAATGAATGAATGAATGAATGAATGAATGAATGAATGAATGAATGAATGAATGAATGAATGAATGAATGCATGAATGAATGAATGAATGAATGAATGAATGAATGAATGAATGAATGATGAATGATGAATGAATGAATGAAAACTTTATTTAACAGATTGCAGAATGGGTACAATACAGTACGGCTCAATACACACAATTGTTAAGGGGATGTAGACCAGATAAAGACGTTTGTCTTGTTTACATCAGGGTCCCCCATTTTCAATTCATAGTGAGTGAGTGAGTTAGTGACATTGCCAGTCATAGAGGTAGACTATAGATTATACTGCATGAAAATAAACGAGAGTAAATGTGTTGCTGAGGTCTTGACTACATCTGGCAGGTTAGCAGTCAAACAGACTTTATGGACCACTGTTGAGGTCTTTGTTACTGGTCTTTAGGCCATGGGGATATTATTAATACAACATTGCCATCTGCTGGTTAGAATTAGGCATTACAAGCAACTATCCTTTTTAACTGCTTCACACAGTATATTGCAGTGGTTCTCAATGTGGGGTCCAGTCCAGATAGGGTCCCCAGGAAATGAGGAGTCGTTTATTTTCATTAATATTTTATTCACTAGAAGTTGGTGCAATTAAAGAATGTATTAGAATGAATATGGTCAAGTTAATCTGAGCATAGGTTCCACTCTCTCCACTTATCTCCCCACCTAGACAGGGGATTCGACATGTACAAAGTCATATCTAACAACAAATGGGCTATCTTATCCGATCAAATGGGGATCCACGGCCTATTGCTAATCAGTTTGAAGATCCTTGACATGAAAAAATAAGTTATATGAGATATATTATAAGATTCAAGAGTTTATTTATCACATACATACCAGGGCATACAGTGAAATGCCTGCTACGATTGTGCAAGAATACAATAGTAATTATAGTAAATAGTAATACAAATAAGTAGAATAGACATGTTAATAAATCACTTCAAGGCACTGGGTCCTATGTACACTGCTATACAATATACAGTTTTATTACATGGCGTTTTCACATTCGCCGAAATGCTTGATTGTGATTGGTCAATACATAGCCCCTGACAGCGGTGAATTATTTTTCGATAACTGACCGCTGCCATGGGCAACGCGCAATAATCACCAGTGATTATTGCTTTTCGCAGCTGGAGCAATCAAGCCCACTGACACACACTGCATCAGTGCAATCAGACACACCTGCCGGCTGCCGGCGATAATAATAATCACTTTATTTGGGCTGACAGAGCCACAGAACAACTGCGTCTGCATTTGATCTCGTCTTGTCGATGGTGTAAAATGAATTAGGTATATTGTTAGTAAGTTAGCCATGTAATAAGCGCGATAATGTATAGCTATACTCGGTCATTGTCGCAAAATAATTGACCTTCACTGACGTTTAGAACACCTCGGCGAGGCGCCTCGGTATTCTAAACTCTGTGTCGGTCAATTATTTTGCGACAATGACCTCGTAGCTATACATTATCCCTTACTTACTTCTATGTCCCTATGCTATACGTGCTGTTACTAGCTACTATACTATGCAATAATCACAACAAGTTCTTTTCTTAAAGTGTCCTTTTTTCCCTTCCTTAGTTTAAAGTGTCCTTTTCTTGTGTGTTTAAAGTGACCTATGGTGCGTTTGTGTGTGAGCGAGTGCAGAATGTTGTGTTGTGTGTGTGTATGTGTGTGTTCATGTGTGCTTGTGTTGTGTGTGGAGAGATCAGTGTTCAGTGTTCTGATGGCCTGAGGGAAGAAGCTGAGCCTTAGTCTCTCTATTCTTTCTGCGTAAATGCAGAGGCGCTTGCCCGACCGCAGCAGCTTGAACAGACTGTTGTTGGGGTGGTGAGGGTCCTTCATTATTCTGCAGGCTCTGGATTTGCACCTCCTATTGTATAAGTCCTGCAGGGGTGGTAGTGCAATACCCGTAGTACGCTCTGCTGAGCACTGTCCTGGGCCATGCTGTTTCCAAACCAGGCAGTGATGTTCCCAGTCAGAATGCTTTCTACAGCCCCGGAATAGAAGGAGTGGAGTATCTTCCCTGATACTCTGAACTTCATTAATTGTATCAGGTGGTAGAGGCGCTGTTTCGCTTTTTTATATATATATATATATATATATATATATATATATATATATATATATATATATATATATATATATATATATATATATATATATATATATATATATATATATATATATATATATATATATATATATATATATATATATATATATAGTATAAGATTATAAGATAATATATCATGGCATACCTTGTTAAATATCAGGTTAGTATAGGTAAGTAATTTTGTATTTATATTATAGTATGGTGCTGTGTTCACCTCTGGTAATTTTAATTTCTATGTCGCTTTCTCAGGTATTGCCCGCCCCTTCCTGTAGAGTTTCCAGGTTGCCTGTGGATTGACTCCAGCTGTGGCCCATTACTCATCAAGGGGCGGGTGGATAAAACCTGAGATCACAATCACCCATGGCCTTTTGCCACTACGGACTGTGAGTCAGTGAACTGTTGTTTCACCCTATTGTGCGTGTTGCTTTTTGCTTACCACGTAGATCTGTTTGTGTTATGTGACACACTTATTTAGTTTTTTGTGCCAGGTTAGAATCCCCTGCTTGTGCCTATGTGTGTTGGAGTTATTGTTTTAGAGTTTATCCCTTCCCGTATTGTTATTGTTTGTTTATGGGTTCCATTCCCCTGTTATTTTATAAATATTATTTACTTGTGAAAACGTCTTATTTCCTGGAAATGCACAGGCTGAGTGGGTTGGTGTTCACAACAACCCTATCGGAATTGGATTTAAACATGTACATACAGTATACATTCACGAAGTAATATAAGAACAGATTTCCTCTTATTTTGTTCTTAACTAGCATTTTTTCTTATTTTGTTCTTACCTGGGATTCAGCAATGTTTTCTTATTTTAGCTTTTCTCTTAGGCAAGACCAAATTTTAAGAGTGCATCTTCTAACTACACACCATCCAGACTCCTACATTCTGCATCTTCTAACTACACACCCTCCAGACCCTTACACCCTGCATCTTCTAACTACACACCATCCAGACCCCTACATTCTGCATCTTCTAACTACACACCCTCCAGACCCTTACACCCTGAATCTTCTAACCCTCCAGACCCTTACACCCTGCATCTTCTAACTACACACCCTCCAGACCCCTAAACCCTGCATCTTCTGGTCGCCTGAGACCCACTCCTCTTCGACCTCCTGGGGGGTCCAAAGGAAGCAGGCTATTTCTTGACCAATTTCCCGCTGTCGACTAAAAACCAGTGTCGTCACGTGGGTAAAATAACAGAGGATGCCAACTTTTTTTATTAAAGTTTTTTTTAATTAAATGTTTTAATTAATTTATTGTAAATGCACACTAAATGAAAATACACATTTCAAGTGTAAACAATAGATACAGTTAGCTACTATAGTCCATGGGCCAGACCAGATATCGGCAGTTTTATGCTAGCTAGTTACTGAAGAATAGTAACTCAGTTACTTTACTAGTTACTTACACCCAAAAGTAATTCGTCATTCTCCCCCTCTTTCTCCCTCACTCCCCACCCCTCTCTCTCTCTCTCTCTCTCTCTCTCTCTCTCTCTCTCTCTCTCTCTCTCTCTCTCTCTCTCTCTCTCTCTCTCTCTCTCTCTCTCTCTCTCTCTCTCTCTCTCTCTCTCTCTCTCTCTCTCACACGGCATTGCAACTTTAGATTGAATCTGGGCTTTAAGTGTAGAGCAAATATCTGGGTGCCTATCTCTCTCTACAATATCTTACTCGCCGTCACTCTCGCTCCCACTCTCTCTCTCTCTTTCTTTCTTTCTTTCTTTCTTTCTTTCTTTCTTTCTTTCTCACTCACTCACTCACTCACTCACTCACTCACTCACTCACTCACTCACTCACTCACTCACTCACTCACTCACTCACTCACTCACTCACTCACTCACTCACTCACTCACTCACTCACTCACTCACTCACTCACTCACTCACTCACTCTCTCTCTCCCTCTCTTTCTGAATACACACACACAACACAAATATATATATACACACACACACACACACACAGTGGTTGCCTGTAGGAGGTCTGGTTTGATTACGAATATTGAGAAGCATACTAGGACCGCTACTGTTCCTAATTTATGCAAATGACATGTCGTCAGCTTGTGACTGCAACTTGTTCTTGTTCGCGGACGACTCAGCCCTGCTGGTCTCTGACAAGAACAAGTTACAGGTTGAAAAAACCCTCAGCTCAGAACTCGGCAGAATCTGCACCTGGCTCGCTGATAACAAACTATCATTACACCTTAAACGGAGTCCATTCTCTTCGGATCAAATAACAAACTCAGCAAGACCGACGGCTTCTCAGTTACAGTGGGTGACAATATTGTCACAAGGAAAGATGAAATTACATACCTACCGTAGGTTCCATCCTAGAGGCAAATCTTTCCTGTGACAAAATGGCATCCAATGTAATCAAAAAAGTCAACCAACGAACTAGTACCGGATTTCCTCTCTGGTAAACAAGAATACCCTGAAGACTCTGGCAGGAGCACTCATTCAAGGGTACTACGACTATGCTTGCACCTCATGGTACCAAAGCACCTCAAAGGCGCTAAAAACAAGATTACAAACATCACAAAACAAACTGGTCAGACTACTACTTGACCTTACTCCTAGAACCCACCTCACCCCTGCCCACTTTGACTACCTAGGATGGCTTAGAGTAGACGACAGAGTACAGCAACTTGCAATGGGCCTGGTCTACAAGATACACTACACGACCAAGGTACCCATGTACATGTCAAAATACTTCCCAAAGGTCAGTGAATACCACGATCACAACACCAGAGGGAGCTCCACAAATCATGTTAAACCCAGATTCGGCTCAAACAAGGGACTAAACACGTTTTGCAATTATGCCACATCAATGTGGAACGCCCTACCCAAAGTTGTAAAGGAATGTGAATCACTACCCACTTTCAAAACCACTCTCAAGGAACACCTACGGGAGACTCTAATTCGAAACTGGCGCCTGTAAATGTCCTAACCCAACCCCCTCCAATGTACAGTCATTTACCTAGTATGGTTGTCAATATTCCAATGTACAGTTTTTATAAACCAATTGCTTTTAGCTTGTCAATCAGAATGGAGTGATTGACAGTGTCGAAGGCCTTTTGTAGGTCCAGCATGACCATGCCGCAGTATTTGCCCGCGTCCACCTCTTGTTTGATGTGGGCGTTCAAATAGAGAAGGCATGTGTCAGAGCCCTATTCATTGTCTATTGATCTAATACTGAGTATACAACAGTGGCGGTTCTAGACCATTTTTAGGGGGGCCTGGGTGTAATAATAGTGTCAAAGAACATTAGCTAATGTTAGCTAGCTGATGCTATTAGCTAGTTAGCTATCAAGCTAATGTCAGTTCAGCTAATGTTAGCTAGCTAGCCCAGCTTATTGCTGCCACGCTAAATGAAAAAAATATGTCGTGGCCTCAAAATAGTATTTTGTTACCTCAAAATGTATTTGGTTACCTCAAATTAATCAATTTTGGGCCTCAAAATAATATTTTGTGGCTTCAAAATAGAAAAATATTTTGTGGCCTCAAAATAGTTACCTCAAGTATTTTGTTCCTTCAAATTAATCAATTTGAGGCCTCAAAATAATATTTTGTGACCTCAAAATAGTATTTTGTTCCCTCATGATTTGAACAAACCTTCACTCACTGGAAATGTCTTTTTCCCATAGATGGATACAGGGGCGGACTGGGACACAAATTCAGCCCGGGACATTCAGACGCACCAGCCCACACACCGGCCCACGCACCGGCCCCCAAAACCGGCCCACACAACGGCCGTTATGAAACACTCGTCCAGTATTAAACAACCGGACAGAGTGTGTAGAAAGAAGCGTGGACAGAGCGCTCGGTACGCGCACGTGCAAGATGGCGGCTGTGTGCAAGATGGCGGCAGCGGTGGACGTGAGGCGAGTCGAGATGACGCCCGGAGAGCGGCGGGAAGAGAGGACTTCACCTTCGGGGCGCAGACAGCATACGTCAGCCAATCAACGCAGCAGCAGCAGGTCCAAAGGAAGGGAGTGATCGTGGACACAGGTGCGTCGTCCCACATTATCAACGACAGGAACCGATTCAAGAACTTTGACAGCACCTTCGAGCCGGAGAGACACAGCATGGAGCTGGCAGACGGGAAGCGCACATTCGGGTTGGCGCAGGGGAGAGGAGTCGCACAGGTATGCCTCATAGACAGTGAGGGGCGCCGGTGTACAGTGACGTTGAAGAACGCCTTCTACATACCCTCGTTCCCACAAGAACTATTCTCTGTAAAATCTGCTACTGCAAACGGTGCCAAAGTGTTCTTCAATGAAGGTAAAGATGTTCTTGTAGAGCCTGACGGTACGAGGTTTAACATTGAGGTGTACAAGAGAATGTATTATCTACAAACAGAATGTAACAAAAATTATATGTGTAATGTCAGTCATGATATTCAGACATGGCATGAGATCATGGGTCATTGTAATTACGAGGATATACTGAAGCTGCAAGCGGTGACAGTAGGCATGCACATTAACGGTGAAAAGCATAGACCTAACAAAGAATGTGATGTGTGTATAAAGGGAAAGTTCACTCAAACAAGGAACAGAGGTCCCACGGAAAAGGTAAAGACACCACTTGAGCTAGTTAACACAGATCTAGCCGGTCCAGTAAATAATGAGTCCATAGATGTGTTTTTTTACATACAGTTACGGCTATGTTTGAAGTCTCACGGTATTCCATTAGACATACCAGTTGAACACCACAGATACCACAAATTCTTCTATGAAAGAGAGACATCGAGAGGTTTTGTTTCAGGTTTTTATTATCAATTACTAACGTCCTCGTATGAAACCCTCCAACTAGACTCTGTCTGGAGGAGGGATATACCAGACCTGGAAAGTGACTTTGATTGGCAAGGAGCATGGGCAAATGTCCGACTTACATCAAAGGAACCCGGACCATCAACAAATCAATCTTAACTATATTCACAGGACATACTTGACTCCTATAAGACTGAACAGAATGGGTCTTAAACAAGACTCCAAATGCTCCCAATGTACAAATGGAGACGAAGGGACATTTATGCACATGTATTGGGACTGCCCACCAGTTAAGGCATTCTGGAAAGATGTGACCCAACAATTATCAAAACTCGTATCTTGGAATATACCAGTACACCCCTCTGTATTACTATTGAATGATGTTTTTGAGTTTGCAGTAAATCCACAGCTAAAGAGATTGGTTTTATCGGGTATCACAGTAGCTAAAAAGCTGATCGCATCACGCTGGTTTCAACCGGAAAAAATGTGCCGGAAGGTTTGGTTTCTTACATATCTCGATGTGATTTATCAAGAAATATCTACAGCAAGAATTCTGGGTCTCAATGAATCCAAAATGTCAATGTGGTTAGAAGTGGTGGAGAGAATAAAAGCTAGCTTATAATGGTAGTGTCTGGTTAGGAGCGAGGGATAATGGAGGTACTATCCAAGGAGGGGTCCGGGAGGGGGGGGTTCGAGCTGGAGCATATGTGTGTAGGGTTTTAGATAATAGGTATTAGGGGTATATCCTGTATAAGACATTGGTATAATTGGTAATTTCGTTGGATATACACTGTATACGGTAAAATATTATTATATATTTTTTTTGCTTTCTGTTTCTGTGCTTGCATGTCATTTTAGCCATCTTAATTGTTAGTTTCATTATGCATTGTGTGTTGAGTAGGCCTACTGACTTTTAATAATTTTGTTTTGCAATAAAAAAAAAAAAAAAAAAAAAAAAAAACATTGTGCAATAAACAGGTAACAGGTAAAAAAAAATTAAAATAAAAAAAAAGTTGTGTGTACAGGGGCAGTGTTTGTTTTCTTTCTCAGAGCAAAGAGTGACACACTCCAGGCCGCGTGAATACTTTCGGCAGCCAACTTGCCCTTCCGCGTTGCTCTGATTGGCCGAGCACGCGCATGCGCATGAGCCGCGACGCGCTCCTCAGCCAGAAGCAATACTAAGCTCCGCTTGCCTTAACGCAATTTATACAAATGGAAGTATTGATTACGCCATAACGAATCATTAAAAAAATATACCCTTAACTGGAATATGTTGTGCCTTTACACATTATGTTGGATTATGTAATTGGTTTGTCATGACAAACCAATAAAAAAACGCGAATTAACCGGTGGCTACAACAACACACAGTAACTACATGCATCATTGTTTACAATGAACGGTGGGGCTAATCGAAAGGACTGGACACGGACACGTTAAACAGCAATCAATTAATTTAATATAACAGTCCGGTTCTGTGTTTGTTTGTGTCTGTAGATTGTTGGTGAACAACTAACTTTAGGTTAGTTTAACGCGTCCGTGTCCAGTCCTTTCGATTAGCCCCACCGTTCATTGTAAACAATGATGCATGTAGTTACTGTGTGTTGTTGTAGCCACCGGTTAATTCACGATTATTTATTGGTTTGTCATGACAAACCAATTACATAATCCAACATATGTGTAAAGGCACAACATATTCCAGTTAAGGGTATATTTTTTTAATGATTCGTTACGGCGTAATCAATACTTCCATTTGTATAAATTGCGTTAAGCGGAGCTTAGTATTGCTTCTGGCTGAGGAGCGCGCCGCTGCTCATGCGCATGCGCGCGCTTGGCCAATCAGAGCAACGCGGAAGGGCAAGTTGGCTGCCGAAAGTATTCACGCCTCCAGGCCACAGAAAAATTCCTTGCAGATGTAGCTCCGTATGGCAGCATAAAATGCTTAAGGTCCGATAACGGAACAGAGTTCACAAATAGAGAGTTCCAATCACTGCTGAGAAGGAACAAGATCAGACACGAGACGTCCTGTCCTTACTCCCCGCACCAGAACGGGATAGCAGAGAGGGAAGGACGCACTCTTTTCGAAATGGCTAGGTGTAAGCTAATAGATGGTAACTTATCTAAGAGTCTATGGCATTATGCGGTACAAGAAGCCGCTTACACCAGACATCTGTGTTTTAACAAGCACACGGGCACCACCCCATATACAGCACTGACAGGAAAAAGGTGTGATCTAGCCAGGATGCACAAGTTTGGGTCAGTGTGTTATGCTTATCAACAGGACAGAGGATAGCTCGAGTCCAGGTGTGAAAAAGGACTTTTTGTAGGGCATGACAAGGGCAGCCCCGCTTTTCTAGTCTATTATCCCGATAAAGGGAAAGTGCAAAAGCACAGGTTAGTAAAGTTTGTCACAAAGACAACATGTGAGAACAAGACACAGACACAGGAGCCAGAGCTGGACTCCAGAGTAGGGTGTGAGGAAAGAGAGACACCACAGCCTAGTGTGCTGAGCACAGACATGCAGACAGACGGTCAACAACCCCCAGAGGATGATGACGGGAAGCACCCTAGGGTGACGTCACGTGCCTCATGCAGTGGGAGATATCCCTCCCGGGAACATAATCCCCCAAAGTATCTGAAAGACTATGCCCAAAGAGAAAGTGACGAGGATGACAGTACACTTACCAGCATAGATTACTGCTACAGAGTAGTGAGTGGTGTACCTGCGTGATTTTTTTCCGTAGCCGCATTTCTCTGAGACGTTCTCTGATTGGCACTGACTGACGCCTTCTGATTGGCCACTGACGCGTTTGCCCAATCGCGTGACGAGCTGTGTCTTTGCCCATTTCCACGTCAAACAGCCTGCAAACTACCTGGCGTTCTATCGCCATGCTCTAAGACAAACTCTAACCTTAACCAACTTCGAAATAGTGCCTAAGCTTAACCGTCGAAAGAACTTGCCATCACGCTCTAGGACAAACTCTAACCTTAACCAACTTCGAAAGAGTGCCTAAGCTTAACCAGTGTAGAAACAGGCGTCGGCCAATCAGAGAGCGTCTCCGAGAAATGCGACTACGGAAAGAAATCCAGCGGTGTACCTCAGACTTTTAAAGAGGCCATGATATCCCCTGAGTCAGGAAAATGGGAGAGAGCAATGGATGAGGAGATGAGGTCCCTAGAGGACAATCATACTTTTACTCTAACAAAGTTACCAGAGGGTAGACAGACAGTGGGAGGCAAATGGGTGTACTCAATCAAGGAGGGTATTGAAGGGCACGACAAGTACAAGGCCAGGTTTGTAGCTAAAGGCTACAGTCAGAGGGAAGGAATAGACTACAGTGATACATTCTCCCCTACAGCCAATCTGACCAGTGTACGGGTAGTGATGCAGAAGGCAGCTGAAGACAACTTGATTTTACACCAGATGGATGTGAAGACAACTTACCTGCACGCACCCATTGATAGAGAGATATATATGGAACAACCTGAAGGTTACGAGAAGAAAGGAGAGAAGCTAGTGTGTAAGCTCGAAAATCCATTTACGGCCTGAAACAGTCTGGGCGAAATTGGAACGAGATGCTTCATACATGTGTAGCAGGGTGGATTATCCCTGCTTTATGGGAGTGGTTGTACACGGCCACCTGATAGCGAGAACGCAGCGGAGCTGAGTCCAGCTGGGTCCCTGACTGTAGGCCAGGAATGTTGAAGTGGAGGTCAAGCAGCAGGAGTGAATGGGGCCTAGGATTCACTGACCTAGGAATGGTACTCTGGTCCTTCTTGCCCTCCAGGGCGATCAGCAGTAGCTCCCCACACACCCACACTTCCCCCAATACTTCCTGAGCCCTCCCACACCCGATGGCAGTAAGATGGATGATATATTCGCTCCCCAAAGCAGTACTCTTCCTTAATGATGAGTGGAGACCTTTCACAATGAACTATAGGCAGGGGGTGGGGAAAGGGTTAAACAATAATGAGCATTACCCGGAGAGAAAAGGGTTAGACAAAATGCACATTAAAGACACACACACAGTGCTCCCATTTACGTCTCCTTTACTGAAGCTTATACACGTTACACGTTATCGCATACCTATCAAGGCTACTTCCACACTGGGCACCTAGTGCTCTCGCTCTATATTACAGACACAGTAATGACCTCTTCCCTTTAAGGGTTATCTACTGCTCCGCTTCGCTGTAGGTGGGGAACAGAAAGAAGTAAAGGAGTTCAATGGGAATTTTTATAAAGAACCACACGTTATTAGTACACTCAAAAGAAATTGACAGTGGGCCCACGTTAGCAAATAAAAGTCCTATCTACAGCCGGCTTTTCCCCAAAACAATAAATGGTCGGGGCGCCCCTAGACACTGCTGCCAGCGTTAGTTCAAAGCACCGCTTATCTTCGCCCTTAGAGAGCCTGCGCCACGCAGTGGAAATGTCTACCGATAAAGTTTCAGCACTCGGAGCGCCGCTGTACTTATCCAAGATGGCGGGCCTGCTCTCACCACCAACCGTCCGTGTGGTAAGATGGCCGTCGGGAGATCCCGCGATAACAGGCAGCGGGGCGGGGTAGACGCTGGGCAGGTGACTGCTGGGTTAACGGCTTGGAGGGGCTGGGGAAGCGTGCAGTGTAGTGACGTCCGCTGCTGGGCTGAAGAGGTGGCCGACACGCGGGCTAAACTGTGGTGCTAGCCTATAACTGAAGCTAAGCTGTGGGTCGTGGTGAACCCCCTGTCATGACGCCTATACACAGCTAACGCAAGGTGGACAATATCTACCACCTGGTCTTCGGCAGTCGCTCGTCTGCTGGTTCATTCACAATGTCTCTTCCGCATTAACCAAACGCTAAACTATCGCATACTTCTATAATAACCCGCTTTGTAACTGAGTTTATCTCTCACGTGCTGAATCTCCGGAGCTCCCGTTCCGTGCGTCCTCCTCCCTCTGTGGAAAATGATGAAGAGGAAGCCCCTCCCTCGGCACCGCGCTCTGAACCCATCCTTCTTCACCTGTGTCTCCCTGCCCAACGTGACCACCAGCGCCCCTGGCGGCACCTGTATCCTGTCCCACTATGAAGTGTCAATGTTAGGATAGGGAGAATCAAAGAGATCAGCCAGTTAAGTGTCAATGTCAGGATAGGGATGATCAAGAGCGGTCGGCCGGTTACACAACGTCCTCGCGAACACAGGGAATGCAAAGAATTAGCGTTAGACACATTGAATAATAGTCAGTCATTTTCAGGTGTCTACACATGTCTAATTGAAGATCACTTCATACAGAACCCAGTAGACCCCTGTGTTTACACAAAGGAGTCAAAAGAGTCAGGAAAAGTGATAATTGTGATTTGGGTGGATGATTTAATCATCGCAGCAGACACCACTA
Source organism: Notolepis coatsorum (assembly GCF_963971535.1). Lineage (NCBI taxonomy): Eukaryota > Metazoa > Chordata > Actinopteri > Aulopiformes > Paralepididae > Notolepis > Notolepis coatsorum. The sequence goes on along the minus strand of NC_140168.1, from coordinate 43,946,401 downwards.
GAAACCTAGAGCAGGTGAAAGGTATGCTCTCCCACCAGATTCAAAATGAAAGACCTAGGTAGGTTAAAACATTTTCTAGGCATGGACTTCGAACAGTATGCCAGTTGTGTAAAAATATCCCAGAAGAGATATGTGGAAAAGATCCTGAATCGTTTTGACATGCAAGAATGTAGAACTAGGGAAACACCATGTGATCAAAAGCTAGACTACCAAGAGGATGCTCAGAAATTGACAGATGTAAAAATGTACAGAGAAGCTGTAGGTAGCCTCATTTATTTGACAACATGTACTCGCCCTGACCTATGTTTTGTAGTGAGTAAATTATCACAGCATTTTGCTGATCCCACAGAAGAGCACTGGATTACAGCAAAACATGTTTTTCGTTATCTCAAAGGCACAGTAGATAAACAGCTTTGTTTCAGAAAGAGCAGCGAGGGCTTAGGGCTTCAAGCTTATAGTGATGCAGATTGGGCGGCAGACGCCACAGACAGGAGAAGTACCACCGGGTATTGTGTGAGTATGGGTACAGACATGGCCGCCTAGTTATAGTTGAAAGTGGGGGTGCAATTTTTAATATTTTTTTATTAATTTTTTTATATATTTATATATATATATATATTTTTTTTATTTTGACAGGCAAGGGGTGGTTTGGAGGGGGTCCGGCACGACCCCCCCCACGGCAGATATTTTTTTCATTTAATGAACCTGTACGTGCAATTTCCTGCAATATAGAGCCTTCAATCTTGACTAATAAAGCTGCTCTTTTCACTATAAAACTCAGTTTATATTGCAGTATGATAGCCAATTACTATAATAATAATAATATTAAAAAATGGAATTAACATATTGCAGAATGGGTACAATATAGTACGGCTCAATACACACAATTGTTAAGGGGATGCAGACCAGAAAAAGACTTTTGTTTTGTTTACATCAAGGTTTTGATGTAAGTAAGGGTGCAATTAACACCGTGCAATCCATTATTTGTGGAGCCCGCCCTTTAAGTCTTTGAGCTATTAGGCTACTAGGGTTCTTACTTTGCGTTTTGGTGTACTGAAAAATGCTCCGATGTCTGTATTCTTTCTTTTTTCTGCCATGTTACCTGGTTGGCTGGACACACACACACATTTTCATTTCAGGTATTGTACCTTAAGATAATTGAACATCTTGATTTACCGTAAATCCTCAAATATAGGACGGGTCTTCTATTTACCTCAGCTGCAAAGAGCACCAGGCCTTTATTAGAGAGGCTTATATAAGAGGCAGGCCTTAATTTCTAAAAATGACACTCATGGACATAATCCCTACATTTTCAGCCTTTTATTGCATTATTATTATAATTAAAAAAAAAAAGAAAAAAAAAGGGATTTTTTTTTTGGGGGGGCCCTCGTCACTAAAGGCCCACGGGCCGCGGCCGTCGTTAATCCGGCCCTGCTCGTCTGCCATAGCGAACGTTAAAATTTGCAAACGAAGTCAACGTTATCCAGCTGACGACACCACATATCTAGATATATGACAACGTTAGCTAGCGGCTAGCACTAAAGCTAACGCCAACCAGAGGGAAACTTTGTTATTATTATTATTATTATTGGTATGACCAGATGGCATTTCGGACCGTGAAACAATTTTATTGTATTGCGTGGTAGAAGTTATACCACTCAATAGTAAAGCTGATGTCTAACATAATAGTTTGTTCGAACAACTGAACTTACTTAGTGGAAGATCCTGCTGTTGTGACAAAGTGTTCACGCTGCCTGCCTGCCTGCGTACCAGCTTACACCTGGAGGCTGCAGCGCTGTGAGACTGGAGTGCGCGTCGCTCTGTCTGCTGGGGGCTGGATCAAACCATATCGGGCAGGGGGGTGTCGCAATCTTTGGAAACTTAAAAACTTGCTATTAAGTGTCATTGCGTATTATTAATTTGATTAAAATTACATAGTTATGGTTAGATAATATTTATATATTGGGGGGGGGGATATATCATATGATCAAAAAGTGAGGGAGCAAAGAGACAAGTTTGCTCCCCCAAGTTCAATACTGGTAGAGCACCCGCTTCGCCTGCTCCATTACGTAGGCGGCTATGGGTACAGACAGCTCACTGGTTTCATGGAAAACAAAGAAACAGCCTACAGTGGCACTATCAACTTGTGAAGCCGAATATATGGCTCTAGCTTTGACAATACAGGAATGTATTTATCTAGAACAACTGCTTGAAGGAATGGATACCTATGTATATAAGAAAACTGTTGTTTATGAAGACAACCAGGGAACCATTGCACTTGCTAGAAACCCTGTGTGCCGACAGAGGTGTAAACATGTGGATATAAAATATCACTTCATTAGATCTGTCATCAGAGAAGAAAGGATGACACTTTTTTACTGTCCTACAAACCACATGGTTGCAGATGCTATGACCAAGCCTGTCTCAAAACTGAAATTGAAAAGATTTGCAGAGGTCATGTTTGGTGTTTAAAATATTGCCTGTTATGTAATATTGACTGCCATGTTCTTTTGATGTTTTGAACTGTATTTTTTCTTGGAAAAGTTGTACAGTATACACGTCATTCATAAGTGGGAGTGTTAAATGTAAGTAATAATATGATTGAATATAACTGCACTTTAACTGTTCCACAAGAGGGCGCTATAGGCGCAAGGAGACGCAGCTATAGCAGCTGACGTCAGGTAGCAGGTATAAGAGGGAATGTTCCCTCCCCCTCTGTCTCTCTCACTCTAGCTCTCAAGGAGAGCAGGTCTCGTGGTGGAAATGTACATATGAAATAAACCATGCCAGTTAAGGCTAAAGAGGACCTCGTTGTCATGACCAGTTATTTTGCTCCCCAGGTGACTCTGTCAACACATCTGTTGTTTAAAAAAAAATATATATATATTTTTTTAATACTTATAACAACATCGATAATTATGGATATCGCGTGATATGATATCGTTATCGCGATATCATTTTTGGCCATATCGCCCAGCCCTACAAGTGGTTATAGTGTAACAGAGTATTTTCTGTTTCCCAAATAATAGATTCTTATCAAACTGGTGAACTTTAGCCCCTAAAGCTGCTAAAATACACATTTTGTTCACTGTTTTGTTTCTAGAAGTAGAGCAGGTTGGAAACCCTAAGTATTACTCTCCCCAAAACCAAGACTTCTCCCCAAGCAGAAACAATTTATGAGTAACGCATACCTACTCACATTATGGGCGGTAAGTGTGTACACAAAGTTAAAACACAGATAGATATACACATTCTCTCCTCAAGTAGATAATGTATTTTTTTGGGTTATCAATGAATACAATTTTTTACATGTATTAACTCTAGAATTGCCACAGTTATCTACAATAGCAACGATAAAGAAGTGCCAACCACATATTTAATCAGAGTGTTTACCAATCGTATATTATCGTTTTTTTTTGTTCCAAGTGTTATTTTTGATTACATCACTAACAAAATAATAAAAGAAAAAATACTAATTTAATCAGATTAATCACTTTATTCAAATTGAGGATTTAGTTTGAGGATATAAAAATAAAAAAAATAAAATATAATTCATAAAAAAAAAAATCTTTTTTTTTATTTAAATGTTTTAATTAAAAACGAAGGTTCGAACATCTGTTCGGAAAAACCCTGACGAAGTTTGAATCACTTTATTCAAATTGAGGATTTAGTTTGAGGATATATATATATATTTCCCCACCCTCCAGAACATTTACAACAAGCGTTGCAAGGGGAAGGCCAAGAGAATTATTAAGGACTCGAGCCACCCGAACAACTGCCTCTTTGAACTGCTGCCGTCAGGCAAGCGACACAGGAGTCTCAAGGCGAGCACAGAAAGACTCAGAAGTAGCTTCTATCCCCAGGCCATCAGGCTGCTAAACGAACAATGAATGAACACTACACAACAACAACCACCAAACACACATAGCACACACATCCACACGCACACACTCACTTTAAACAAACACACTGTAGCACCCACTACACACACTTTATAGCACACACCCACTTTAAACAAACACACTGTAGCACCCACTCCCCACACTTTATATTTATGGATGAAGGATTGCACTACAACTCGTACACCTTACTGTAAATTGTACCTAAAATTGTACCTCATCCCATTTCTGCTTTGCACTAGATAGTACTGTACATTAGTACACTGCATAGTATTGTGTATTGTATATTATATGGTAACTCAGAACATTGTACATATGTCTATACCGAACAACTGTGACCTCATTCTTCTTCTAAATTCATGCTATATTATGTTATTATGTTATTTGATACTATCTTGTCTAGCACAGTCTCTGGAGCGTAACAGTAAGAAGCATTTTGTATGAAAGTATTCTGTACTTCTGTATGACAACTATTAAAGAACTTGAACTTGAACTTGAACTTGAACTTGAACTTGAACTTTTACTTTATTTATTATTATTTTTAAGATTGAATTTTTAGCGTTTATCGCTTTATACTACTGGGCAGTCCAGTAGAGCAGGGGTTCCCAAACTTTTCAGGCCGGGACCCAGAAAATAAGGCGTCAGAGAGCTGCGGCCCAATGCACATCGTCAGGCTTTTTTTTTAATTTATTTGCCAGGCGACCGATTTTTTAAGCCAAATATCACTTCAATCCTATTAAGTTAGTTCAAGTTAGTTATTCATTTATATGTGCTATTTATGAGAGGGCTAACTTGTTGCAAAATAATAATGATAATAATAATAGCCTCATTAAAATACTATTGTTGCTTCGGTTGTTTTCAGCGTTTTATGTGCATAATCTGTTATTTAGTTTGAAATGTTCGTTGAAATAAGTAGATTTTTCGTTTTTGTTTATTTATTAAGTTAATATAAAACCATATAGTCACATTTTAGAATACAATAGAATAGAATTTTAGAATACAACTAGAAACACTGTCCTGGCCTGCTTCTAAGTACAGTGTCCTGAAAAAAAAAAAAAGAAAAAAAAAAAAATTGGAAATCATCTCGCGGCCCTCCCGTGGCTGCTCGCGGCCCACCTTTGGGTCGCGACCCCGACTTTGGGAACCACTGCAGTAGAGAGAGAGAGAGAGGAGGAACGGGAGACAGAGTGGGGGGAAGACATTCGGCAAATAACGACGGGTCCGGGAATCGAACCCGGGTCGGCCGTGCTGCGACTCAGCGCGTTATGTGGTTCGCCACTGGGGCGCCCAATTTTACTTTTTTAAATTAAAAACGAAGGTTCGAACGTCCGTTCTAAGAACCCTGACGAAGTTTGAATCCCAAAAACAGGCTTTGGGGACAGCCTTACCAAACATTATTTATATTATTCATAATGTACTCAAACATGTTCCATTGTGATGTCACAGTATTATTGTCGTGGATTTTGACGTCTCCAACGACAGGTTCTCCACGGGCATCAAGCAGCCTAAAACAGTGTCACACTGCGAATCAGGTATTCTGAAATAATGAAACAGGAGCTAAAAGAGACAGTCGGAATACTCACGTTAAATGAACACAGGTTTATTGGAGAAGAAAATATATATATACAGTACGCCCGTACGGACGGACTTTTAGTCTGTCAGAGTGCATATCACAGGTCTGTCAGAGTAAAAGTGACAAAAAACAAAAGTGTAATGTGTTATAACACAGTGAAATAGAGACGCCTTCTTCGATGCATTCTTAGAACTGGGAGGCTCCAAAAAGGGGCTTCTAGCCGGCGCTGACCTTGACAAACTTATCAGGCCAGATGAATGGGTGCCCTGTCTTAAACAGAAATCCTGACTTCACAAAGAGAGAGAGAATGTGAAATTACACTTCACATTTAAAGGAGCTTGGTGTGTGAGGTGTTTAAAGGAGCTTGGTGTGTGAGGTGTTTAAAGGAGCTTGGGGTGTGAGGTGTTTAAAGGAGCTTGGGGTGTGAGGTGTTTAAGGGGGCTTGGTGTAAAGGAGCTTGCTGTTTGAGGTGTTTAAAGGATCTTAAAGGAGCTTGGTGTGTGAGGTGTTTGGCTCATGGTTTAAAAGGGCCAATAAATTAACTATAATTTGTTCATTTATTGTTGTTAATCTGGTTTGGCTGGTGGTTTGGTGTTAATCTGGTTTGGCTGGTGGTTTGGTGTTAATCTGGTTTGGCTGGTGGTTTGGTGATAATCTGGTTTGGCTGGTGGTTTGGTGTTAATCTGGTTCGGCTGGTGGTTTGGTGATAATCAGGCTCTACCCTCCCACACATCAAACCATGACTATTTTACATGGTGTTGGTCTGAAGTCGCACAAAAGCGCTGATCTAAAATCAGTGTTGCATTGTTCTCTCTCGAGTTGATGGGGGACCCTGGTGTAAATAAGACAAAAGTCTTTCTCTGGTCTGCATCCCCTTAACAATTGCGTGTATTGAGCTGTACTGTACCCATTCTGCAATCTGTTAAATAAAGTTTTCAATCAATCAATCCTGAGGCTGGCGCAGGGAGAAGGGAACCAGGACCGCTGCTGAGACATGACCCCCCGCTGTGCCGGAGCCCCCCCCGCCACCACGAAGCTGGACAGGGTGACGTCGCAGGCCGCGCCGCACTCCAGGGGGATGGGCGAGAGGCGGAAGTGACTGAGCATGTCCATGACGGAGGGGAAGCGCAGGTGCTGCACGCGGCACTGACCCCAGTCCGTCAGAGACAGCCGCAGGTGCTTTGCCTTCCCCTGGTAGTTGAAGGTGAGGACGTAGTCCCCGCGACGCGTCTCGCTCTGCCGCACCAGGAAGACCCCGTGGCCGACCAGCCCGGAGCTCTGCACCAGGTGGGCTGCCTTCACCCTGGAGATGGGTCCGTGGAACCAGGGGTAGGAACTAGTGGTCTGCAAGGGCCTTGAAATAAAGCCCGAGCCCTGCCCGAGCCCTTGAACTTCAGGCCCTGCCCGAAAATAAGCCCGACTGTAAATAATATTTTAAGCCCTAGCCCGCATGAAAACCCGAAAGAAATTATTATTATTATTATTATTAAAATATAATTTTTTTTGTATTTGTTTTAAATATTCGAAACACGGTTTTATATGAACGTAATAAATAAACAAAACGAAGAAGCATTTCGCAATGCCGTCTCTCCCAGTGCTCGCTTATATAGACTGACTCACACATCAGCCTCAAAACGTATTGAAGGCTATAGAATCTTCTTTGACACACACACACACACACGACACACAATAGCCTACTCAGTCAAACAAACAAACAGAAAACAGAAATCAGATTTCGAGCAGAGCAACAAAACAGGTAGCGAGTCGCGACCCAGCAAATAATAAACATATCACTCACCACGACGTCAGCAACGCGTTGAACACCGTTAACAAAACCGGCTACATACATCCCAAGAACAAATTAAAACGTTCGCCAACTGGCTATATTCCAACACAACCAATCGAGTTGAACTTGTCCCCCGAGTTCTTCTCCCTGCGCGCTGCAGTAATTACATCCAAATGTTTCTCTGGCGCAAAAGAGAAAGTGAATCTTAAAACGAAGGTTATCATATAACCCTAGTTATATGAGAATTTTTTTTTTATTTTAAACGCAATAAAAAAAATAAAAAAAATAATAAAAAACGGCGGTGCCCGGGCCCGGCCGAGCCCGAATTATTTATTAAAAAAAAAGCCCTACCCAGCCCGAACCCGCCGGGCCGGGCCGGGCCCCGTCGGGCCTGGGCAAGGTTGCAGTGCACTAGTAGGAACACAGGAAGTGATCCATCTTGTGGTACACCTGCTCCGGAGGGGCAAAGGTCACCGAGCCCTGGCTTCCTGACTCTGAGCTCCCTCTGCGACTGGCTGGAACAGTGCTGTCAGTCGAGGAGGGGAGGGGCTCCAGGTCCACACTGCCAGACCTGTTGTTGATACATTCTTTCAGCTCAGTGGTCCAAGAGTTGACCTGCTGGTCATTGTCCGTCTCAAATATCAGACTGCCTGGATAGTGATTAACCTTTAGAACAAATGTGTTGATGTTGTCCGGCATCTCCACCCGGTTGCAGCGCCGCACTTCCTGAATGTCTGAGCAGCAAGCAGTCAGCTTCAGACTGGAGCCCTTTGGAGGATCATAAAGCTCCAGCTGGTACCTCTCCCCTCCGCCTCCGCCTCCTGCCAACGGGTCCCTGGTCCTCCGCACCAGCAGGCGGCAGCGTTGCCAGCGGGGCTGCGTGTCGGAGAGGGTGTCGTCCACCAGCAGGTACCTCAGCTGGCCCTCCTTGCAGCAGCAGCTGCTGACCTCCTCCTCGGGCGCAGCACACTGCCGCTGCGTAACCGCCGGAAGCGATCCAGGAAGTGAGAGGCCGCCGTCGTCAACGGCGACAGGGGGGGCGCGGCTCTGGAGTTCAGGCGAGAGGAGGAGAACGTGAGAGGGGACAAAGAGGAGGAGGAGGTGAGAGGGGACGAAGAGGACAGGGGCGTCACCTCCTCGACAGCCACGCCCTCTCCGTCCCCGTCGGTCGCCGATGAGCCACCATTGGGACCGGGGTCGCTAGGAGACAGGCGGTCGCTAGGAGACGGGTCCTGGGGGGAGGGGGGGTTGGGCCTCTTCTGGAACAGCCGTCTGACACTCCTTCTGATCTGCGTGACGGAGAAGTGCGTGACCTCGTGCGCGGCGGGGGGGAGCGAGTCCGCCGACGAGGAGGAACAGCGCACGCTCCCCTCCCCCTCCTCCTTCTCCTCCTCGCGGCTCCCGCCCCCCCGCAGCGCCACGGGGTCTCCCGCCGCGCAGCGCAGGGGCCGCTCCTGCTCCCGGGCCACGGCGGCCGGCTCCGACTTCAGCGGGGAGAGGACGGCTCCCCCTCCTCCTCCTCCTCCCGCCTCCCGGTAGTCCAGCGCCCCGGAGGAGAAGGAGGTGAGGCGCAGCCGGGCGCTCACGGGAGGAGGAGGAGGCGTGGCAGCGCTGGTCGTCGTGGTGACGGAGGAGGAGCCATCCTTGTCCACCTGGCAGCAGAAGTGCTGCTGGAAGAGGAGCGTGAAGTGCTTGGAGAAGGTCTCTGGCGGCAGAGCTGCGGCAAAGCTGCGGTAGTGGCCGGCTAGCTCCCGGACCGTGGCGATGGCGTGCAGCTCCCTCCAGCCTCTAGGGGGCGGCGCTGCCACGCCCGGGGGTCCCCCTCCTCCCCCTCCCCCGACTGATGTGGTGGTGTTGGCTGGACGGATAGTGTTACCATTCATTGCAGTAAACAGACCCTGAGAATCAGGTTCTCCGTTCTCTGGGACCGGTGGGGACCTCCTCCTCCGCAGCACGTCGACGACAAACCAGACGGTTTGGCTTCTTCTCCTTCTCATAACGGAAACTATTTGTTGGCGCGGTGGTGCTTCTAGATAAAGTAACTCAACTCAAACGGACTCCCCGGTGGCCGGTGTGAAAACCAAACTAAAACACGTTATTATTATTATTATTATTATTATTATTATTATTATTATTATTATTATTATGATTATCTGTAGTACCGGAGGTTGTTGTATAGTAGCGTCCTCCTCTCTCTCATGGTGGAACATTCTAGAACATTTGTGATGTCACAGTATGATGTCATAATAGAACATTCTAGAACATTCTTCCTTTCCTTAGAGCAATATTTTTCTCCACGTCAAGTGGGCATATGAGCAACACGTTGCTTGTGATGAAATTTGCGAAGGAGATGAGTGTGTGGCCCATCCCGGCTTATGTAGGTAGGCGGATGGGGGTGTGGCCAGATGAATGCTGGCATTTAAAGGTACATTTGAAATTTATTCAGTGTGCATACGCTGAAGCGAGATTATGCATGAAACGCTGAGCGTGAGCTAGTGTGGCACAGAACACACCATTGCTTAATTGTAGATACACCAATGAGGTTTAAAAGCACTATAAAAATGCAGCAGGTGAGTTCACCTGTCTTCAACCAAAATGGAAGGAGAGTGAAGTACTGTACAGAGAAAGTGAAAATATACAATACATTCACCAAACACTATACACAAGACAACCAATGATGCAGACTGATGAAAATATAAATGTTCTCTCCATATACCCAAATCAGTCAACATGTCAACATGGAGAATCACAACAAAAAATTATCTTGCCAGATCCAGCTAGCAAAGAGATAATGTCTAGTATTTTCTGTACTCTATTTAAATGTTTTCTATTTTTGTTTTACTGTAATTTTAACCTGTACTGGATACAGTATTTTATGTTTGTCTGATATTTGCTGAGCTTACAGTGTTATGCACACTGTAGTAGCATGAGAACTGGGACATGTTTTGTTGTGATTCTCCATGTTGAAATGTTGACTGATTTGGTTATATGGAGAGAAGATTTATATTTTCATCAGTCTGCATCATTGATTTGGGTATATGGAGAGAAAATGTTTGTTTTCATCAGTCTGCATCATTGATTTGGGTATATGGAGATAAATAAATTATATTTTCATCAGTCTACAGCATTGGTCTTGTGTAGTGTTTGGTGAATTTATTGTATATTTGCACATTCTCTGTGTACTTCACTTACAGTACTCTAATCACTGAGAAGTAGAATAGCTAAATGTGTTTTAGGTTAAGCACAGCAGTGTGTAACTGGTTCAAACAGAATTAAGTTATATGAAACGTGTGTTTCATATGGTAACAAAATGTAGTTTTTATAAATTAGTGTATAGTTTTGACAAGAGTGTTTAATTTAGCAAAGGATCTGAGGTGTTCTGATAATTGTGTGTGTGGTTGTGCTTGTGTGTAGTGTTTTGAAACACAGGGCCCTGTTTTCAAAATTGTGCTTAACACATTCCCTGCCACGCTTATATCCATCAATGTATGATCACTGCCACCAGTCTAAGCCTATGGAGATGTTTACCTTCTTTGCAGGGCTATAACTTTTTAAATTGTATTGCTAAATTGACATTACTATGGCCCATTCAACATCGATTATCTATAGTTCAGGATGTAGGAACGTTATACTTTTTCATTCATATATTCATACGAAAATACCGTCTAGAATATAAATATGTTTTTATCGTTTTCTGCAGTAATTCCTAGAACGTGAGCTATAGGCCTAAATGCATATATAGATTATCAACTGCCGTTTGTTGGCGATACACGCTATATTAAAAATTTCAACTGTACATGATCCTAAACGTTATGACTTATTATGCGCGGATGAACGGGGGGGGGGGGTCGTTTATAATTCCGTGATCGTCAGTAAATGCTTTATGTAGTATGGGTGATATATTGATCAGAGCAGTTTGCATTGATAATAATAAACAAACAGGCTGAAAGTAACGTCAGCGTCCTCTTACCATTCGCCGATGAGACTGGAGGAAAAAGATCCAACTTATTTGACGGCGATCTCCTAAATCCATTTCCGGTTTGTATAATCATAATAAACGCCCAAATCGTATCGATTATTGCGTTATGGCAGCGATCGCTACAAACGGATGTGTGTACAGTCCCACAACAACTCGCCGATCATCCACCAGGCGGCAGTATTGAAGCGTTGCAGAGTTGTGCAGGCTCCCACTGCATCAGACCAGGCTCCGTGAGGGAATTATGAATAACATGGCGAAAAAATTAAATATGATCTCAATAACGTTGTACGCTGTGGAATGGCAGAATTCGCATGAACTTGAAACACGTCGTAAGCCGTTTCCGGTGGTGGATGTGTTAAGCAATAAAAAAAACTGTATTGTGTGTTTCATTATATACATATGTCTCAGTCTTCTCATAAAAGAAATATTAGATTTTTGGGTATTTTCCTGCCTTTGGTCCGCTTTGCATTCACATCTCAAATGAACCGCAGCAGGATTCACTTGCAAGAGTGAATGAGCTTTCACACCACCCCAAACCAACCGGACTATCCGAGGAAATTAACCAGGGTTCGATTAAAGCTTATTATAGTTTATCACAGTATCATGAGCATGTCTGTCAGTGGACACTGGACATGGGTATGGATGGCTCCAGGTGCTGCTGCGTTAAAGTGCACATCTTCAATACCTATACTATTTAAAAGCACAGTGCAGGACACACTGAAAGGTTATCGCACCTCAGAGATGGCAGTGGACATGTATGACAGGACAAAGGCCCTATGTAATGCCCTTGGGATTGAGGAACATACTACCAGCCAAAGGAGGAAGCAGAAAAGGATGGACGAGTATGTAGTTGAGTCATCTTGTGGCACAAGCTCAGACCTCAGCTCAGGAGATCAGCTGAGACAGAGATTGTTCTATCCAGTCCTTGACAGAATGCTGCAAGAGCTTGAGAGCAGGTTCTCATGAGTTGGAGAACAACTTATGAGAGGCAGATACAGGCATGTTATCCAGCCTCAGACCAGTTTCTCTCAGTGGAATTTCTGCAACCCCTCGCCACACATAACAATATCCAACTACTGCCAGAGGAGATCACAGTTGCAACGTGTGTCCTGGCCAGGACAGGCAGAGATGCAGTCCCTACTATCCAAAGTGTCTTTTCCCTCCTGGATGATAATAATAATAATGCATTTGATTTATAAGGCGCCTTTCAGGACACAAAAAAAAAAGTACAAATCTGTGAATGAAAGAATTATAGGATCAAATGAAAACTACTTACTAAAAATGGATGTTTAAAAGTACAAAAAAACAACCAAAAATACCAAACACTAACAAACATTCAGCACAGACAATGGGGATGCTGCCATCTTAAAAAGAAAATAATAATAAATAAAATGTAAAATTTTTTTTTTAAAGCTCCGGGGCTAGGAGAAAAACATCCGGGGCTAAAGCCCCGGAAGCCCAGGGCTAACAACGCCACTGGTGCCTTGCCTACCGTTTTGCTGTGGAAAGGTGAGTGTCCTCAACGTCTAGCTAGCTGTTCTACTGAATGTTAATATTGAATCAGACAATATTGAATACTGAATGTTAATATCAGACCATATTGAATACTGAATGTTAATTCAGGTTGACAGTTGACATCATTTGACAGTTGACAGGGGGCTGGAAAGTTGATTTAAAGGGGACATGCATTATAAATGCCTTTTTTCTGTGTTTAGCATGGTTTTATAGTAATACAGGTTAGTATCAATGGGTCTGTGTCTCTAATTACCATATTGACTCATCAGTCTAGTCTCGAGTTCACGAGATCTTCCCTCACTCAACTAAACTGTTCAGATTTGACAGTTTCCGTGACGTCGACATAGCATTGATCTGCAGTATCCCCTCTATGGTTGTAGTGCAGGGTCCATCCCCTCTATGGTTGTAGTGCAGTGTAACCCGACACTTCCTCAAACGGGTTTTCACAGGCAGAGAACGAGCGAGAGGGAGAGAGAGAGAGAGAGAGAGAGAGAGAGATAGAGAGAGAGAGGCACGGCGGGAGGGACTGCAGAAGTGTGTGTAATGTGTGTGCGCCATCTCTCTCCCTCGTCAGGGACACACACATACACAAACTTGACTGCATGTGTGTCGGGGACGTAGGCATAGTGTAACTTGACACTTCCTCAAACAGGGTTTGACAGGCAGAGAACTAGCGAGGAGAGGGAGGGAGGGAGGGAGAGAGAGGGATGGATAGATAGATAGATAGATAGATAGATAGATAGATAGATAGATAGATAGATAGATAGAGAGAGAGAGAGAGAGAGAGAGAGAGAGAGAGAGAGAGAGAGAGAGAGAGACGGCGGGAGGGACTGCAGAAGTGTGTAATGGATATATGAAAATGTGAGTCTCTCCCTCTCTATCTCTCTCTCTCTCTCCCTCTCTTTCTCTCCCTCTCTCTCTCTCTCTCTCTCGAACGCAGTGAGCGCTCCGTAATATGATCATGATCATTATGATCGACTGGAATAAAAAATTATAATAATAGGTTTACTACTTACATACTGTAGTTGTCTCCTTAATACTGTAGTTGTTCATTAATGTTACCTAAATGTCATAAGTGAATTATATAGAAACAACTCACCAAAATTGACTATTGCACAACTGATTTGACAAAAAAAATCCACCAACCATGGCATTTAGGGCGCTTTCACATATAGTTTTGGTGGACTCGGTGTGGTTCTGGTGGTGAAGTTGCAACATTGTTGCATTCGTCATTTGGTTTGTCTGCATTCACATTGCAATTTGTCAAGCGCACCAAACTTTCTGAACAATGTCACGCGGTCGAAAAGGGCGCTAGTCTATTGGACACAATGGAGAGTGGAAATCCCTCCCCTTCAGGAAGTGAAATCCCGAAAACACAAACAGCGCAAGAAGCGTGATAGTAGCAGAGACATTGGCATTGATCCATCATTCGATAATATACCCCTTACCGCCATCCTCTCGCTAAACAACTTGTACACCTCGTTGTTTTTGTGAGTGCCCACAAGCAGCTGTTTTATTTGGTCTTCTGCCCATATGTTGATCAGGGCTTTCACTTCATCATTCGCCCAAGTCTGTCCACGAGACATGTTTACAGTGTGCTTGTTTTGCAGTGAATGCCGAGCACCGCGGTAATAATAATAATAATAAGCCGCTGTTTTTTTCTTCCTTCTACCCAAGATGCACAGTTTATCAGGAGACATGTTTACAGTGTGCTTGTTTTGCAGTGAATGCTGCATGCCGCGGTAATAATAATAATAATAATAAGCCGCTGTGTTTTTTCTTCCTTCTACCCAAGATGCACAGTTTATCAGGAGACATGTTTACAGTGTGCTTGTTTTGCAGTGAATGCTGCACCTATATTTGGTCCGCGGTAATAATAATAATAATAATAAGCCACTGTGTTTTTTTCTTCCTTCTACCCAAGATGCACAGTTTATCAGGTGACTTCCTATATTTGGTCCGCGTTTGGTCCGATGAAGCGAACCGAGACCTCTATGTTTTTTGGCGGACCAGAGTTCGCGTGTTTGGTCCGAACTAGAGTTCGACTGTGCATTCACACAAACCCAAAAAAGCGGACTATCGAATTCTGGTCCGATAGTCCGGACCAAACAGCTCTGGTGTGAAAGCGACCTTAGTGAAATTATGCTACTGCTCTAGGGGCTGAGCCCCCCTAAAGGCCTGATGCTAGAACCGCCCCTGGTCTAAAAGATGAAGCGCAAATAAACGTACTGCTTACTTATCTTTTGCATTAGTGATGTGCCAAACGGATCATTTCAGTGAGTGAGCGATTCGATACACGCTCACGACAATGAACCGATTCCCTATTTCGACTCACGGTTCACGGATCATTGACACTTCCGGAGCCAGCTGCCGCATTCAGACTATGATGCGCGAGCGCGAAAAAGATTTGGCCGATGTTATACATACAATTACATACAATTGTTAAGGGGATGCAGACCAGAGAAAGACTTTCGTCTTGTTTACATCAGGATCCCCCTGTTTACATCAGTAATCATCTGTAACATTTAGAATTGATTTCAAGGTCCTCCTCCTTATATACAAAGTATAAACATTGCGATCATCTACTATTGAAGGTTCCAAGCCACAGTCTAAAGAAAATTAGGGATGCAGCCTTTGCTAACTATGCACCAAAGTTATGGAACACACTACCTATGGAAATTAGGGAAGCTAGATCTCTTAATATTTTCAGAAATAAGCTAAAAACGTACCTCTTCACCATAGCCTTCTAATACACCCCGCTGTTGATTGTACTGTAGCACTATTTTACTCTGGCCATTCTATTGCATAATTTTACTATCTATTCTACTATTCTATTGTGCAAACCAGTCAACTTACAAAAAAGGGGGGGGGGGGGGCGTGAACCGACTCATTGCCAGACGTGAGCGATTCGACTCACGCTCACGGCAATGACTCGGCTCTTATGAACGAGTCGCTCATGACCGACCCATCACTATTTTGCATGCTGCTGGTGGCGGTAGTGACAAAAAGCGCGCTTCAGGCTTGGGGACGACAACTCGCTCCGCCCACCAACCAGTTCTCTCATTTAATTGACTGCCAATGACAATTCTTCAACGCTTACTGGCAGGGACGCACGTCAATCACGTCGGAGGCGTATCTCTACCCTTAACCATTCAGCGCACACCCGAGTCCCCTCAGAGAGAGAGAGGTGTCACCGAACCCGATCCCCAGTTCATCACCCGGCTAAAGAAGAAGACGGCGACAGGTGAAATGGAAGAATCTACCGAGCAAATGAGACCCCTCTTGCGAACGGTAAGTGCCCACTGAGTAACGGGTCATTTGATTTAGAAGTGACGGCCGTCCATTCATCCTTGTACGTCGTGTTTTTGGCCCCTCTCTTGAACCGCTGCGAAGGAGAAGGGATGCTTCGGTTTCCGACCCCCGGCGACAGCTATTGTTAGCCGGCTTTCTTGTTATTATGACACGTGGCGACGGAATAAGTCCCATTCAACGCGTTAATACAGGCTAAATAAACTTCGACCAGAAACTTTGTATGAGTTTGTTTTACCGACTGCTTTTATTTGCTCGGCTCCTCTCCATTCACTGCCTTCTTCTCGATATAACGTGAACCTATAGCTAACGTAGCTAACCATTAGAACCCATTGGGCAGGAGGCACGGCTACTACGGCAGACCGACCTCCGACCCTGGCTTAGCCTTTGTTTTCATTATGTCCTCGTCTGTATGGTTTAATTTAACTTAACATTAGAATGTGTGCCTGATCACACGCGATGATACACGTAATCTAAAAGGAGCTCAGTTTAGCTTGGGAAGATTACTTATGTCATGTTATGATGAATTGAAAATGGGGGACCCTGATGTAAACAAGACGAAAGTCTTTCTCTGGTCTGCATCCCCATAACAATTGTGTGTATTGAGCTGTACTGTAATGTACCCATTCTGCAATTTGTTAATAAAGTGTTAAATCAATCACTTAGCCAAGTTTAATTTGGCTAAGAGACAACAAAAAAAGTTGTTGACTAGAAATACGAGAGTGTAGTGCTGCCTGTCGCAATATATTGTTTTATTTATTGGTCTACTCGTGTTCTTGGTCACAGTGCTGAAGAGAGAGGACGATTAGCCTATTTGAACATGTGTTGAAAATATAGCAGCTCTCTGGTGTTGGGAAGTAATCGGAAACACTTTAGTAGCCAAATCCAAAGCTTGCCAGAGACGGGCTTTACACCCGTATGCACTTTGCAATACATATCAGACACGTGCCTTACAGGTAGGTATTTTTGTTGTTTTATACATGTGTGAGACTAGGGGCCCACTTCCTGTTTTTTTTGGGCGTAACTTTACAGTCACAGATGAGGTGATGTAGTGAGTCAACTGGAAATAGTACTCCGACTACCTTAAAAACCACTGGTTGGAAAGCAAGGTTTAAAACAGCCCACTGCCAGCCTCCCTGCATGCATCGAGGATAGAGAATCTTGAGAGTTGTGTCTGTCTGAGGAAACCTGACCCCTGGCCACCCTGTGAAAGGGAATTGCCACTGCCGTTGTCCCCAGGCTTGGGAGTCAATGCCTTCACTGTGACATAAGAGAACCCTCAGGCAAATCAACTGTCTGATGCCTAATGAAGTCTCCGATCTCATTAACCGTGCCTCCGTCATAGCTTTGGTCTTGAAGAATACCCGATTATTATCCTGTCTGTTGTGTCGGTTAGCCACATTGCCTGGATGTTTTAAACTTGTCTTCAGTTAGAAATCAGCCACTTTGCTAGTGCCATGCTCTTCCAGCCTTGCTGCTTTTTCACATTCCATCTTCAGGGCTACAATAAACTGACCCTGTACCAGTAGAGGAGACATTGCGGAGGAGGGTGCAATGTGACAATCTCCCTCTAGCTGATCAATGCTTTTTGTAGAAAGTAAGTTAGTCATCACGCTGCCTAGGCCAGTGTCTGATTCTTGTGACATGCATGGCTGCTCCTTCTATACATCTCCCAGGGTCATACCAGGCAGGAATGTGGTGTCGTTAAGTGGTCGGCCGGTCTCTCATATTTAACCCTCAACTGTGACCCCTGCTGACCTCTCTACTTTTGCATTATTCTCCTGAATGTGTTTACAACATTTACGGAGAGCCCCCCCCCCCTTTTTTTGGTTTTGATTGGATGTTTACACAAGGCCAATATGCCTCCTGAAAAAGTTGAATGGCCAGATATGCCTTGGATGTACAATGTTTAGCCTATAGGCTAGTTGTTTACTGAGATCACTGCTTGCCAGTATGGAACTAATGGATCTTTTCTAGTTTCAAACTTTGATCAGTGAGTGAGAGGGAGATCGGAGATTAGCTTCAGGCATTTATTACATTCCCAGGGAGTTTACATTTGCCACCACATGATCGCCTCGGTTCTCTGATCTCGATGTTCTTACAAGAGCTCTGTCTGGCACCAGTTACAGTAACCCCTCTCTTGCCTCTTAATGTAAAAGAAAAACAAAAGTGGGGGATATGGTAGGAATGTCCTGCTCCCAGGTGGTGGTTTGTGTGTTGGCTGTTATTAGTTTATGAGTTATTTAATTTGCCTCACAGTCTCACAGATGGTTATCATGATGCAACGCAGCCCTTTTCACAACCCTCACATGGCCACCAGGAGCCACTGCTCACCATAGCTATTACTGTACTGGATACTGTATAGGTTAATATGAGAGGTACAGGTGGGTGTAGAACAAGGCTCACAATTACTAACTCTAATCCTAGACCCAAACTACAATTTCACTCATCTTAAGCGAACAGGAACAGCCTCACACCCCCAAAATGTGGTTGAATATGAATTCAGCCTTTTTTTTTTTTTTTTATCATCCCAGGACCAGACCTATATCTATTTTGTACCTGATTTAGGAATTTGTCTTAGTCCCCAAAATGTATTCGAAAAGCCCACAGATCTTTCACATCATTGGAAAGAGAAACGCGTCGAATCACGACATCCCTATTGATTATTCCCACCCCTAGCGAGTGGTCCGTGTCTCTCAGCGCACCATGTGCCTGTTCTTCTGCTCTCTTGTTTACACCTTGGTCTCTGCTTTCCAAGGCACCAGCTTGCCTCCACACGGCACTGGCTTTCCTTACTCACGGAAACGTACTTGAGGTGTGTGCCAGCCAGGAGAACCTTTGCCAGAGGGCTTTGTGACTCCTGCTGTCTACCTCTTACGAGGGACTGAAATAGTGTTTTGAGTTCAGCCAGTGGTAGGCTGTTTAGCCCAGGCTATTAAAGGCTCACTGAAAAGAGACAGTGTGGACTGGGAGTGAGACTGCTTTACGACACTCGTTGGCCGCTCAACATAGTTCTAAATGCTTCATTACATAGAACGAGCGCCCCTGTGTAGGTCCAGTAGCACAATTCAACTAAAGTACCAGGATAGTAAGTAAGTTAACTTAAAGTAACCCTTCACTCACAAATGGAGGCTGTACAGGAGCCTATAGCATATGGATGGTGTACACAATGGAGAGCCTGTTTGTTGATATTATTCTATACAGTCCTCTTGTCTCTGGAGATGAAGTGTACTTTCACCAAGTAGCGGAATATTAAAGCACAGGCTGAGTCCATAAGCCTTTAAGTGCTTTTTTGTTGTTGTTGCGGAGGCAGTCACTGACTAGGCCAACCACCAAGAATGTGAAAAATTATACCATTGTGTGTTCCCATGCCATGTGCTTTCTTTGTCGACTTACTCAGAGAAAAAAATCTTTAATTAATTTCACTTTTAAAATAATTTAGTTGAGAAGGCCTACTCAACCAAGACCGCAGTATTTTAATGTTTGAAAGCAGAACATATTTGTAGAAGGTATTTTTATAACGCTATAAAGAATGGGGATTAGAGAGATCTGATTCTGTGTAGGCTTATTCCTTCAGCTTTGGCTGGTCTCTTTCTTTTGTAAATCTTGTGTCTCATACTATTTCTAGCAAAATTTGGATTTGCAGGCTCATCCAATTACAGGAAAACGTAAGATAACCCTGATTAATGGTTTAAGCTGGGACAGAGAGAGGACTATAGTCGGTGGAGGCTTGGTTGTGTGAACCTTCCTCTGGGTAATCTAATGTAACACGGTGTAGCCTGCAGCCTAACCATAGAGCCATTTACCTTACCACAATGAATGATAATAGAGTCTATAGGGCTGGGTATCTGCACTGGTGATTACTCAATTCGATCTTCGATTCACAAGGTCCTGATTAAATTTGATCTTGATTTGATATGGATTCAGTTAGGCGCTGGTTTCAGGGGCCCAGCATACTGCTACTGTTGTCAAAAGATGTAATTGATCTATCTCCGGCGCCGCCCTCTTTTCTACATCCTCCTATCACAACTGTTGCTTTCCTCTGACACATACCCTCACATGACCCCATACACACGCACTCGCATACACCCCCCCCGTCCATGCTCTTTCACCCACCTACACCTACCCTGATTCCTCCCCTCTACCCCCTCCTCATCCCCGCCTCTGCATTTCATTGACTTTGCACTATGGTCATGTTGCATTGCTATTTGCACCGCTCTATTACAAATACATCTGATGTTATTCTACCTCATTCAATGCAAGTTTGCAAATATGATAGTTGTCTGTTCTTTTTATCTTATCCATAGCTTTTAATCTTTAGCCTTGCTGTGTTTTTATCTGATGGTATGTCACCCTACCACCCTCTTCCCTCCCACTCAGTTTGGTGAAGCTGTAGCCCTCCATTCGTTTTCATATGTTAATGACAAATACAATGGCATTTTGATCAAGAAAAGAGGGGGGTTTTCCTTGAGGGAGTGTGAGATTTGGTCAATTTGGTGAAACTAGTGTCTACTGTAGTGTGTCTATAGTAGTTCAGCAGAAACTTGGCACAAGGCAAACTACAGACATCTGCATGGCGGGAGGCGCGCTAGAAATTACAAAACAAAAAACATACATTTAAAGATTAGTCTTGGGATTCTAAGATTTGATTTCAAATGATACAATTTGATATAGATTTTTCTTTCCAATATTTCCCCCCAACCCCAGTAGTCTCTGAACTTGTAACTAACTCCTATGTTTAAATACCCCCACTTTGCCTTTTCAGCTGGCAAGAGTGTGTTTTCAACTCCCGGTCAAGTGGTGCACTGCTGATGAGTTCATGGGTTGATCCAGCCTGAGGGCTAGTTCAGAATGAAACCTATTGTCAGTAGTTGGTGGCCATCTGTTACATTAGGCTCTTGGTACTGCGTAGAGCCCGACCAATCAGTCAGATAGGTGCCAAATTAAAACCTTTATTTACAGAACATAATGCAGAGAAAAATGCTTGGGGTAATTTATAAATGTTGTCATCACAGTTTGTCCAACAGAGACTCTATTGTTTACATGTAACGTCATAATCCGCAGTCATTGTTTACAATACTCTTAACTCTTTAATTGCCAGACCCAAGATATCTCGGGTTAACTCGCCATGCGTTTGGACGCCACACCCGAGATATCTTGGGTTGTGGTCATTTTTTCTTTTATTTGATATTTGTATTCATCCACTGACCTCGGTGTTGCCATAGAAAAGGATTTTGAGATTGCCAAAGTGCAATACAGGCCGCATCCTGCCAGATGGCAGTGTCGCCCACCCTTTGCCCGCCCACCGCCTCGGACAGTCCTTCATACCAGCGGCCATCAGGCTCCACAACAGTGGGCAGGGACTGCTGCCGGACATCCAACTAGAACTAATAGGAACCCAAAAAGGACAATAACACAACCTTATGCATACTGCACCTTATGTGAATACTGTGAATACTGTATATTTTTGTTGGATAGTAAATTATAACACTATCTTATGCATACTAGGCTTGGGCGGTATAATTTTTTTCATACAGTCATATAGGGGTGGACGGTATAAACGGTATACGGTATAAACGGTATGAATTTGCTCTACGGTATGGATTTTGCCTATACCGTGTAACCGGTAGTGCAGCTCTAAAATAGCAATGACGTCATGTAACCACTGCGCGACTATTTCACTCGCATTTGCCCCTAAAAATAGATAGAATTAGTCATAGATAATAGATATGTGCGAACTGGAAAAAGTTATTTAGGAGGCTTCGCGCAGTGGGCGTGCCAGCCCCTCCCGCACGCATGTAAACACGGGTCTTCTAGTGGGACGGGACGTCTCCCTGAGCTAACGTTAGCTTAGCTACCGTTACAAAATGACCCAGTCAACTATTCACTTTTAGTTTAATACATGATGAGGCATTGTCTAACCGAACGGTATCTAGTCGGCCAGCTACCGATAGCTCCTGACATCAACAAACGCTCCATCAAGTCTAGTAGAGTAGACGTGTATGATAGCTCCGTTAGCCGTTAGCTCACGTTAACGCAAGTAAGTTCACCGTTCAAAACGAAATGTCCCATTGAACTAAATAATTCACTGAGGCGTTGTATTAACGTTATATATCCGGCTAGCAGTAGCTACAGATAGCTCCTGATATCAATGTCTTATAACACTGATTCGATGCGTATTCGAGCTGAGGGCTTGATGAGCACAGTTAAGTAACGTTATGCCAATAGGGTCCAGGTGCAGCGCCGGAGAATCCTGGCCGTAGCTCTGCTCGAGGCTACTCGAGTAGCTGGAGGCTACTAGAGTACACACAGACAGTGGAGCTTGTTGCGTGGTGGCGATGTCTCGCAGATAATACAAGTACAAGTCTAATTATATAATATATATATTTTATAAAAAAAATATATATATATATATATAAAATAAAAAAATTTTTTTTATCAAAAACGATGATACCGTGATATATACCGTTACCGTCTATGCTTCAAATTATACCGTGATATAAATTTTAGACCATACCGTCTACCCCTACCGTCATACCTTGCTGACATCACACCCCGGTATGGGTATTATGACGGTATGACTTCCATCAGCGGGGGGGGGGGGGGAGAGAAGCGGAGCTAAGTTAACAATATACTTGTTATCACCATACATAATGCTTATATGAAACACGTTGACATTAGGGCCGTTCTTTCAACCTAAAAGTGCACTTTCTTCAACCTCTAACCTAAATTCCTTAGCGACCCGTGTTACCAACGTCGACAAATCAGCGAGCACTAGGGGTGGACGGTATGGTCTAAAATGTATATCACGGTATAATTTGAAGCATAGACGGTAACGGTATATATCACGGTATCAGTGTTTCCGTTAGAATAATTTTTTTTGCCTGATAGGCAGGCTATATAAATGACATCCTCAAGGCATGTAGATTTATAATATTTTAACTTAAAACTAGGCTACTTTTGCGTATAAAGTCATTATATTCCAAATAAAATAAGTCCAGAGTCCGTGCTGCTCCCATTGCAAACAGCCGGGCTGGATGTTGGATTTTGCTAGAAGCATAATGTAGCCGCAGAGCCAGCGGCGCTTTCAGGTCTGGTCACAGCTTTCAGCCGTTGGGTGGGGGGGCGCTGTTGAGCGGACCTGACCTGAAAGCGCCGCTGGCTCTGCGGCTCTGCAGCTGCATGCTATTCGCAAATCCACTGCTGCAGCCGTCCTCCCGGCTCCCGCTTCAGCCGTCGTTATCATAACACTACACGCATATCATAATGTTTACAGCAAACTGTAGTTGATCACCAGGTATGTTTTATTAACGTAGAATAATTCATATAAGAAAAACGATAGGGACATCTCTTACCTTTCTCCACTGGTTAAAAATGCCAGGAACTGAAATTGAAACTTGCTGTGCGCCGTGGTGATATGTGTTTATTATGAAATGACAATTGCGTGTTGACACGCCCACTGCGCGAAGCCTCCTAAATAACTTTTTCCAGTTTGCACATATCTATTATCTATGACTAATTCTATCTATTTTTAGGGGCAAATGCGATTGAAATAGTCGCGCTGTGGTTACATGACGTCATTGCTATTTTAGAGCTGCTCTACCAGTTACACGGTATAGTCAAAATAGACCAATGTGACTCTCAAACTCGCAACAGTAGTACACAACTACACATACAGACGCACAAAACTGATTCTGCATTGATTAAGTGATGATCAAAACCCAGCTTAAGCCATTAAACCCCTGTAGTGAATCAGAATCACCGAAGCCAATACGCACACACACAGTCGAACTGGAACGCTTTACCAAACATACACTCCCGGCATTCATAACGCGTACGTTCATCTTCCATATGCTTAACCATAACATAACTTACTTACCGGTACCCAAACAACGTGTCCCAGAGTCCACATTCATGCACGAATCCATTTCAAAACGTTAGAAAAATGCTCCTTTTCCCGATTCCTCAATCATCCAATGTCTGGAAGTGGACCCATGGTCCATCCATTTGACCTTAATAAACGGACGGCCACCGGTCCATAACCGCATTCTATAGAAGAATAAGTCGTGCAGATTAACACGCATGCGAGCTGAAAGACCCACAGGAACACGCGCGTGGTTCTGCTGAGCTCTGACAGGGGGAAAGACAGACTGCCCTGCCCTCTGCTGGCACGTGGTGTGCACTACAAGCAACGCATCTGATTTGGCGCACAGTCTGTGATGTCACACGGTATTGAAAATCATACCGACGGGATTTCGAAATACATTTACATTTAGTAATTTAGCTGACGCTTTTATCCAAAGCGACTTACAAGTTCTGTACGACAAGACAGCAAGAAGGGTACAACTTCTTTGAAGACTTTGCGATCTTCTTTGAGGAAAAAGTGGAGAACATCCGCAGCTCCTTCTCCCAACCCCCACCCATTCCAAATGCTGTATCGAGAACCTCATCTTTCACTCTGTCATCTTTCTCTCCCATTACAGAAGCCGAGACCCTGACACTGGTAACGTCGAACCGTCCGACTACATGCCAGCTGGACCGGCTACCCTCCCCACTCCTCCAGACCATAGCACCAGACATCCTCCCATTCCTAACTGCAACCATCAACTCCTCACTCAACTCGGGGGTGGTCCCCACCTCCCTAAAACAAGCCAGAGTCACGCCCCTCATAAAAAAACCATCCCTAAACCCTACCGTCATAGGCAACTACCGTCCTGTCTCTCTTCTCTCCTTCCTTTCTAAAACATTTGAACGTGCTGTATCCAACCAACTTACTGCTTATCTCTTACAGAATGACCTCCTAGACCCTAATCAGTCAGGCTTCAGGACTGGTCACTCCACAGAGACGGCCCTCATTGCGGTCACAGAGGCACTTCACTTAGCAAAAGCGAAAGGCCTCTCCTCTGTCCTGATTCTCCTAGATCTATCTGCAGCCTTCGACACAGTCAACCACCAGATCCTCCTCGCGGCCCTCGCAGGAATGGGAGTGGCTGGCTCTGCGCTGACATGGCTGTCATCATACCTCAATGACCGCTCCTACCAAGTGTCATGGAGAGGGACCCTGTCGGCCACCCGCCCCCTGCGGACGGGTGTCCCCCAGGGCTCGGTTTTAGGACCCCTTCTCTTCTCCCTCTACACTAAATCACTGGGTAACATTATCACGTCTCATGGCTTCTCCTACCATTGTTATGCCGACGATACTCAACTCTTCCTCTCCTTCCCTCCCTCAGATATCCTCGTCTCTGAGCGGATCTCGGCCTGTCTGTCCAACATCTCCGCCTGGATGACGACCAACCACCTCAAACTGAACCTAAGCAAAACAGAATTGCGCCACCTGCCGGCCAAATCCTCCCCCCTGACCGACCTTTCCATCACAGTCGAGAATGCAGCTGTGACCGCGTCCCCGACCGCCAAGAACCTTGGTGTTGTCCTCGCCGACCAGTTGAACTTCTCTGCTCACATCGCAGCGACAACCAGAACCTGCCGATTCCTCCTGAGCAACGTCAGAAGGATCCGCCCCTTCCTGACAAAAGAAGCCACCCAACTCCTCGTCCAATCAACAGTCATCTCCCGCCTCGACTACTGCAACGCACTGCTCGCTGGCCTCCCGGCCACTGCCACTAAGCCTCTTCAACTCATTCAGAACGCAGCGGCCCGCCTGATCTCAAACCTACCGAAGTCGGCCCATGTCACCCCACTTCTTAGGGACCTGCACTGGCTCCCCATTGCTGCACGAATCCGCTACAAGGCCCTTGACCTAGCATACCGTGCGGCAAAGGGAACCGCTCCCGCCTACCTCCGGTCAATGGTCTCTAACTACACACCCTCAAGACCCCTACGCTCTGCATCTTCTGGCCGCCTCAGACCTACTCCTATCCAAGCTCCGGGAGGGTCATCAAAGAGAAGTCGCCTATTCTCAGTCCTTGCCCCACAATGGTGGAATGAACTACCCACCCCAGTTAGGACAGCCGAATCCCGTCCAATCTTTCGCCGTCGACTAAAGACTCACTTCTTCAACCATTATCTGGAGAAAAAAAAAATCGAACCCTAACTAACCATACTGTCATGCACTTGTCCTAATAAACTAACCTACACTGTCCTAATAAACTAACCTACACTGTAGCACTCAACACTTTGATGAACATTGTTACTCAGCTGAGAGTTGTGCCCTTCCTGATGGCTTGTCGTACAGAACTTGTAAGTCGCTTTGGATAAAAGCGTCAGCTAAATGACTAAATAAACTATCAGCTGAGTAAAAATGTTCATCAAAGTGTTGCGTGTTACAGTGTAGGTTAGTTTATTAGGACAAGTGCATGACAGTAAGGTTAGTCAGGGTTAGATTTTTTTTTAATAGAATAGAATAGAATAGAAATACTTTTATCCCGTGGGAAATTTGACACTGCAAATCGCTCAACATTTAAACATTTAGACAGGACAGGTCACAAATTAGAATAATAACACAAATCAAATCAAGTTGCCTAGGATAAGACTAGAGTAAAATAGAATAAAATGAAATGAAATGAAATAAAATATACAGAAATAAATACAGTAAGAATATACTGAGCATGGGGGAAGCAGTGTAAACAATTTGGTCAATATAATTATAATTTAAATCTAACTAAATGAAATATATATTCCAGTATTCACAGTGTCACAAGGTGCAGTATGCTTCAGTAGGGCTGGGCGATAAAACGATAACGATAAATATCGCCATAAATTATTTCCTCGAAATAAACATGAAACGTGGTCGCAAAGTTTCGATATATCGATTTTCCAAGTTTGGCTCCGTTCACCCTCGGCTCAGCACACTCACTAACAACAACCAACGTTACGTGATGACGTGCTTACGCACCACAGCTCCAGATGTGCTACTGTTTTGGTTTAGGACTCAAGGCTAGCTAGGATAATTAGCTTGCACGGCGCTATTTTATATATTTACGTGCCGAGTATGTATGTGGCGTGAATTCTGATGCCACGGTTATAGTAGTGTGTGGTATACGGTGGACGTCGTTGCAATGTATTGCGGTGGAACAGAGTATTTTAGGGATATTTAATAATTTTTTTTTTTTTTTTAAACTTACATTTTTATTTTCATTTTTTCAACAACATACATAGACAACATTCATAGACAATACACAGTACATAAATTAAAACAAATAGACAAAAAATGGGTAAAGAAAAAGTGTGACATGGGTCCTTCAGTCCCTTCTACATTTGCATTATTTATTTACATTTTTATTCATTTCCTTGTATCCTTTTCAAACCTCTGTGATGTCGTTACTTCCCCTCCTGTATTCTTCCCATTTTCCCCATTTCCATTCAAACTTTTCTTCTTGCAGCCTCAGCAGATGTGTGATTCTCTCCATTTCCTGTATCCCCTCTACCAACTCTATCCATTGATCCTTTTGTCGGCACTTCTACCTTGTACCACAGTTTAGTTAAAGCTTTCTTGGCTGCCACTATCAATATCTTAATCAAATATTTGTCTTCCCCTTGGATTCCTTCCTGTGACAGATTCCCCAAATACAACACTTGGCCTCCCTGGGGTATTTCGTATCCTATTATTTCATTTATTATCCCTCCTATCTCTTCCCAGTAGTGCCTTATCTTCTGACATCCCCAGAATATGTGTGTATGGTTCGCCCCTTCCTGTCCACACTCCCTCCAACATGTTTTCTTTGCTGGTGTGTAATTGCCCTGTATTTCTGGTGTTATAAAGTATCTAATTATATTTTTCCACCCAAACTCCCTCCATATCCTTGATCCTGTGTTTGTTTGTTGTCTTACATGTGTCATACCATTCCTCCTCCGTTATCTCTATTTCCAACTCTCTTTCCCACTTTTCTTTCACATACAATGTTGTATTTCCCTTACTGTCCATTATTGCCTGATATAGTGCTGATATCACCCTCCCCTTCCGTCCTTCGTATGACTTTACCATTATCTTAATTACCCCATTCTGTTCTTTGTCTCTATCTTGCTTTATTTCTTTGTTATAGTAGTCCCTAATCTGTAAATATCTAAAGTGGTCCCTATTCTCTAGTCCGTATCTTTCTTTCAATTTTTGTAGAGTCTGCATCTCCCCTCCTTCCGTCATCGTGCACATTGCTGTTATACCCCCCCGTTCCCACCTCTTGAACCCATGATCTTCTATCCCTGGTCTGAATTTGTTGTCGTGTGCTATCCATCTCAGTATCTTAGATTCTTTTTCTAGCTTGTATTTCTTTACTATTGTGTTCCATATGTTTATAGTGAATCTGGTAATTGGATCTAGTAGTTGTTCCTGTCTTCTGAACAGCTCCCTATCTCCTATCAGTGTCTGCACTTTGAATCCCTCTCTTTTGGTTTCTATATCTTTCCATTTGGCCTCATAGTTCACATTGCACCAGCATGCTACTGTTCTAAGCTGTGCTGCATAGTAATAGCTTTCTAAACTGGGTACTGCCATCCCTCCTTTCTCCTTTGGTAATTGAAGAGTCACATATCTGATCCTTGGCCTTTCCCCCCCCCAAATTAATCTTGATATCTGTCTATCCCATTCCCTAAATTGTTTTTGTGGTATTAATATAGGTAGGGATTGAAATAGGTATAGTAACCTTGGTAATATGTTCATCTTAATGATTTCGATCCTTGAACTGAAATCTAGGGGCATCACTGTCCATCTTTCTAGATCTCTCTTGGTTTTCTGATTTTTTAGGGATATTTAATTAGTACATTGTCATGGGATACACTGCTCGCTCTGGCTAACTGCTAACGTGCGCGGACTGATGACGACATCAACTCGAGACATTCGCAGCAGAAAAACAAGTCTATTAATAGCCCGTCCATCGGCGCCGGGCATAAAAGTTAATTAAAATATCGACGATAATTATCGATATCGAGTTATATATATATTATCGCGATAACGTTTTTGGCAACATCGCCCAGCCCTATGCTTCAGGTAGTGTATTGTCCTCCTTGGGTTCCTATAAGTCCTAGATCAATGTCTGGCAGCCGTCACTGCCCCCTGTTGTGGAGCCTGGAGGTTGCTAGTCGCGGCCTCCTGCCACTATTGAGCTGCCGCTCTGTGCTCAGTGATGCAGTGAGGCACAGTGATTCATTATATAGTCTGATGGCTGTTGGAATGAAGTACTTCCTGTGCCGTTCAGTGCTGCATTTGGGTAGTGTGAGCCTAGCACTGAACATGCTCCTCCTGTCAGCCAAGTCTGTGTATAGTGGGTGGGTGGAGTTTTCCCTGATGGCCTGGAGCTTAGCGAGGCTCCTCCTCTCCGCCACCCTCGCTAGAGAGTCCAGCTCCACCCCAACCACGCTGCTGGCCTTCCTGACCAGCTCATCCAGCCTGGTTGTGTCCACTGCCCCAGCAGGTCACAGCGTACAAGAAGGCGCCCGCCACCACCGACTAATAGAACATCCTCAACATCCTTGTACAGACATTGAAGGATCTCAGCCTTCTGAGGAAGTAGAGTCGGCTCTGGCCCTTCTTGTATAGTGCTTCTGCATGTTTTGACCCGTTCAGTTTGTTGTCGATGTGCACACCGAGGTATTTGTACACCTCAACCATGTCCACATCAACTCCCCTGATGGAAACGGGGGTCACAGGTGCACTCCTCCTCCCCAGCTCCACAACCAGTTCCTTGGTCTTCGCCACATTTAGCTGCAGGTGGTTTTTATCGCACCATGTGACAAAGTCCACTACCAGTTCCCGGTATTCCCTCTCGTCACCGTCCTTTATACATCCCACTATCGCAGAGTCATCAGAAAACTTCTGAAGGTGGCAGGACTCTGACCGATAGTGGAAGTCGTTGGTGTAGACAGTGAAGAGGAAGGGAGAGAAGACTGTCCCCTGCGGGGCCCCGGTGTTGCTGACCAGTCTGTCTGACACACAGCTCCGTAGGCGCACGTACTGTGGTCTTCCCGTCAGATAGTCCACAACCCAGGACACCAGGGGGGCCTCTACTTGCATCGCCTCCAACTTCTCACCCAGTAGCCCAGGCCTTATGGTATCAAAAGCACTGGAGAAGTCAAAGAACATGACTCTCACAGTGCTCCCCGGCTTGTCTAGGTGAGTGTAGGCTTGGTTTAGCAGGTAGATGACGGCATCCTCTACCCCCAGTCGGGGCTGGTAGGCGAACTGGAGTGGGTCTAGGTGGGGTTTGGTCACCGGGCGGAGTTGCTCCAGGACTAACCTCTCCATGGTCTTCATTATATGAGAGGTTAGAGCCACCGGCCTGTAGTCCTTGGACATGCTGGGACGCGGGCACGGTCTGGTATACCGTCATACAGCCCAAGCCTAATGCATACTGCACCTTATATGATACTGTGAATACTGTCTATTTCATTAGTTAGATTGTAAATTATATTGACTTATTTGTTTACACTGCTTGTGTTGTTTTTACTACCTGTACCCCCCCCCCCCCCCCCCCATCCTCCATGCTGCTATGATGCCTGAATTTCCCCAAGGGGATCAATAAAGGAATATCTTATCTTATCTTTGAAACCTTATATCTAACTCTGTGTTACACTCAAATGTCTCTGGGCACTATATTTAGATGGAGCCGAGTAAGTCGCTTCATCCGACTACTTCGAAACACATCTGGCACACTCGATCCATAAGTTGTGCCAAATTATGTCCGGGACCAGATGGACACCAATACTGGAAATCGCGATCAGACAATGGGAATATTCTTTTTGAAATACCACAGGTAAGGACTATCTGACATCAATTTCAGCTTGATCCAACAATGTTTTCATATCCATCCAGCTGATTGGCTTCTGTAGTGTTCAACACGAATGCTGTTACTGGCCATCAAAGCATAAAAAAACATATATACCTATATTATATACGGTACATTTGATTTGGAAATAGTAGCATGTCCAGGCAAGAAACGCCAATGCTTATAGTAGAATTCACGTTGCGCCCGGCCTATATCTCGCTTCCCAGGAATTATCCCGGATCACTCTGAAATTATACTTATATTCACCACGGGATGACGCGCAAACGTATGCATGAAAAAATATCTCTTTTTTTGCATCTTGGACGGAAGAAAGTCACTGTCAAATGACCATACTATTGTCCCCATATCTATAATATAGAATATAGATATAGCTCTCCAAACATAGTGACGCACACTGAAAATATGTAATGGAAGCCTGGCACTAGGGCTGTATCGAATGCTTCGAAGCTTTGATCATAATGTTGACATTCGAATTCTAAATCAAAATTTTTTTGTGTGTCTATTCAATCTGTTTAAATCAATGGGGGTTTTCTTCACAGTTGCAGTTAAAGATTAGGCTACACTAATATTATACTATAAGACGTCACCATCACTTTCATACCAACCGTGCCCTTATTGGATTATTTATGTTGACGAAACTGATATATTCATTAAAGAAAGTTGATTTAATAAAAGAAAAAGACATTTAATCAGATTAATCACTTTATTCAAATTGAATTTATTTTGAAGAATAAAAAAATAAATAAAAAATTCGCTCCAAACCTGGACCGCTGGAATAGGTGGTTCCGGGTGCGTGCCAGTGGGAGTGGGGGGCGTGGTAGTTTACTGTAATGCTTTCATGCTTGCTTGAATTTTGGGCAGATAAAAACATACAGCAACAACTGGACAATACCCACAAAAACTATATTTATGGGCAATTTGGCGAATTCAGGCCTCAACCAAACAACCATGTTGAGCCTCACGGCTCGGTGCATGAAGCCACGTTACAAGCACAAGACTTCCCTGGCTCGCATTAGGCCTGGCAATTTTTTTGCCATTGCTATGTCTACTATACATTGGTTTCTTGTTCGAATGCATTTATTTCTATAGACCAGTGGTGCCCAAGCAGTCGGTCGTGATCGACCGGTAGATCAATGACATGCAATATAATTGACGCAAGCAATGTTAGCTGCTAACTAGTAATAAATAGGCTAAGCTAACTAGCATTAGCGTTAACCCTAGAAAACGCTCAAAGCGGACTCCACGACACCAGTTCCATTTGTGAGAAAAGGGGGTGTGTTGTGAAGGATCAGATTAAACCGAATATATATATTTATTTATATATATATATATTTAATTGTATTTGTATATCGTTTGATATCCCCTGTATATTCCTTGTACAATATGCACTGAATATCCCTTTAGTCTACTAAACAGCCCATAATAGTTTCATTCTACCATTGGACGATAACCTGGCGCCAGGTTGCCATACCCCTAGGTCCAAGTTCAATCGTGCCGCCCAACATGTCGTGGCAAGCCCCGGTTCCGCGCAGGAATATGTCGGGCGAAATACGAATGGTACTATTTGTTCATAGCGCATATATATATGGCGCAAGTAAAGTAGAACTTCCTTTTAGTCCAGTTCTTTACCCTCCAACAGAGTGACAGACGCGAAGCCTCCCCACGACGCACGTGTGGTGTAGTAAGGCCTACTTGGCCTCAGAATAGGCATTGAGATATCGTGTAGATTAATAGTTGAATAGTCATAGTTTGGCACTATACCGTCGAGTTGGACGTATTCTATTAAGCTAATAATAGTCTATTTATGTATGGTGCATCGTTCGGTTAGAGTTCTAAAGTTATCAGTACCCCCATCGTTCCTGACGTTATCTGGACGCTTAACCAGGCTGGGCAGACCCCTAGTGGTGCTTGCATCCGAGGAGCTCCGGGCCAGGGCGACCGGACCTGTATATTGGATTACTCTACCCGGACGACGGCGAGCCTTCCGCGGCTTGGATTATGCTTTGGGTGCTTTGATTATTCCATGGATAAAGGCCAACACTGCGGAGTGTTGGAACTACCCCCCGGAGAGGACTCGAGGTGAGACGGCACTCTACACCAGTGAGGTCGCCTCACGTCTCTCCGTTGTGGACCGGCAGCTACCGTCCACAGAGGGTCCAGCTGTGTTCGTCTGCGGACCGAGGTTCTGTGGGCACCGTGTTCAAGACTTTGAATTCTCCCAAGAAATCGTCGGCCAGATGGGATACCGCCAGCGGCTTCTCTAACCCCCCCTCCTACTGTCTTACAACCAGCTGGACCCCCCCCCCCCTTTAGTGTATCCAGCTATAATCATTTAAGTACCATCGCTATCGTTTCCTAAATATTCCAGGTTGTATACTTACTCCCTGCGTAACCAGAGATTGGACATTCAATGTTGATTTACCTACGAATACTCATTTGCCATAAAAGTGCATATTTCAAATCATAAGTGTAAACAAGTGAACGTTGTATATACCTTTTGCTATATTAAACCTTCGATTTGGTACATTTGTGTGGATTCGTTTCATCAGGTGGGAAAGTGTTCATCATACTTATATCATGTACTGGATGGCCAGAAGTTAAAGTACAAGAGGTAGTGGTATTAAATATCATATCTAACAATACAGTCAGGGAATTGTACCCCTCAGTTACAGGGTGGGTTATATTGACATGGCTTGACAACAGAGGTTCAAATATAACTTCATATTTATTGGTTATTCGTTTCTTTATATCAGCATCCAGTTTCCACCACCGTATGTTAAACTTCCTGTGTTGACGTTTGAGCGTGACATCATTGCCTACGGCAAGCTTACCGTACTTTTCGGACTAGTACTATTCGTACTTCGAATAAGCTGCGGCTTTCCCCCCCATTTTTCGACCCTGCGGCTTATATAACGGTGCGGCTAATCTATGGATTTTTACAGCTAACGGTGCGCTCCCTCAGCTCTGTGACCGTCAGATCAGACTCCTAAATCTGCTGCAGCAGTGCACGCCTTGCCCCTCCTCCGCCTCACGTCAACAAACCATTACGGCAAGAGTCTAGTGCAGGGGTCAGGAACCTTTTTGACTGGGAGAGCCATAAAAGCCAAATATTTCTAAATATATTTCATTGAGAGCCATATAGTATTTTTAACATATAATAAATTAAATATGTCTTACTTTTAATGCGACTTCTGGTGCTGCATGGTTTTGCTGATGGCCTTGTAATCTGGTTCATACGTGGTGAGATTGAGCTTCATGCAGGCGTTGAGGCTTCCATCAGTTAAACGTGAGCGTAGGTTGGTCTTAATGTTCCTCATATGTGAGAATGACTGCCCACATGCATATGTAGAGCCAAACATGGTCAATACGGCAATACTCACGCTGCATTGTGTGGTATGTCACAGGAAGCTCGTTCCAAGTTTTAAGAATCAGCTGGTCTTCAGGTTGAAGATTTTTTATTTCTGTCCACTTGTGTTCCCTCGCCAGCTCTGCTCGCTATATCTTCAGCTACAGATACTAATTAGCTGTATCTTCAAAACTAATTTCTGTTTACTTTAAAATGACACAGTAATATTAAGAAATATCACAAGTATTATTAAAAAAAAAAAAAAAAAAATCTTTTTTTGTCAAAAAATTCTGGGAGCCATATGCTGTCACCAGAAGAGCCATATATGGCTCGCGAGCCATAGGTTCCCGACCCCTGGTCTAGTGTATGAGCAGCTCAGGGCTCCTCTTTCAACATAACTGAAGCATTAAACAAAATGACCCAGTCAACGAACTATTCACTTTAGTTTATTTATACATGAGGCGTTGTTTAATGTTATCTAGCTGCTGATGGCTCCTGATATCAACGTCTGATATCATCAGTTTGGCACTCGATTGCGCAGGTGCTGGCTAGCACTGGCTATCGTTATGAGCGCTAACGTTGCTACCTACTGTACCCGGCGCTGCTAACTGGCTAACGTTGCTACCTACTGTACCCGGCGCTGCTAACTGGCTATCGTTATGAGAGCTAACGTTGCTACCTACTGTACCCGGCGCTGCTAACTGGCTATCGTTATGAGAGCTAATGTTGCTACCTACTGTACCCGGCGCTGGCTAACTGGCTATCGTTATGAGAGCTAACGTTGCTACCTACTGTACCCGGCGCTGCTAACTGGCTATCGTTCCTGTTTAAACTAAAATGTTAATAAATGGGAGCTTCCTCAAACAGCCATCTCTTTATCGACAATCCCCTCTGTGCACGAACCGTACATATGGTAATTAAACATTAAAACACCTGCGGCTTATAGTCCAGTGCGGCTTATATATGTACACATCATTCAATTTAGCTGCTGCGGCTTATATTCAGGTGCGGCTTATAGTGAGAAAAGTAGGGCTGGGCGATATGACCAAAAACGTTATCGCGATAAAATTATAAAATTATTTTCATATAACTATCGATAATTATCGTCGATATAATGTCTGTCAAGTTTAATTAACTTCTTATGCCCGGCGCCGATGGACGGGCTATTAATAGACTTGTTTTGCTGCTGCGAATGTCTCGAGTTGATGTCGTCATCAATCCGCGCACGTTAGCAGTTAGCCGACAAGCGGTGTATCCCATGACAATGTACTAAATATGACCCTAAAATACTCTGTTTCGCCCCAATACATTGCAACGACGTCCACCGTATACCCCACCCTACTATAACCGTGGCCTCAGAATTCACGCCAGACACCCACTCGGCACGTAAAATATAAAATAGCGCCGTGCAAGCTAATTATCCTGGCCAGCCTTGTTGCCAAAGTTCTAAATATGACCCTAAAATACTCTGTTCCGTAGGGCGGCTACGTGGCGTAGTGGGCAAGGCGCTCGCCACGAAATCTGGAGATGCTGGGCTTGCCTGTTCGAGCCCAGCGCTCCACATTTGCTTTCAGTTTAGCTGGTCGTCCGTACTAATACACATTGGCCGTATTAGGGGGTGGGAAACTGATGGGTGGGGATCGGGCGTTGTGCACAGCGACTCCTACAGGTCGGTTGGTGCGCCTGCGCAGTACAATTAGGAAGTGTCGGGGGCAGCGTGAGCCTCCCACGCGTTACTCCTCGCCACAGAGATCGAGCTGCGCAGGTGAAAAGATGCGACTGCTGTTACCTCAAGTACCGGAGGGGACTTGTGCTATGTATGACTTAGTCCACATTGCAGCCGGCTTGTGGGAGGCAAGAAACAGCGTTCATGACAGGGGAGGGTTGA
Organism: Notolepis coatsorum; assembly: GCF_963971535.1. Taxonomy (NCBI): domain Eukaryota; kingdom Metazoa; phylum Chordata; class Actinopteri; order Aulopiformes; family Paralepididae; genus Notolepis; species Notolepis coatsorum. The sequence goes on along the minus strand of NC_140168.1, from coordinate 43,910,371 downwards.
ATTGGATGATACGAAATTGGGATGGGAGAAAATATAGAAAATGGGAGAAAAAGTAAAAAAAAAAAAAATCTGTTCCGCCCCAATACATTGCAACAACGTCCACCGTATACCGTGGCCTCAGAATTCACGCCAGACACCCACTCGGCACGTAAAATATAAAATAGCGCCGTGCAAGCTAATTATCCTAGCCATCCATGTTTACTCCTTGAGTCCTACCTCTCTACCCAGAGGTGCAGCGCGGGTCTCCTTCCGCTGTCCGTCATCTCCTTCACTGATTGGTTGTTAGTGCGTGTGCTCATATCCAAGCTTGGAAAATCGATATCGAAACTTTGCGACCACGTTTCATGTTTATTTCGAGGAAATAATTTATCGCGATAGTTATCGTTATCGTTTTATCGCCCAGCCCTAGCAAAGTACGGTACACGCTCAAAACGCAAACCGTAAACAAAACCCGGAGCGCACCAAGACTGCAGTGTGTACACAAACCAGAGGGGGGAGAGGGAGGGGGGAGTTCGCACCCAAGGACGGTGCGAGGACGGAGCGGAGCTGATTCGACTCCGAATGGCAGTGAGAAAGCCCCCTGATGAGTAGAGAATATGTGGTATATTAGGTATGGGCCTGCTATTCCAATACCAGTATTGGTATTGATGCATCATTAACCAATCATACTATGAATTGGGCTAGTACTGGGTTTGACTGTAAGTAGGGCTGTACCGAATATCATTTTTTAACATTCGAAGCTTCTATTGAAGTATTCGAACGAAGCTTTGAATGTCTATATTTTTTTTAAATAAACGTATATTTTTCTAAATTTTAATTTTTTTTTTACTAAATCATCTTTGAATAAAGTGATTAATCTGATTAAATTAGCCTCTTTTATTAAATCAACTTCTATCAGTTTCGTCAACATAAATAATCCAATAAGGGCACGGTTGGTATGAAAGTGATGGTGACTTCTTATAGTATAATATTAGTGTAGCCTAATCTTTAACTGCAACTGTGAAGAAAACCCCCATTGGTTTAAACGGATTGAATAGACAGAAAAAAAAAGAATATTAAAATTCGAATGTTGATTTAGAATTCGAATGTCATCATTATGTTCGAAGCATTCGGTACGTCAATGTAACATTCATGATCTTGGTGCTAAGATACCTTACTTTTGGAAAAGTCATTCCTGCATCAAAATAATCTATTCTGTAAGCAGCTCTTATGCCAGAAGGTCATTGTGCACAGTGGTCTCTTGTCTGGCAGGGCCCAATTAGCTGGCATGTACACAACCTCTAGCCATTTTTCAAGGTCAGCAGGGGAGAAGACGTGGATTGTTCAGTAACTGAAGGAATGAAGAGAGTGAGACGGAGTAAGAAAAAAAAGATACAAAATATAGTTTCACAATTGTATTTGATGTAATTTTTGGGGGAAGAGCTTGAGTACTGAAATGACTTCCTAAACACCTCCTATTGGCTTCTAATCGCCACATCTTACCTTTTTCTCATCCGATCATATTCCTCCTCCCACAAAATTCAAACGGCGTCCGACAGCTCTTGGTATCCCAGCTATATTCTTCCACAACCAGCCACCCAACATTTTGATGACGATCATTAAAAATAAGACTCATAGTTACCAATGGCGTAGGTGGCAGAAACGAAGCAGCTAACATTACATTTGTTTTCCAGCTGCCATATCTCTTTAACATCCAAACAGAAATAGAAAAAACATTAGAAAAGCGCAAATCAGGCGGCTAAGTGGAGCAGTAGGCAAGGCGCTCGCCACTAATGCAGGAGATGCTGGGTTCGAGCCCAGCTCTCCGCATTGCTACCAGCTTGACTGGTCGTTCATACTAACACAATTGGCAGTGTTAGGGGTGGAAAGCTGGTGGGTGGGGATCGGACGTTGTGGACAGCAACTCCTACAGGTCGGTTGGTGCGCCTGCGTAGCAGAATCAGGAAGCAACGGGGGCGGCTTGTCCCTCCCACACAGACCCTCGCCGCTGAGAGCTAGCGCTGTGCAGGTGAAATGATGCAAGGCTTCGTCCACACTGCAGCCCGCCTGTGGGAGGCATGGCCTAACAGCGTTCGAAACAGGGGTGGGTAGAATTGGACAATCCGAAATTGGGATGGGAGAAAAATAGAAAAATGGGAGAAAAGGTAGATAAAAAAAAATAAACGCAAATCACGTTTTGCACAAGTAACATCCGTTAATGTCCGTGACTCAATATTTCAATTAGCTGTCATGATGTAATCTGAACCAGGTCCTTGACGGAACTAGAGCCCCAAGAGTCGGGAGTAGTATTTGCGATATACCGTGTACTTTGCACAAGCCTCAAATATCGGCATGTAACTCGAGAACCGCTGAATGGATTTTGTCACCTGAAAGGGCTATTGACAGGCAACAAATGGGGCTTTAATTTAATATATATATTTTATTACAAAATATACACAGCCGAGCCACTAGTGGTTGCCAAAGTGCTGGTGGGCAAATCGTCCTCAAGTGGGCCCCCGCTTGCTTGGTATGCTGCGTTCTGCCAGATATTAGAACTTGTTTGGCTTGAAAATATATAAATAAAAAAGTGGAGGTTTGAACCCATTAATTAAGATTTGAGTGCCACTGCCAACGTAATGAACGAAGGTCTGAACCTTCGAACGTTTGGGCTCAGCCCTACGCAACAGCATTAGCGATCTGTTCTGTGCAGGGCTCTACGCTAACTTTGTTCCCAAGGAGCACATGTGCTCCTAAATGAATATATTTAGGCGCACAGTGAAACATTTTCAAGTAAGAGTTTATTAAACTTTATTACATGCATATTATACTGTGGGTGCGTGTGCATACTAGTGTTGTCAAAAATATCGAAGTATCGATACATATCGATACTGAATATTTAAAAAGGTTTCTATACTCATTTCCCGAAATACCGATACTTTCTGCAGTACTGATACCAGCTGGCTTGCTCCCGCAAGTTGTTGACAGACAGACGTGCTGCCAGAGCACGCTTGCCCTTCCGCCTCCTCCTCCGAGACCGGTGTGGTGCCAAAATCTTACCCCTTGCCATAATTTTACCCCACCCCAATTCAATAACTTGCGTGTGACTGCTCCCACGGGCCGAATATTGCCCCGATCCTCGCGAGATTAAATCCACGGGTACCTCTCGGCGTGCCGAAGCTTTTCCTAAATCACTTCCATCATCGAAAACGAGGGGAAAAGGTCGGCTCGCGACCCTGAGAATGTTGCGTGATTTTAAAAACGCTGTATTAAGTGAGCCTATTATGGGCTCCACGCGAGCTTTCTACCGTGGGTACATCTGGGCGTCCCGCAACTTTTACTCATTCACATGTAGCCCCGAAAATGCTTAGAAAAGGAAAGCCGCAAGCGTGGAATAATCTCGCCGAAACGGAAAAGTGTCCCACGGGCGCGCCGTGATTCCGATCCGCGTGAAAATATTCATGGCCATAGAGGAGACCGTGGGACACCTTTTTGCAACCGAATATGTGTCTGGAATTTACTCCCACGCGGCACGCAAAATCGCGCAAGGAAATCGGACCAAAATGAACCAATGCTCCAGCAGTATTAACCAACGCTGACTGAGTGGGTGGGGTAAAATTATGGCAAGGGGTAGGATTTTGGCACAACACCGGCAACAGACACAAGCTGCTGCTGCAGCCTCCTCCCCCTCACAGCCGGGAGTGTTCAGCTTGTAAACAAAGCTATTATTAGCTAACGTTAGCTGTCGTTCCTCCGTTAGCTTATGCTAGCTAGCTGGCCACATTTATAATTACTTCATGGAAACGGAGTAACGCCGGGCCCACCCACACTACACCAGTACACGCATGAACTCGACACAACTACCCCGTTTCCAACGTTAGGTCGAGCGGAGCCCATCCTACACTAGTACACGCATGAACTCGACACAACGTTACCCCGCCTCCATGAAGTGTCCAATTAGCAGCAATGTTGTTGAAAATGTAACGTTAATAAATGCTCCGAGCATAGCTCCGGAGAAATCTCCTCTCTCTCTCTCTCAAGTACCCTTGTTTTCGGGTCATAACTAGAAAGGTGCGCTCAGTAGACCTCAAATCTCCAGCAGCCACTCTCTTTCTCTCTCTCTCTCTCGCTCTCTCTCTCTCTCTCTCTCTCTCTCTCTCTCTCTCTCTCTCTCTGATCTAAAGATAAACAAAGGGTTTTAAAAGTGTTATATTTATCTTCTCTTGTAGTACCAGAGAGAAGCTGAGGAGAATCAACCAGCAACAAAAGCTAAATTTGTTTAAAAAAAAATATATATATATATATATATATATTTTTTTTTTTATGGTATCAATACTTTTCAAGGTATCGTATCGAAGTCGAAATTCCAGTATCGTGACAACACTAGTGCATACTAAGGGGCTCACATCTGTGCAATGGCACATACCACCAAAATCACACATTGGCCCATGCCTACTAGACGCAAAGGATATCGGTTGTCCAGCTGCTTTTTGTATGTTGTAGTGTTGTCACGATACCAAAATATTTACTTTGATACTGATACCAGCCTAAGTATCATAATTCCGATTCTAAAACAATACCATGGCAAAAACCTAAATATCAGCAAAAGTAATGGAATATATTATTAGATGACAGAACATGGAAAATCCTTTAATTAATCATTTAAATTAATATTTTGACGCTGTTGAAACGTCAATAAGAGACTTGGCTCCCCCTTCCCTCACTATTTGATAAACGAAACTAATTTCTCAGCTGTGCCTGTGAGCATTTCCAGGGATAGCTTAGTTAGCTTAGTTAGCGTTAGCAGCTAACATTAGTTAAGGTTTTACCACATACAGGAATGGCGAGGATGCAAAGCATGTTAGACCATTGGACCCGTTGCTCACAGAGTTTTCCTGCACATAGAAACAGTGACTTGTGAGATAAGTTGTCATAGAGCTGTCAAAGCTTCTAAAATGTAAGGTCCGCGCTGCTCTGTCTATTATGACGCCCGCTACGCAAAGCTATTACTTACACTGTTCTCCTAAATCATTTTTCCACTTTGCACAAATCAATTTTTAGGGGCAAATGCCAGTGAAATGGTCGCACTGTAGAGCCCTGCTGTGTGTTTTTCCATTTGGTTTATCTCAATGGAAACCCTTGTGAGCATGGGGAGAACATGCAAACTCCACACAGAAAGGCCCTGTAGAGCTTGGAGCCCTGTCCTGTGCCAGTGGTGGCAGCTGATGCTGGAGTGTGGAGGCGGGGTCCACCGCTGCAGGGCTGGTGTTAGACGGAACCCCAGAGCCGCTAGCTACGGGGGCGTAGAGGCTGGGAACTCTCTTCCTTCTGCTTCGGGTGACCGCTGGCGCGGCAGGCATGACCTCTGTGTGATCTCATTCGCCGACACCTACGCATCCGGCTATCCTCCCCCAGCCAGGAAGTCCACCACCCCCAGCTCCCAACCTCCGCCAGCTGCCGGTAAAACTCCTCCATAAGCCAGCATGACATTGACAGCCAGTCAAATTGGCTAAAAAGACTAAATCTAATCACCAAATTTAAGATGCCATAGCTTGTAGCCATGGTTCGTCTGGATTTGACGTGAGAATGATTCAATCAACATCAATCACTTTTGATTGGATTTGATTTGTAAGTGTGAAATGTGAATGCCTTCTTTTGCAATGCTGTTTGATTGACATATATTCACATTGACGCATACATTTCTTTTTCTTTTTACATCCCTACGACACAGACCTCTAATCTGTGTTCCTGGCATCAGTTTTTGATGGATGTTAAACACATTTCCTCTGAGGAGTATAATAAATTATCCATCTTATCTAAACTGGCTCTGCTCCCAGTCCCACATATTTGGAGGTAATTTGCAGTACAAAATTGAATATGACTATGCTATAATAGACAAAGGTATCACGATTCCCAGTGGTATCACAATTCCCCATCAACTGAACAGAGAACTTGCCACTTTCTGTTTTTAATATAATAATATTGGGATGTCTGATTGGAACAGAGCTGATCACAGCATATTTTTATTGATCGGTATCAACTATATTAAGTCTGATCAAATTCTAAATGAGAACCATTAACACTTTGAGTGCCACGACGTGGCGCCAGAGTTAGCGCTTCAATGCCACCATCGGCGCTAGGGATGTCCCGATCCGATCACGTGATCGGGATCGGCGTCGAACACATGCTTTTCAGAGGATCGGGGATCGGGAAAAAATAATAATAAAAATCGGCAGTCAAAAAAAGAGATTTTATTCAACAAACATGACCATGTCCACGTCTTAAACTCATACGGAGGCCTTAGTTTTGGTTTTAAATTACATATAATATATCATCATTAATGTATTTATTGTCACACAGAGCAGAATAATTGTCCACAACAAACGCATCCCTTTAATTTAGACTGGCTACACGCTCCACATCACAACAACAGACTCAAGGAAGCATGCCACGAGCTAACGCTAACACTAACGCTAACGCTACTCTCTGCTATTTTGTGGAGACTCAGGGAAGCATGCCACGAGCTAACGCTAACGCTACTCTCTGCTATGTTGTGGAGACTCAGTGAAGCATGCCGCGAGCTAACACTAACGCTAACGCTACTCTCTGCTATGTTGTGGAGACTCAGTGAAGCATGCCGCGAGCTAACACGGTTAATATCCACTGACTTGAGCAGCTAGACTTAATGTCAGAGGTTTGGAACTAAGCATTTTAAAATAGAAAGTCAAGCCAGTTGCAATGTTTGCAAGGAGGACAGGCTGGAGGCGAAGTTTTCAGACTAACTTTTCACCTGGAGGATAACGTTACGTGACTGAGGATTATCGTCGGCGTTTCAGACCAGAATGGACCATTACGTAAGTCGAACACTGAATGTATACTAATGTGCAAACATATATTGAAACTTTTAATATTTCTCATATGAAGCAGAAGCACATTTCTCAGGGTGAATGTAATAACAAAAGCCTCCGAGCTCGCGCCCCGGACTATAGGCAACAGAGGGGCTTGTCTCGCTCCGCCAGTTTCTGACAAATGTGTCAAAATTGATTACTAATGTGAAAGATCGGATCGGAAACGATCGGATCGATAGATATTTAAAATCACATGATCGGGATCGGATCGGAAGCAAAAAAAGGCGATCGGGACATCCCTAATCGGCGCCAATGTTACGCTTAATATCGCCTAATCTATGTTTTAAATTATGGCTATGTGTCTAATCTGCCCGTCGCTTATCAAAGAATCCTTTTCCAGTCAGTGCTGTCAAGGCAGATTGGTTTTTTATCGCTTCATTTCCGTTTGAGAGCATTTTGAAAAGCACCCGTTTTGAGGTAAAAAACGGTTCATTCTAGACCATTCTATGATAATCGTCTTTTACTGGAATATTCCAGAACGTTGATATTTGTCGGCCTATTTATGAATCGTTTTCAAATAAACGCCTGATGATCAATATTATACCTGCACGCAAGCACATTCGAGCCGCGTACGGATAATCGCCGTGTTCATTTCCTCTTGGACTTTTACAGTGAAACCGAAAGAGCCCATTTCACAAAACAGCTTATATCTTCATCGAAATTAGTCTGATTATCCTAACACTGATAACATAGATTCCTTACCTGACATCAGATGGTATCCAACTGGTATATTCCAATTCCTGATCACCATTCGAAAAAATCGATAAGTGTATGGATCCAACGTACTGTGTACTGTGTACAGTGCAGTACATGATTCTGCGGGTCTCAGAGGCTCCAGAATGAACTGTGATAACCCCGGCTGCATCAGTGGACTGGAAAATGTGGAGTACAGGATTTTTTTCCCCCATCCATTTTCATTGAGTCCATTCCAAAATCCCTTATGTCATCTGGGAGACGATAGGGGGCGCTTTTTTCTACATCTGATCGCTGGCGGCGCTCGGGTATACTAGGGTAGGCTCGTGTGATGCAATATGATTTCAGATCGCTAACTTTTTTTTTCGAGAAATCTCGTGAGTGGCTTCAGGGCTGTACGCTAAGCTTTTTCACTAGGGGCACACTTGCCCCTAAATGAGAAATTTAGGGGCAAAGAATATTTTTTAGGGGCAAATTTTTAAATAACTATTTTACCATTATAGTAGGGCTGGGCGATATGGCCTCTAAATGATATCGCGATATTTTGACATTTCCTCTAAAGCACTTAAAAATGCTTGATTTAACCCTTTGATGCATACAGTCACGCCAATATGATGATTATAATAAGTCCCTGCAACATATGTTTGCATTATTAAACCATGAAGATGCTTTAAAAAATAATTTAATGAAAATGTACTAAGAGTAGTCTACTGACACACTAATAAAAAAAATTATTTACATCTAAGACAATTTATATAAAAACTCTTGGGTGCCTTTTACACAGTACTGTGTTTTCTATCCACTTTAGCCAAACACACACACACACACACACACACATATATATATATACACACACACTACTGTGAGAAAATAATAATCACACAGACTTAATGATTTTAGAATATTTCAGATAATGAAATTAAATGTTTATATCATCAACTATCCAGTTAGTATTTATACTGTGTGTAACAGTTGGCTACTTTAAATCATTGAATGTAGAGAGAGAGCGAGAGAGAGAGAGAGAGAGAGAGAGAGGGGGCGAGAACGAACAAGAGAGCCAGCCCCCCCCTTCGCGTTTTGATAGTCTAAGCTGCCGTAGGTGATGACGTCACACTCGAATGTAAACAGGAAGAGATGGAGACACACGGAGATGGAAATTCAATGATATACAGAAATGAATAACCAATAAATATGAAGTTATGTTTAAACTTCTGTTGTCAAGCGTTGTCAATATAACCCACCCCCTTTCCTCACGAATGGAACTAGTCTTGTGGAGTCCGCTTTGACCGTTTTCCAGGGTTAGCAGAGATCGCTAGTTAGCTTAGCATAATCCTAATGGTAACCTTGGTTAGCAGCTACTGTTAGCTCATTGCTCATGTCAATTAAATTGCATGTTATTAAAGGTCCGCGCTGGTCTGTCTAATGAAATTACAACCGCAACATTATATTGCACTGTACAGCCCTGGTTGTAGGCTAATGTTTTACTACAATTTGTATGGATTAATTTAGGAGTGAAATGCGAATGAAGGGTTGAAATCACCACTCGCAAGCTTGCCCCCAGATATTATTTTAAACTCGCACGGACCAAATTAGGGGGCAATTTGCGATCATATCATCGCAGTGTACAGGCCTGGGCTTTCAACATAACTATCGGAAACCCGAGATATCTCGTGAGTGGCAGTGAAAGTGTTACCATTTTATTTTAAGCAGAGCTATTCAGTTTTATGCCTACATTGGATTGCGTAGGGTTGGGAATGAACGGCAATAGCGATAGAAATGATGGATGAAAAAAAGATCTACCCATTTTCTCTCACCCCAAGATATGTGTTGTCATAACGAACAGCGGGTGCGTTAGAGTTCAATTGATTGGTCTGTGCACGGCTACGGCTACGACCGGTAGGAAAACCCTCCCCATTGAACACGATGGCTGAGGCGCACGCAGATCCTTGAACATCACATTAGGTGGAACTGAAAGGAAAGGCGGCAGCAGACCAGGGTTCAGGGAAGAGGCTGTAGGACTTGGGAAGATCGCATTACATTTCTAAAGATTTATTTTTTAGCGTTTATCGCTTTTCATGGTCAGACATGACTGACAGATGAGGAGAGGATGAACGGGAGAAGAGGCGGGGAAGGCATGCAGTGTTTCCCACAGGATTTTCAGAGACTATGGTGGGTGAACCTCCGACCCTCTAGGGGTGTCCGGGGGCATGCCCCCCCCCCCCCCCCGAACTTTATTTTTTTGTTGTACATTTTAAAGTTAAATGCATCAATCTGGTGCACTTTGAGAGCAAAATAAAGAGGCTAGATCTATGCATAGCTGTCAACATTGGGATTTGAAAAAACTGGATATTTTGCCCCGCCCCCTTCCCCCCCAGCCCCGCCCCCTCCCAATGTAGTCTCCTCCCCCTCGTACGTATATTATGTAAGGGATAATGTATAGCTACGAGGTCATTGTCGCAAAATAATTGACCGACACAGAGTTTAGAATACCGAGGCGCCTCTAATTGTAATGTTAAAAACGGATACTGCTGTAATATAAAGTGAAATTCTACCATGCCTCAATGTATCAACTTTAAACATACACTAAATGTTAATGTTATGTTAACTTAATTTCCATTATTTCCACAATGTGCAACATTTCCTAAGAACAGCAATGTCCATTCTATCAACTCCAAATCTGTACTATGAGCTCAATTCTCCCGGTGCATGCAGAAGTAGAATTGCTGTCTTGTTTTGGATGAATGAGTAGAAATGAAAAACGGAAATCTTCTTTTTAGGGATGTCTGATATTATCGGCCGATATCGGCAGTAAAATGTGATATCGGAAAATATCGGTATCGGTAAAAAAACAAAAAAAAACAATAACTATATATATATATATATTTTTTACATTTATTTAACCTTTATTTACCCAGGCAAGCACGTAAGAACCAATTCTTATTTTATTTATTGTCAAAAGTATGCATGTTGGTTTAATTCAACAACAAGAGATATGTAATGTTAATTTTTCCTTTATAATCATATTTTGCACAGATAATGCTTACATTTAGAAAACCTTTTGAATGCATCCAGTGAAATTATTAGTTACCTGAAATTATTCAGTTTTTTTGGGGGGAAACCCTGCATATATCGGTATCGGTTGATATCGGTATCGGTATCGGAAATTAAGAGTTGGACAATATCGGAATATCGGTATCGGTAAAAAAGCCAATATCGAGCATCCCTACTTCTTTTATTAAAGTAGTTTTGACATGTGATATAGATAAAGATATTGTTTCATTGTGTATTGATTAACTTTACATTTGCTCTTCATTACTTTACAAAAGTTATACTGGCACAGTCTAATACAGCAATGGATTATGGGTAAATGCAACGTTAAAGCAGTGCCAATGTAAGACTGACTACATTAAACAAATGACAATAATATAGTATAAAGTAGGTTATTATTTGGACTAAAGAATGGTGTTGTCTCACCCTACTCGCATGTTGAGGGAGAGCACCATACATACATACCACGGCCGAGAGTGAGCTCTCCAGGAACAACCCCACTTTGCCGGTATCACTTCTCTGCCTGGTGGTAATGGCGGTAATGCCCTAAAAGTGGCCAGAAGAAGCTTCGCTGCCTTTTGTAGGTAGGTAGTTGTATAATGTAATACATTTCGTGCTAAACAAAATTGACTGTCTGGTCAGTTTGGGGCAAATATGGGGTCAAGGCTGCAAATCATGATTAACATTTGAGCCCATGTTTTTCTGTTCATTTAGGGTCCAATAAAGAAAAAAAAGCAAGGAGCCCAAAAAATTAGGTAGGCGAAGTATCTCGGCTCCTGGATGTCGCAGAATGTTGGGGCTCAAAAGTTGCGGAAACACCACATTTATATTAGTGTTATGAACAAACATATGCCCTAAAACCTTAACTTTTTGAGATATTCATGAAAAACCTTACTTTTTATCTCTGAATTGATCAGCGCCCAAGCCACTTCAGCCAAATCTGCTCATGAAGGCCATGCAGTTAGTTTGGGCCAAAGTTCTAAATCTACTCATGGGGCATACTAGTGTTTAGGTTGAGGCTTTGTTATAAGATGAGGATCCTAACAACCACCCAAGAAACAAAGCAAACCACTTGAAGTCCAATTTTTTTTTATTTTTTTTATCCACTTTTTCTCTTTCTATTTTCCATCCCAATTCCACTGTGCCAATTCTTCCCTCTCCTGTCTTGAACGTTGCTCACATATGCCCCCCACTGGCCGGTTGTAGGGAGGATAGAAGCGGATGTGTCCCCTCCGATACACGAGGAGGCAGCCTGTCACATATTTTCACCTGCCAGCGCGGACTCTCATTGGCGAGGTGTAACGAGTGGGAGGCTCACACTACCCCCGCCATTTCCTGTCTCTGCTGTGCAGGCGTCCCCAACTGACCTGTAGGAGTCAGTAGGAGCAAGACACTTAACCCCTAACTGCTCCCGATGAGCAGGTTGGCACCTTGCATGGTTGCCTCCGCCGTCGTTGTGTGAATGTGTGAGTGATTGGGTAAAATGTAAGGAACAAATTGTAAAGCGCTTTGGATAAAAGCGCTATATAAAAAAGCAGCCATTTACCATGTCAGAAAAATACAAAAACTGTAAAAAATAAAACATTAACTATAGCCTACACTTAAATAAAATGTATTTGAGATTCTCTTAAAATGTATTTATTTTTTTTATTCGTAACCTGTTCCACCCCAGGTGAAAATCTGCATAAAATGTATACCTAGGTAAATGGAATATTGCTCCACTTCTACAAGGGCTATTTGCATATTCTTGGTATCTAGGAACATCTATGGACCTCAATGAATGTATTCTCAGTGTCAGAAATATTGTGTCTATTACTAGGCTTGCTTAAATTGTGATGAAACAAAGGAAAATATGAATTATGATTTTTCTTTTCATCTTTGACAGTGAATAAAACCATGATAATAATGACCAAACTTAAAAAAACTGCCACTGAGCTCATTCAGTACACTCTTGAGATCATGTGTACAAAAGAAATTAATAAAGGGAAGATGATCAAACTGAAGGTTCTGTATATACAGTACTGAATTCATTACCTTATAGCCAATTCGCACATTTATATATATATACATATAGTATCTTTCAAATGGCCGTGTTCAATTTGGATATAGTATCACCAGGCTTGCATAATAACAGATACTGATATTTACTGTAATCGACTGTATTATTTTATTTCCCCCACAGTATAACCATTTTGTAACTCATTTCAGATCTAATTCTTCCTACATGATAATAATAGTGTGAAGAAACTGACTGCGTTTCAATATTTGTCAAAAACGTTACCTTTTGTAGCTTATTATCGCGAATCATAACAATTATTGATATGATTCATTCAGAACGCTGAACTTTGAACCACCATAGTGGACCACAGGAAGTGTAGAACGGAGAAATTCCAACGCTGAACGATAGCTACGAATCCCCTCTTCAAAATGGCCACAAAAAGATTCCAATTCCCATGGTTCAACATTTCCATTTCCGTTTCCGGGTCAAAAAACGATTGCAAAATAGAAAACTTAAAACGATATAAGTCCACTTTTAACCTATTGCTAAACTATTGCCAACCTAACGTTTTACATTCTACATGCATTTGTAACAGTAGTGATATTAATACTTGAAAACTTTTGATTTTAAAAACGCTAATTTATTGCATCACTCATAAAAATATGAATATATGATAATAATGTCAAAAGGGGTCGGTACCGACCCCGTGGGGGGGAACAGGTAATTTAATCTATTGAATAACAGGTCGTTATTCCTCTGACTTCTGTCACACACACACACACACACACACACAGAGCTCCCTCCCCGGGCCCCTGTCCTGTAAGGTATTGGCTTGTGTTGCTACACGGACACATTTGTATGTTGCACCACGGTACTTCCTGTCTTACGGTACTTCCTGTCTTACGGAGTACAGACTAGTAAACAAACACTCCGTCTCTTATTATATGTGAACTAAAGAGTACAAGGTTTACACAACAGCCCCCACCCGCTGTTTTATTGTATTTGTACCTGTACTCTCCGCTGTCAGGTGTTTATCTCTCTCTGAGAGCTTGATTAACTAGAGTTAGCTCACGTTAGCTAGCGTTAGCTCCGCGGCTCATTTTAGCTCACCCTGAACTAAATCAATGACTAGGTTCTAAAGTAGGGATGCACCGAATGGGAAATTCTTGGCCGAAACCGATACCGAAAATAGGAAACGGTTGGCCGAAAACCGAATGCCGAAAGGCCGAAAATTATTAATATAAATATATATATATATATTTTTTTAGCTACCTGATTATGGCAAAAGACATGATTATGGCTAAACTTAACTTAAATAATATTAATAATCACTTATGGGCCCATAAAACATTTATTCAGCACTTTTGAATGCATACATTAATTCCAGACTGTTAAGACTAAAAGACTACAACGATTGATGACGACTTCCTGTCCTCGCATTTCCATTTCCGGTTTAACGATACATTTTCAATAACAGATTGCTGCTAATTAAACACTTCATTTAAACGGAGTAACGTTAACGTTATGTCGAGTTCATACGTGTAGTGTAGTATGAACTCGTCATAACGTTAACATTACTCAGTGTCCACTGTTGCTGCCACCGTTGCGTCGCAGATGGATGGTACACTGTTAGCTCCGTAGCTAATCCGCTCCTAGACTACTGATAGCAGTACCGTTAACGTCGGAGCTGATCAATACTCCGGTTTTTTCTAATTTAGTTTAGAACCGGGTTTCGGGGGGCATCCCTACTCCCAAGAGGAGTTAGTTATCACAGGTTGTAGAATGCAGGAAGAGCTGCCAAGCTGCTCACGTTACATGTTGCGCATGCTACCCATATGCTACCGGTATGTCTGTAGTCGCGTTTTTGATGACGTCATCACAACAACACGTTATTTGACTTTCGGTCATATTTTCTGTGCTAAAGCCCTTTCGGCCGAAAGCCGAAAGAGCCTTTTTAACCATTTTCGGCCGATAATTTTCGGTAGCCGAATTTTCGGTGCATCCCTATTCTAAAGCATTCAAGTAGTTTTCACTGCACATAGAAGTAGCCAAACAGCGGGAGCATTTCGGGAGCATATTACCAAAACCCAGGCAATTTCGAGCTCTTAATGAATCAAATAGTCTGCCATGGCTACATGCTAACGCTAACGTTATTGAGCAACTGTAGGAAAAACCTGGCAGCGATAAGGGAATCGAAAGTCACGGGAGCCACACGGTTCCAGGCATTCGATTCCCATCCCTACCGGCACGGTGTCATTCTCGCTGAAGGCCATCTGTGAACTACCTGCTGACCCCCGATTATTCCTAGTCGCAGTCTTAATGTTCATAGTCTGGTAGAGGTCAGCCACAATGTTGATACGATTTGCTCCCTTCTCATGACCAATCTTGGCAACGCTGTTCAACACCTTGAAGACAAAGTCCCGGAATGTCATGCCTTTGGTGAGAGACTTCGCCAGGATTCGTACTTGTACAGATAGATCTATCACAAGTCCCTCTGAGGCTGTAGATTGAACTTGTACTCCGATGTCCTTCAGGATTTGATACTTTTGGCTGTGATACATGTCTATCCTTTCTTGACGGGGCTTCTGGTAAACCTGTGATTGAAATGAATAGTTTTACCAAAACTAAATTAGCACTGTCAAATTAATTCACTTATAAAATGAATAATTGAACGTCACTGTATCGAGAATCTGGTAAGACGAAAGTTGCCTGCGTCTAAAACATTGAATAACTTTGAAATTATATCAACTAGATTTACCTGTGAATTCACCACCAAAGAGCCTCCTTGTCTCTTCTTCTCTTGATCTGCAGGCCTCCAGCTTTGCAAAGGTTCCTTTAGGTGGCTTGATTGCAGGGCTAGCAAGCTGGACTTTTGCACCTGAACTTGGGAGTTTCAGGGCATTTCGGGAGATTTTCGCACTAACATCCTTCTGAGCATATACAAATCGCTCCTGCACAAACTGGTCATGCTGTGTTTTGCCAACTGTAAAAACAAGGCTGGCATCTTTACCATATCTGGGAAGGGAATGGATGAGTCCAACCTCATGAACTGAGCTTGGTTGAAAGGGTTGGTAAGGATCCCCTGATACACCTTGAGAGTGTGGCTTGAAAACGTTTCCTTGAAGGAGTCCAGCATTTATTTGTGTCCGTGTGCTAGATCTTGACCTTCGACCTCAGCTAGGTAGCACTGGATTTCGGGTAGGGCAAGTTCGAGTTTCCTGAAGAATTCCTGATCTTCCCGATTGATGATATCGACGTATCCAGTGTCAGACTTGATGACCTTTATATTATGCTCCTGCTTTTGATCACATACAATCTTTGAAAATCGGTTACCTTTCCAGAGAGAATAAAAGCTAGCATATGAAGTGTAGTGCCTGGTTAGAAACGAAAGAAAATGGATGGATTATCCAAGTGGGGGTCCGGGGGGGGGGGGGGGGGGGGTGAGCGAGCAAGAGCATATGTAGCAGGGTTAGAAATTAACATTTCTTTTCAAGGGCTTTTTTTGCCCCCTTAATTGATTTTCGGGGGCTTTTTTTTGTATTTCGGGGGCACTGAATTTTTATGATAAACGGTAGGTGTGGGACGGTTCACAAAATGGACTGTTCGGTTCGTATCACGGTTTTGGGGGTCACGTTTTCGGTTCGGTTCGATATACGTAAATTTTTATTAAAAAAAAATAACACTCAAATCTAAACATGCTTCTCATTTATATATATATATATATATATATATATATATATATATATATATATATATATATATATATATATATATAAAAAGGTTTAGTGTTACAGTGTTTACAGCCTTAAATAATGTTTGGCACACAAAAGACCCAACTGACTGAAAAATATAGGCTACATTTGTCAAAGTATTAACTTAGTGCAAACAAACAATATGCTCAGCCAGCACTAGACTTTCCTTTCTATAATATAAACACAAAAAAACAATGTCAACCATGTTTAAATTCCCTGATTGTCAGTTCTTAATGGAAAGATTTGTTTTCTGCTTGAAATTATTATGTATCTCTACATTTATTTAGACTAACATATTGAGTGCAACTGTGGTGGATTACGTAATTTGTTGAGTTGGAACTATCTATGGGTTGGCGCCGGGTCCCCACGGACATTTTAGCGTGTGGCACCTTCAGCTCCGGTAACGTTAGGAGGAGATCATCATAACATCAACAAGCAGCACGAATGCGGCACTAGTCCCGGTTGGAGTTAGTAAAACACAGTTGTATGTTAGCCTTCTTGGATGTTGAATAAACGCCTATCATTGTCTTTAAACACCCCGCCTCTCAGACTCTCATTCCCTCCTCTGCTAGCTTGTAGCTACGATAACATTTCATTGACTGTATTAGCTGGGGCTAGTGCTACCATAGTTAAAACGTGCGTTGTATTGTACAAACTGCTAACGCTATGGCAAGATGTGTGTATGCCTATGTAATGTTAATGGCTATGTTTTTAAAGTCGTAATGAAGATTGATTTAGATTGTGCGTGCCATTTGTACACAAACTGACTAGCACCCATGGCTGCAGTGCTGCTGCTGCAGCAGCCAGTGCTCACCTCTCCCGGCTCTGCCAAATTAATTTTTTTATTTGCGCGTCATCTGAACCGTACGATACACAGACGCTCCATTACCGGATAAATATATATATATAATTAGTCAACTGTCGAGGGCATTTTGTCCATTTTCAAGGGCATTATGCCCCAAGCCCCCGTTAATTTCGAACCCTGGTATGTAGGGTATTAGATAGCAAGTATTAGGTATAGGTATATATCTCGTAAACTACATTTATAATGATTCAAATGGTGATTTCATTGGATGTTTACTGTTAATGCTTGTGAGTCTAATTTGTTATGTTTATGTTTAAAAAAAACTCTGGTGTTTACTGTGAAAGAGCCTGATAGAAATTCCTTGAACAACTCTGGGTGTCTCCATTTGAGCTCTTTGAGATCCTGAAGAAACACTGATGTCCATCTGGCATAGTGTGTATGATCAAGTGCAAAGTAAAGAGGAATGAGCTGCTCAAGTCCACTGACCATCATGATGAAGTTGGCCTCCCGAAAGTATCTGATGAAGATAAGATCCTTCTTGATTGCTTCAAGGACATTGGTCCAGTAGTGAAACATGGGGCTGTTTTCATTGGCCACCCAATTGCTCCAAATCAAAATGTTTTGCCTGGAATGCCTCGTCACTCTTATTGGCCAGGACCACAGCCAGGATTTGAATGCAGTATCTAGCCTTCTTTATGGAATTCACATCACATACAGCAGTTGTCAGACCAGTGATGTTCAGATTAGCTGAGGTTAAGATGGTATCCAGGCCCGTTCCTTTTATCAGCTGGCCAACACAGACCAGAGAAACCTTCTCAAGGTGCAGCCCACCCATAAAAGCAAAGTATGAATGAGAAAACTCTTCTCCCATGATACGCGATACACCCAGAGCGGTTTCGAATTTCGGCCGTAGCCAAAACGGGCTGCCGGAATGGCAGTGATTTTTCACAAATATCTGAAAAAGTAAAGGTTTTAGGGCATATGTTTCTTCATAACACTAATATAAATGTGGTGTTTCCGCAACTTTTGAGCCCAAAATCAACTCTCTGTGACCTTCAGGAGCCGAGATACAAAATGCCAGGCCTAAAAAGTGGGCGTGGCCGTTTCAGGGACTTCTCCTAGCAAATTCTTTGGGCTCCTTGCATTTTTTTGTTTATCAGGCCCTAAATGAACAACATTGGCTCAAATGTTAATCATTTTTTGCAGCCATTATGCCTAAACTGACCAGACTTTACTAGTGCTTCCCAATCCTCTCCTCGAAGCACCCTGGCCGTTCAATGTATTTGTTAAATTCCACCACCAGCACACCTGATTCAACTTAACTAGCCCTTTATTAGTTGAATCAGGTGTGCTGGTGGTGGAATTTAACAAATGCATGGAACGGCTGGGGTGTCTCGAGGAGAGGTTTTGGAACCACTGGACTAGAGCATACATTTGAGGCTGAGGCATCAAAGAAATTAAGCAAAAGTGGAAATCCGTTGGTAAAAGTATTGACGCGACCGGATTCCACAGCTCTACAGTGCTGCTCTATACAAGTGTGTCCTTGAGTTGACCAATTAACCATCCTGTCTGGTAGAGCCATATGGAATCCGCGATCACGGAATCGCGGACGGAATCGCGGAATTGAGCAATAAAAATGGAATCCACTAGAATTTTTTTTTTTTTTTTTTTTTTTTTAATGTTGTGGAACTTGTACAGCACTTTGTTCAACTTTGTCAGTGCTGTAAAGTTTAAACCTTTTAAAATCTTAGACAAACAAAACACTTTGCTTTCATGAAATATTGTAAGCCGTCATTTGAGGCTTTATAAAAGCAGCACAATGAACACATCTGTCAGTGCCGAGTCCGACCTCATCTTAAATAACAAACAGCATTGCTTGTTGTAGTTAACAAAGAGAGGCAGAGTTGATTTTGCAAAAATATATATAATTTTTTTTTTTTTTTTTAAATCAAATTTTATTTTCATATTCGAATCCCATGCCCATCGAACAAAGCTTCAAAGTATTTAAGACGGCCCTATTAAATGGACTGTTATATCTTATTAAATTGTGGAAATTTATTCATTCCCACTTATTAGACACTATTTCTGATGGTAAAATGAGCGTACAAAGCAAAATACAGAATTCTGAAATATTAAAACGGAAAAAAACAGAATTTGGAAAAAAATATAATGGAATTTGGAAAAAAATAAAACTGATTTCATATGGCTCTACTGTCTGGTTTGTGGTCTATATAGAATGGAATACAGTTGTTGCAGTCATTCTTATGGAGATGTTCTGTTGTGCATGGGCAGGACATTAGTCATAAGCCAGGCTTTGGTAGGGTATTTCAGGCTGCTGAAAGACGCGGCTGACCTTGAGCGCTGTGATACAGATACGTGAAAGTAAAAAAAAAACAGAGACTACTGATTAATATCTTGCTATCTTTTCAATTCTGTGGGTCCTTCTGTGCGATGTCCAGCTGACACGTTTTGTGTCTGCTTCTGTTTATCTGTGTGAGGGGGGCGGGCTTCATGTGTGATCTGAATACCTCAGTTGGTGAGTGTGTGTGTCCTGTGTGTGTGTAAGCTGTTGGCTGGGCGGATGAAATATTCATGGTGGCGCAGGATTGGCTGCTGAGCAATGAGCGGGCTACCAGAGAAAAGCAGAGCACGTCTGTTTTAAAGCAGCTCTCTCCTCTCTCCGTCTGTCTCTCGCTCTCTGTCTGTGTCTGTCTCTCTGTATGTCTCTCTGTCTGTCCCTCTCTCTCTCTGTATAAACACAGATGAGCTGAGGGAGAGGCAGGCCAGTGTTCTAGTGTCTCAGTCAGAGCGTACCGTTGGCTCAGACACACACATCCTAACTGGGAGATAACGAAGAGGGAGAGGAGAAACCGGCTAACGGCTGCCTTGGCTGCAGCCGCTGTGTGAGCCCTAATGGAGGGGCAGATTGAAGGGGAGCATGTGCTCACGGTAGGTTTGGCTCTTCCTTGTGTGTGTGTGTGTGTACACACATGTGTATCTGAGACTGTCAATGCTGTGCAGTTCAATAGCAGTCACCAGTTGTGTGTGTGTGTCTGTTTTTCATCCGTGTATGTATGTAGTTACCCTCAGTATGTGCGTATATATGTTTGTGTGTATGTAGTTACCTTCGATGTGTGCGTTGATATGTAGTTACCCTCAGTGTGTGTTGATATATATATATATGTTTGTGTATGTATGTATGTAGTTACCCTCAGTGTGTGTTCATGATATATATATATATATATCATGTTTGTGTGTATGTAGTTACCCTCAGTGTGTGTGTGTTGATATATATATATATATATATATATATATATATATATATATATATATATATATATATATAATATGTTTGTATGTATTAGGGCTGACCTTCGATAATTTTTTTGGAATTCGAAGCTTCGGGGCCGAGATTCGATTTTAATTCGAAGCTTCGAAATAAAAAAAAAAAAAAAAAAAAAAAAATTTTTTTAATGTTGTGGGACTTGTACAGCACTTTGTTCAACTTTGTCAGTGCTGTAAAGTTTAAACTTTTTTAAATCTTAGACAAACGAAACACTTTGCTTTCATGAAATATTGTAAGCCGTCATTTGAGGAAATAGTCATGTGAAAACCGATCGAATAACATGATCCAATTCTTAGCGGAGTTCTCCCTCCTCCAGCCCCTCCCAACCCCATGTAAACAGAGGCTAGAGTCGGGCCGGGCAGTCTGCTGACTGCTCTAACGTTAGCTACCGTTACAAAATGACCCAGTCAACTATTCACTTTTAGTTTAATACTGAGGCATTGTCCGTTATCTAGCCGGCTAGCTACTGATAGCTCCCGATATCAACAAATGCTCCAGCAAGTCTAGTAGTGCATAATACCTCCGTTGGATAGGTAGCTACCTAGTACACGTTAGCTCCAGTAGGGTCCAGCTGCAGCGCCGGAGAATCCTTGCTGGAGCTGGAGGCTACAGTATAGGGTCCAGCTGCAGCGCCGGAGAATCCTTGTTGGAGCTGGACGCTACTCGAGTATACACACAGACAGTGGAGCTGTTTGCAGATAGCGAGCATTTTGACTTGTTGCGTGGTGGCGATGTCTCGCAGATAATACAACTACAAGCAGGGTTAGAAATTAACATTTTTTTCAAGGGCTTTTTTTGCCCCCCTTAATTGATTTTCGGGGGCTTTTTTTGTATTTCGGGGGCACTGCATTTTTATGATAAACGGTAGGGGTGGGACGGTTCACAAAATGGACGGTTTGGTTCGTATCACGATTTTGGGGTCACAGTTTTCAGTTCGATATACGTAAATTTTTATTAAAAAAAAATGTAACACTCAAATCTAAACATGCTTCTCATTTATTAAAAATAAAATAAAAGGTTTACAGTGTTTACAGCCTTAAATAATGTTTGGCACACAAAGACCGAACTGACTGAAAAATATATGCTACATTTGTCAAAGTATTAACTTAGTGCAAACAAACAATATGCTCAGCCAGCACTAGACTTTCCTTTCTTTAATATAAACACACAAAAACAATGTCAACCATGTTTAAATTCCCTGATTGTCAGTTCTTAATGGAAAGATTCGTTTTCTGCTTGAAATTATTATGTTTCTGTCTACATTTATTTAGACTAACATTATTTAAATATTGAGTGTAACTGTGGTGGATTACGTAATTCAGTGAGTTGGAACTATCTATGGGTTGGCGCCGGGTCCCCACGGACATTTTAGCGTCACGGACCGCTAAATGTTATCAGCTCCGGTAACGTTAGGAGGAGTTCATAACATCAACATGCAGTGGGACAGCGGCAATAGTCCCGGTTGGAGTTAGTAAAACACAGTTATATGTTAGCCTTCTTGGATGTTGAATAAACGCCTATCATTGTCTTTAAACACCCCGCCTCTCAGACTCCCATTTCCTCCTCTGCTACAGTAG
This sequence comes from Notolepis coatsorum, assembly GCF_963971535.1. Lineage (NCBI taxonomy): Eukaryota > Metazoa > Chordata > Actinopteri > Aulopiformes > Paralepididae > Notolepis > Notolepis coatsorum. The sequence continues at coordinate 43,888,267 of NC_140168.1, read as the reverse complement.
CTAGTAGCTACGGTGACATTTCATTGACTGTACAGTATTAGCTTGCGGGCTGCGTCGGGCTGCGTTTTCCTTAATGCCAAGCAAGCAGTGCAAAAATGCTTCCGCATTCGTCACCGCACGCTAGTGCGGTAAAGCGCCCTTCTTTTCAGACAAATGCTACCGTGCGTGCACCGGCGGCGGCGTGCTCGCTCAGGTGCGTGCGTGCGCCGGCGTGCTCGCGCGAGGTGCCCGCGCATGCGCATGAGATCCCGCCTTGGTTCGACACGAGCGGAGCTCAATATATATAAGTCACCGCCCCTTATTCAGTATCTAGGAATAGCTCAATTGGCAAGGCCACATGGCTGTGGATCCTATGGCTCGTTTGCTGGCGAGTTCGAATCCCATCGAAAATATTTTTTAACGTGATTTTTTTTTAACGTGTATTCTTTCGCCGGTTAAGGTTAGGCATGGTTAAGGTTAAGGTTAGGCATTGTTTCGGAGTTGGTTAAGGTTAGAACGGTTAAGTTTAGGCGCTGTTAAGGAGCTGGTTAAGGTTAGAGTTTGTCAAAGAGAATGGCAATATAATTTCTATGGTTAAGGTTAGGCATGGTTAAGGTTAAGGTTAGGCATTGTTTCGGAGTTGGTTAAGGTTAGAACGGTTAAGTTTAGGCGCTGTTAAGGAGCTGGTTAAGGTTAGAGTTTGTCAAAGAGAATGGCAATAGACAGCCTATTTCCGCGCGACCTGGGCGCTGGGCGGCGGAAAATGAAAGGCGCATTACTGCACGCCACTACGGTAAATTTTTGCACTGCTTGCTTGGCATAAAGCTACACGCCGTCGGGCTACCATAGTTAAAACGTGCGTTGTGTTTAAAAACTGCTAACGCTATGGCAAGATGTGTGTATGCCTATGTAATGTTAATGGCTATGTTTTTAAAGTCGTAATGAAGATTGATTTATATTGTGCGTGCCATTTTTACACAAACTGACTAGCACCTGGCTGCAGTGCTGCTGCTGCCTGCAGCCAGTGCAGAACACTGGCTCCGCCAAAGGCATTTTTTTATTTGCGCGTCATCTGAACCATACGATACACAGACACTCCATTACCGGATAAATATATATATATAATTAGTAAACTGTCGGGGGCATTAAGTGCCCCCCTTAACTGATTTTCGAGGGCATTTTGTCCATTTTCAAGGGCATTATGCCCCAAGCCCCCGTTAATTTCGAACCCTGACTACAAGTATGATTGTATAATATATATATTTTATTAAAAAAGAATTAAAAAAAAATTTGGCTGGTAAGAAATATGCTTGGCGGGTAGATTTTTCTCATCTACCAGCCACTGGCCGGTGAGTCAACAAGTTAATTTCGCTCCCTGCCCTCAGTGTGTGTGTGTTGATATATGTTTGTGTATGTATGTAGTTACCCTCAGTGTGTGTTGATATATGTTTGTGTATATATGTAGTTACCCTCAGTGTGTGTTGATGTATGTATGTAGTTACCCTCAGTGTGTGTTGATATATAGATGTTTGTGACGTATGTATTAGGGGTGGGACGATACATCGATCCAGATCGATACATCGATGTAATTATCAACAATCGAATCGGATCGATGCGATGTAATAAGATCGATTCATATCGATACTCTTATTTTGAAAATCCTGTGGCGAGTCTCATATCCGCCCAAGAACAACAGCAGTAGCTCCGTGTGTAGACGTTACAGCATAGCATTCTCCCTTTCTGTGTGTGTGTGTGTGCGCGCGTCTTTGGAAAGACCAGATGAGGTCAGAGGAGTTTGATGTTTAAATGTTATTTAAACATAAACAATATAATACATAATAAATGTAGGCCTATACATGATCATGCAACAATGTATGATGAAAGGGAGAATGCTATGCTGTAACGTCTATTTGTAGATAATTTGTTGATGTTGCATTGCAACATCAACAAATTGTTGTAGGAACGGTTTGGGAGAGGGAGGTTGTGAGTTTCGAGTTCCAAAAAATGTAGCTTAAAGTTTAAAGCTCAATATATAAAAACGTGGCACTTTACAGTGAACAGGAGGTCTATTTGTATTAAAAACAATAGATTGATTTTCCTTTAAATGTCTGGAAGAGCTCAAAAATACAAATGTCAAATGATATTTTCATTACCTTTTTTTTGTTGATCTAAATGTTACTGATTGTGTTAAATGGGCATATGATATCATCTCATATCGATCGCAGGCACCTGAATCTAATCGTATCGTATTGTATCGTGAGAGACTTTGTGATATCGGCAAATATCGTATCGTTGTCCAAAGAATCGATATCGTATCATGATGAAACTGGTGATTCCCACCCCTAGTATGTATGTAGTTACCCTCAGTGTGTGTGTTGATATGTTTGTGTATGTATGTAGTTACCCTCAGTGTGTGTTGATATATGTTTGTATGTAGTTACCCTCAGTGTGTTTTGATATATATGTTTGTGTATGTATGTAGTTACCCTCAGTGTGTGTGTTGATATATAGATGTTTGTATGTATGTAGTTACCCTCAGTGTGTGTTGATATATATGTTTGTATGTATGTAGTTACCCTCAGTGTGTGTGTTGATATATAGATGTTTGTGTATGCATGTAGTTACCCTCAGTGTGTGTGTTGATATATAGATGTTTGTGTATGTATGTAGTTACCCTCAGTGTGTGTGTTCATGATATATATATGTTTGTATGTATGTAGTTACCCTCAGTGTGTGTGTTGATATATAGATGTTTGTGTATGCATGTAGTTACCCTCAGTGTGTGTGTTGATATATAGATGTTTGTGTATGTATGTAGTTACCCTCAGTGTGTGTGTTCATGATATATATATATATATATTACCCTCAGTGTGTGTGTGTTGATGTGTGAGCACCGGTCACGTAAGATGAGAAGAGGGGGATAAGCGAGAAGAGGGATGAGGTGGGAGTGGACGAGATCAGAAGAGGAGCGGATGCCATCGGCCCTTTGATCAGCCCCGAGGAGCTGGGTAAGAGAGGCGAGAGGGAAACCGACGGATATGGCCGCTCGGAGCAGAGATAGTGGGAAGGGAGGGAGGAAAAGAGGAGTGAGGAGGGGAGGAAAATGAGGCCACAGAGATGACTGAATCAAAACAAAACAAGGAGCTGTTTGCTCCTTAGAGGAGAGATGTCAGGAGGCCCCCAGGGGATTCAAACGGAATGTACTGTTCAGGTTATGCTGCACTAAAAGCACCCAAGATGGGTAGATCCAGAGGTGTGTGTGTGTAGTGAGGAAGATGACCCATATGTGTGTGTGTGGTGAGAAAGATGATCCAGAGGTGTGTGTGTGTAGTGAGGAAGATGATCCAGAGATGTGTGTGGTGAAGATTATCCAGAGGTCTGTGTGTGTGGTGAGGAAGATTATCCAGAGGTGTGTAGTGAGAAAGATGATCCAGAGGTGTGTGTGTGTAGTGAGGAAGATGATCCAGAGGTGTGTGTGTAGTGAGGAAGATGATCCAGAGGTGTGTGTAGTGAGGAAGATGATCCAGAGGTGTGTGTAGTGAGGAAGATGATCCAGAGGTGTGTGTGTAGTGAGGAAGATGATCCAGAGGTGTGTGTGTAGTGAGGAAGATGATCCAGAGGTGTGTGCGTGTGTGTGGTGAGGAAGATGATCCAGAGGAGTGTGTGGTGAGGAAGATGATCCAGAGTGTGTGGTGAGGAAGATGATCCAGAGGAGTGTGTGGTGAGGAAGATGATCCAGAGGTTGTGTGTAGTGAGGAAGATGATCCAGAGGTGTGTGTGTGTGGTGAGGAAGATGATCCAGAGGTGTGTGTAGTGAGGAAGATGATCCAGAGGTGTGTGTGTGTAGTGAGGAAGATGATCCAGAGGTTGTGTAGTGAGGAAGATGATCCAGAGGTGTGTGTGTGGTGAGGAAGATTATCCAGAGGTTGTGTGTAGTGAGGAAGATGATCCAGAGGTGTGTGTAGTGAGGAAGATGATCCAGAGGTGTGTGTAGTGAGGAAGATGATCCAGAGGTGTGTGTGTAGTGAGGAAGATGATCCAGAGGTGTGTGTGTAGTGAGGAAGATGATCCAGAGGTGTGTGTGTGTGTGTGGTGAGGAAGATGATCCAGAGGAGTGTGTGGTGAGGAAGATGATCCAGAGTGTGTGGTGAGGAAGATGATCCAGAGGAGTGTGTGGTGAGGAAGATGATCCAGAGGTTGTGTGTAGTGAGGAAGATGATCCAGAGGTGTGTGTGTGTGGTGAGGAAGATGATCCAGAGGTGTGTGTAGTGAGGAAGATGATCCAGAGGTGTGTGTGTGTAGTGAGGAAGATGATCCAGAGGTGTGTGTGTGGTGAGGAAGATGATCCAGAGGTTGTGTGTAGTGAGGAAGATGATCCAGAGGTGTGTGTGTGGTGATGAAGATGATCCAGAGGGGTGTGTGTGTAGTGAGGAAGATGATCCAGAGGGCTAGAGCCATATGGAATCCGCGATCACTGAATCGCGGACGGAATCGCGGAATTGAGCAATAAAAATGGAATCAACTATAATAAAAAAATAAATAAAAAAAAGTAAACACTTTTTTCCTTTTTTTTTTTTTTTTTTATGTTGTGGGACTTTTACAGCACTTTGTTCAACTTTGCTTTCATGAAATATTGTAAGCAGTCATTTGAGGCTTTATAAAAGCAGCACAATGAACACAAATCTGTCAGTGCAGAGTCCGACCTCATCTTAAATAACAAACAGCATTGCTTGTTGTAGTTAACAAAGAGAGGCAGAGTTGATTTTGCAAAAATATATATATATATATATTTTTTTAATCGAATTTTATTTTCATATTCGAATCCCATGCCCATCGAACGAAGCTTCGAAGTATTAAAGACAGCCCTATTAATATATCTTATTAGATTGTGGACATTTATTCATTCCCACTTATTAGACACTATTTCTGATGGTAAAATGAGCGTACAAAGCAAAATACAGAATTCTGAAATATAAAAACGGAATTTGGAAAATAATTAAATGGAATTTGGAAAAAAATTAAACTGATTTCATATGGCTCTACCAGAGGGGTGTGTGTAGTGAGGAAGATGATCCAGAGGTGTGTGGTGAGGAAGATGACCCAGAGGTATGTGTGTAGTGAGGAAGATGATCCAGAGGGGTGTGTGTAGTGAGGAAGATGATCCAGAGGGGTGTGTGTAGTGAGGAAGATGACTCAGAGGTGTGTGTGGTGAGGAAGATGACTTAGGGCTTGTGTCCATAGGGGACGTTTTATGAGTTGTCAGCTCCTTTTTTTTGTTTTATCCACTTTTTCTCCCATTTTCTATATTTTCTCCCATCCCAATTTCGTATCATCCAATTCAACCCTCCCCTGTCACGAACGCTGTTTCTTGCCTCCCACAAGCCGGCTGCAATGTGGACTAAGTCATACATAGCACAAGTCCCCTCCGGTACTTGAGGTAACAGCAGTCGCATCTTTTCACCTGCGCAGCTCGATCTCTCAGTGGCGAGGAGTAACGCGTGGGAGGCTCACGCTGCCCCCGACACTTCCTGATTCTACTGCGCAGGCGCACCAACCGACCTGTAGGAGTCGCTGTCTACAACGTCCGATCCCCACCCATCAGTTTCCCACCCCCTAATACGGCCAATGTGTATTAGTATGAACGACCAGCTAAACTGAAAGCAATGTGGAGCGCTGGGCTCGAACAGGCGAGCCCAGCGTCTCCGCATTCGTGGCGAGCGCCTTGCCCACTACGCCACGTAGCCGCCCCTAGTTGTCAACTCCTTTCTGTCATTCATTTATATGCTGGAGAAGCGTCAGGCGCGCTCCTCTTCCCAGAGCCGCGCCTCGCGTTTTATGAGCTCTCGACGGCAGCGTTTTTGGCAGAGCGCTCCCAGCTCATAAAGTTGAAACTAGTTCAACTTTTTTGGAAAGGAGCGCGCTCATCAATGTAACTCATCGAGGAAGGGGCGGAGCCGCGGCTGGCGCAAGCTCTGGGGAGACCCAGAAAGACGCTCAGTTTTTTTTCCTTCTTTTTTCAAAGCGGTCCGCCTTGAAAAAAACGTCCCCGGTGGACACATAGCCTCAGAGGGGTGTGTGTGGTGAGGAAGATGATCCAGAGGTATGTGTGTAGTGAGGAAGATGATCCAGAGGGGTGTGTGTAGTGAGGAAGATGACTGAGGGGTGTGTGTGGTGAGGAAGATGATCCAGAGGTGTGTGTAGTGAGGAAGATGACTCAGAGGGGTGTGTGTGGTGAGAAGATGATCCAGAGGTGTGTGTGTGGTGAGGAAGATGACTCGGAGGGGTGTGTGTGGTGAGGAAGATGATCCAGATGTGTGTGGTGAGGAAGATGATGCAGAGGTGTGTGTGGTGAGGAAGATGATCCAGAGGTGCGTGTGTGGTGAGGAAGATGATCCAGAGGTGTGTGTGGTGAGGAAGATGATCCAGAGGTGCGTGTGTGTGGTGAGGAAGATGTAATGCAGAATAGCAGGTGGAAGTACAGGGAACGGAATATATTGGTGGATTGGAGTCTGAGAGGTGATATGGTGAGAGTAGCAGTATTGACGAGCTTTGTAGGCATTACATATAGTACATTACATAATAGTACATCTATATAACGAACGGAGACTTCAGAGAGAGGTAATTTTATACTGTATTTCAGCAGTGGCTTGTGTTTTCACCCACCAGCCTTTGTCGAGACTCATTGTCGCAGTCGTTATAATGTTATTCATACAAGTTTTGAGTCTACCCCGCTGCAGTTTATCAATTCATCATGAAAGTTTGTATTATACATACAACGCTTGTCAATAGAGCTATGGTGAGAGGGGAGATGTGGTGAGTGGGGATATGGTGTGTCCATCTGCGTGTACTCGGGCTGTGTCCATTTTAAATCTGCCAAGGGGTATTAATGTACTTCTGGCAGTATTGAGACCAAGAGACTCCCAGAAATCTCAAGGGGGCAAGTCTGACTGTGAGAGTCGTCCGAGTTGCCAGGACCCGGCCACCAGGGACAGTCTGATAGGAAATGGATTAGAGGGCAACCTGACCGGCTGGTTGGCTATTTTGGTGCAGACATTTCCCACACTGTGGTAGAGGGAGCTCATTTACATAAGAATGCATTTGTTGGACTGCCAACATACCGCATGTCCGACAACACTTAAAGGTAGAATGTGTTATGCCGTCAAACGGCAACCTCTAGGCAAAGAACCCTGCTTGCTATTGCACTTTGTTTGCATTTCTTGTAATACTTTTTTTGTCTAATCATGTGTGGGTTGGAGTTGAGTGGGAGTAGGGCCTAAAAGAAAAAATAGTTCCGGTTGCCGATCGATCCTGCCGATTTTAGCTGCGACCCAATTTATTTTATGAGTAAAAAAATTAAATTAAAAATAAAATTACAAAAATATATATTTTTTCTTTTAATAAAGTTTCATAAAAATCGTAGTCAAACCTTTAGTATTATGGATATTAAACATGCTGTCAGAGTACATGCATCCATGTTGTCGTGAACATTTTAATTAAATAAAGAAATTCCCTATCCATAGTCGAATTAATCGGTCGAAAGGAGCCGTAGTCGACTGCCAACCTCTTAGTCGAATACAAAAAAATTCAAAATTATATATATATTTTTTTATCATTCTTTACAAAAGAAAAGAGGCCTAGAAGCGTGGCTAACGCTAATGACACGCATACCAGAGGCTAACTGCCTACGAAAACAGTCACAGAGGCACTGAAAATCCTCTATCTAATGAACACACTAGACTAGACAAATATAATAATAATAATTCATTTATTTTGTATAGCGCTTTATATATCAAGATGTATCCATCAGTGGACCAATTGCATGCTTTTGCAGAGGACAAGAAGCCTTCAGTCGACTCCTTCAGACATTAAGCACCCCCCACAGCCCAAATGGAATGATAAAAAAAAAGAGAAAAATATATTATATATATACTAATAGTCTACTAACGGCAAATTTTGGCCAATCATAGTCGACTATCCAAACCCTTAGTCGGTGACAGCCCTACTACCTACCCATGGCCTTAACTGACAACCAACAGGAACCAAACAATATTTTCTTTTATGCCTAGGGGTTGCTATTTTTGGCCACCCTTCAGGTTGTGCCGAGATGGGTCTGGAGAAATTCCCAGTATAATAAATTGGAATATAATATTATATACAGATTCTACCTTAAGTGTTGGTGGGTATGCCTTTTTTATGAAATGAGCTCACTGTACCAACGTGTGGGTAAGTGATTTCTGTGCCAATAGCCGACCAACTGGTCAGTCAACCACAGCAGTGGAACAGTTTGTTAACTAACCAACCAGCTGGTCAGGTTCCTATCGTCATTGAGGAAAGTCTGGGGGTGTTGCAAAATTGTGGATTTTATGGTGGTTTTTATTGTGGATCTATTGTGATGTTACTTGTTGATCTGTAAAGCCCATGGAGGCAATTTATTGTGATTTCAGGCTATACATATAAAATACATGTACCACATTATAACTATATAGTAACTTATTACACTGTGACCTTCTCCAGACCTCTTGGCAGACAGAATTACAGATTCTACCTTTAACTTTTATTATTCATAATGGCGTCTGATTAACCACCACAGCTCCTAATATAGTGTGGCAGGCATATGGTCCCTGCTTGGCATTCAGGGTTTTGTTTGTATGAGTCTTAAAGCAGGGCTTGACATGAGCCCTGTCCCAGGTATGGCCCCTGCTTGGCATTCAGGGTTTTGTTTGAGTCTTGACAATAAGCCCAGCACTCTATACAACCCCAGGGCCAGATGGTGGACTTTCACTGGCCCCAGTATGCCAGTAGGAGCCATAAGCCCAAGTTACACAAATGTGCCTCTTCATTCTGCGTCTGTGCTATCAATTTAATTTCAAAACATTCACCACAGAAATACAGGCGCCAGGCGTCGTAAAAGATTACGGTAAATATAAAAAGTGTATACAAATGTGATTATGCCATAGGAGAGATGAGTTGCCAGGGTCTGTAGCAGTCATTTCATCAAGCGTCTTGCGTGTCATACTGGATGTTTTCCAAATACAGGCATTTCATTAAGTTTTATATTTTCTGTGTACTAGTATGCCACAGTATATGATATTTATTTTATACTCCTTTTGAAGTGCAGTCCCTTACCCACCACAGCACAGTAATGGGAACACTGGTAGACTTAACAGTGGTTGGATGATGACATGTGCCACCAGGGTTCAATGCACCAGGGCCTCAAGAGGACAGGGGTCTGTGGGATACAAAAAGTGGCCTCAGTTGGCTAAGCTTATTGCAGTTTCTCAAGAATAGTATGCATACGCGCACACAGAATGAATAAAGGCTATATCAGCCATTTTTCTGGCTTGGCAATTACTAATTACGCCACTCCAACAAGTCTTGACACGCATCTATTTACTCATGCTGTGGTCTGTGTTGTTCTAAACTCGATTGTGTCTTTCTGTGGTCTGCTAGATATAGTATACTATAGAGTATACCATCGCTCTGTCTTGGCTATTTATATTAGAAGCTTTATGAATTATTCCACTGAGCCTTCTTTGAGATGAGCATGCACAGGAATGGGCACCTTACCAGCCAACAACACTCGGCTTGGCCTGTTTAAGACTACAGTAGGATGGCGTTGGAAATATTATTATCATTATTATCGTCATTATTCTGATGTCTTAGGACCGTATACACCTTATTCACAAGGCCAATATACCTTCTATCCGTTGCGCTTATCTAGAATGGGTTGGGGGGAGAAGGCAGTGGAGAAGAGGGTCTTGAGGTGGGATTGGAAAATTGTGAGGGACTCTTGAGTCTAATGTCTTGGGGGAGGGAGTTCCAGAGCATGAGTCATCTGGGAACCGTTATGTAAAAGATTTCCAGTTGTTACTTTTTTTTTGATAAAATCTTTTTATTTTTCAATTTAAACAAAACACAATACATTAACACCCCAGGAACCCCGGACCAACACCCCAACCCCACTCCGCCGCTAGATGGTGGTCTTACTTTCTTGGCTGCTGCGTCCCACAGCTCAATGCTGGCCTGTCCCACTCCAAAATACGTGCTGTAGAGATTTCCATAAATGACATCCAGTAGTGTCGGAGACCAATTGATCATTGTGAGTTCTCCGGTTCCTTCCACCTCATGGCTATCCGTTTCTTGGCTGCTGTAACGCCCGCCAGAATGAGTATCTTTTGTTGTATGGATGCTGGTAGTTCAGTTGTTACTTTTATAATTTTGATGCAAGAGCTATTTTTGAAGTCAATGCACTTCTCCAGGGCTTTCCCACCAACATTATGGGAAATGCGACAAGAAGAATGGGACAAAAAGATGCATACCAATTTACTCTGTGTTCAGTAGAAGGCTATCGGGGTGCAAGCTAGCCTAGCTTAGCGTATATTAATGGAAGCGGATATGGATCAGCTAGCCTAGCTGTTAGTCCGAAAAACACCTCTCCTGGTGTTTCAGGCTAAGCTAGCTGATCCATATCCGCTTCCATTAATTTGTTCTAAACTAGGCTAGCTTGCAGCTGGATAGCTTTCTACTGAACACACAAAGAGGACATTGGTATTTATCATCTTGTCTGACTCTAGAGAAGACGGGTTGGGTACCACCTGGGAATTGATACCGGTACCCTTTTCGGTTGATTGATTGAAAACTTTATTAACAGATTGCAGAATGGGTACAGTTGTTAAGGGGATGCAGACCAGAGAGACTTTCGTCTTGTTTACATCAGGGTCCCCCATTTTCAATTCATCGTAACATATGACATATATGACATACAGATAGACGGTACCTTCATTATAACAAACATTTTATTTCAGTTGTAATACTAAAGTCCAAACTTCTCAATTTCAACATTGTTATCACACCACACAAACTAAAACCCCTCTACCTCCCCATTTGTTTTTATGTTGCATGATCATGTATACATTTATGTATTTTTTTATCCACTTTTTTTCTCTTTCTCCCATCCCAATTTCGTATCGCCAATTCTCCCCTTCAATTCTCCCCTCCCCTGACTTGAACGTTGCTAGACTATGCCTCCCACTGGTCGGCTGTAGTGAGGACCAAGCCTTGCATCACGTGTCCCCTCCGGTACACGAGGAGGCAGCCTGTCGCATCTTTTCACCAGACAGTGCGGACTCTCAGTGGCGAGGAGTAACGCATGGGAGGCTCACGCTGCCCCCGATACTTCCTGTCTCTGCTGTACAGGCGTCACCCAACCGACCTGTAGGAGTCGCTGTCCACAACATCCAATCCCCACCCATCGACTTTCCACCCGCTACCTCTGCCAATTGAGATAGTATGACGACTGGCCCAAGCCGCAGGCAACGCTGACTCTGGGAGTCGAGACCGGAGTCTCTTGCATTGGTGACGAGCGCAATCTCCGCTACGCCACCCAGTCGCCCTATTTATGTATTATTTTTTAAATATCAACATTATCTGGCCATCCTCAGTAAATACTATCAAACTCCTCTGACCTCCTCTGGTCTTTCCAAAGACCAGAGATGGGACGCGTGCGCACACACACACACACAGAGAGAAAGGGAGAATGGCTTATAGTAGACCAGGCTAATAAAAATAAATGTTTATTATCATCAACTATCCAGTTCGTTTTTATAGTGTAACGTTTGGCTACTTTAAATCATTGGAGAGGGAGAGACTCACACTCAGCCCCCACCTTTCCTCACTAATGGAACTCTAAACTGCAACTGGTGTCGCAGAGTATTTCTCCGCTGTGAGGGTTTCCAGGGTTAGCTTAGTTAGTAAGAAGCTAACGTCGGTTATTTTTTATCCACTTTTTCTCTTTCTATTTTTCTCCCATCCCAATTTTGCTGTGCCAATTCATCCCTCCCCTGTCTTGAACGTTGCTCGCATATGCCCCCCACTGGCCGGTTGTAGGGAGGATAGAAGCCTTGCATCACGGTTTTGTCCCCTCCGATACACGAGGAGGCAGCCGGTCACATCTTTTCACCTGCCATTGGCGAGGTGTAACGTGTGGGAGGCTCACACTACCCCTGCCATTTCCTGTCTCTGCTGTGCAGGCCTGCGTCCCCCAACCGACCTGTAGGAGTCGCTGTCCACAACGTCCAGATTACCACCCATCGACTTCCACCCACTAACTCTGCCAATTGAGTTAGTATGACGGCCGGCCCAAGCCGGAGGCAACACCGACAGCCGGATTCGAACCCGGTGTCTCTTGCGTTGGTGACGAGCGCAATGTCCGCTGCGCCACCCAGCCGCCGCAGCAGCTAACGTTAGTTAAGGTTTTTTTTACAGTGACGTGGACATACAGGAATGGCAAGGATGCAAAGCATGTTAGAAGCATTGGACCCGTTGCTCGCAGAATTTTCAATGTTCATAGAAACGGTGCGACTCGCGAGAGGGGCTGAATAGCTAGATGTCATAGCTTCTAAAATTGAAGGTCCGTGCTGGTCTGCGTCTATTATGAAATGACAATTGCACGTCATTGAAGGTCTGTGTCTATAGGGCTGTCAATGAATATTCTATATTCGAATTAATAATCAAATTGTTAAAAGAAAACATACATTCGATTGTAAAAATGTATATTCGAATTGTGTGAAATTGTGTTTTTATAAAAAATAAAACAGCCCCGGTGGTCTCCCTCATGAATTCTCGTGTGTGTCTGAACGCGCTGCATGACTGACAGGAGAGACGTGACTGCTATATACGTATATACATGGTATATCACTGCGCCCAAAACGAATCGTCTATTGGCTGAGCAGCCTGGCATTCGTGTGACATCATGTCCGGAATCAACCAGGAAATAGCTAACGGCCAATAGTTGCCGTCGCTTCCAATTCGTGATGATGGCAGAGTTCAGATCCCAACTCGGCTCCGGAAAGAGTGATTTGCACTCCGAGCTCAATCTGAAAGCCTCGTTTTGGAAATACTTATGATTAATGCTTTAAGTCAGCTATGTTACATGTATCTTTTTGTGTGCTAAGTGCTAGCGTTTTGAGAGTTATAGCATCAAGAATTTAAGCACCCTAACTTTTGTGCTTTTTTTTTTATAGCACTTTATTGTAAATCATCCCTCAGGGCAAAACTACTTGTTTAGTCACATTTCTAGGAATTGTGTGCCTTTAATTTTATTTAAACAAAACGTGAAACAAGTATATGGCTACTGTAGGCTTACTGAACAGATATTGAATAATGAATTGACGGAAGCATCATACGGATCCCCAATGGTTTGATTACTATTTCATGTCGAGGAAAAAATATATTGTTTGATATTTTATCACGCCTTTTTCTGGAGGCACGCTGCTTTGTATAAATGTCCGTTCTATATACTGCAAACTTTCATTAATTTTGCTCTTGCTCCGAGAGACTGACCCTTCTGAGAGATTGCGATAATACATTATTCTATTTGTATGCTGGTGTAGGTATGTTATTTATTTAGTTTAATATATCCTACTAGTTATGTCTCCCGTTGTATTGGTTTGCCCTCTTGTGGACATAATGTGCAACAATAGATATTAGAATGGTTAGAAGTTCGAACCAATGTTTGTCTATTATGAAATGACAATTGCAAGTCATTGAAGGTCCATGCTGGTCTGTCTATTATGAAATGACAATTGCACATCATTGAAGGTCCGTGCTGGTCTGTTACTATTATTAAATGACAATTTCATGTCATTGGAATTGGTCTCGGGTACCAAATGTGGCACAGATTGATCTAACGTGAAGTTAGGCCTAGCCCTGTATATCCTGACTCCTGGAAAATAATAAGCACATTTCTTGTATCACCTTAATAGAACTAGATTTAATAGGTCCCTTGCATTCATTAGTCAACAAAGTCCTAGGACTATTACCGCCTTGGGGTTACCGAGTCAACAACAGCCCTAGTGTTTAGCTCATTGTTTATATCTTGACTTGGGTCCATTGAGCCAGCCAGCTATATTAACCTCTCAGGTAGGTAACTTGCTGTGGTCGATGGATCTCGTCTCTAGATGGTAAATGGAACAGACCAAAGGAATAATCGCCACATTACGGCGCTTGTAGCATATGTGTGTGTGTGTGTGTGTGTGTGTGTGTGTATATATATATATATAATGTGGTGATTATTCCTTTGATCTGTTCCATTTGGCATGAGAGAGAGGGAGAGAGCGAGACTAAATGGGAGGAAAGTGATATTCTACAGTGGTGATTATGGCCCATGCTCTGATACACACACAAGCTTTGTGGTTGTGATCTGGGAAGGGGGGGGGGGGTAGGATGAGAGGATCATGGGGGGGAAAGATGGGGAGGTAGAAAATATGAGGGCTAAGACTTTGATGTTTTGATTGTGTTGGCAAGCTTCCTGCTAGCCTTGCACCCTCCCCCCTCCCTCTCTTGGATTGGCAGTCGGCACAGACGCCCACACACACACATTTGCTCCTTCAGAAGAGGAATGCGCTGTGCTGCTGGGAATGGCTTTCACCAAAGCACACTCCACTCATGCATGCTTCCCATTCTACAACCCTCACACTTGAAGTGACGTTATGGTCCCAGGCAGGTGCCAGGGGCCAGCCCCCCCCCCCCCACCACCTCTCACCCTCCCTGACCCCCATGGGTTAGGACAGGAGGACAAATGTATCCTCTGAGAAAACCCACCCCTCAATCTCCCTCACCCCACTGGTTAGGATAGGAGGATGGACGTGTCCTCTGAGAAAATCCCACCCCTTAATCTCCCTCACCCCACTGGTGAGGACAGTCTGACGGACGGACGGACGTGTCCTCTCGGAGTAATGTTCCTATCGTGTGGCAGCACTCATGTCATACAGGACACTTGACGAGCCAAGGGAACTGACCACCAACCCCAGCTAAGCCTACTACGGCCCTAATAGGAACGCTTCACATGGGCCAGGCTTTGGAAGTATATCAGTTAATGGATTCCTTCAGTCTACACACTATATATCCAGTTTTCCAGAATCACATGCAGCTAGTAGGTTTGTTTAGCTTACATGCTGCTGTTACACTTTGGCAAGATGCTTTTGGCAATCGCTATGGTGATTACAAAGATTTTTTTAAAGATGTCAATATTGAATATTAACATTTAAATTTTCTCAGTTTTGTCTTGATTTAAAAAAGGATGGATTTGTTCTAGAACTAAATAATCGTCTCATATTTTTCATTACTATGTAGGCCTAAGTGAAGTCGGTGAGATGTGACCTTCATGTTATTATTACCCCATTCATGGTAAATGGCTGCTTTTTTATATAGCGCTTTTATCCAAAGCGCTTTACAATTTGTTACTCACATTTTCACACCGACGGTGGAGGCAACCATGCAAGGTGCCAACCTGCTCATCGGGAGCAATTGGGGGTTAAGTGTCTTGCTCAAGGACACATCGGCATGCTGCCCGGGAGGAGTGGGAATCGAACCGGGAACCTCCGCATTGCCAGAAGACAGCTCTACCTTGCGAGCCACTGTCGCCCCATTCATGTTACTGTAGTGGCTGGTGTCACCATTGAGTTGGTAAATCCCCCTCCTCTCCTCCACCCCCAACCCTCTGGCATGGCTCTTTTAGCCCAGCCACAGCTGTGCTCTCTGGGTGTAATGACCAACCCACTCTCTGGCCACCATGGACCCCGGCTGTGTGTCTGTGTGTGTGTGTGTGGGGGGGGGGGGGGGGTCACACTAGACCTTTGCACGTGCACATGCATTCCCTCATGAAATGCCATTTCGTGAGTACCACATTACACATTCATGCATGCATGAATATATACTATATACTAGGGCTGACCCATATTAGTCGATTAGTCGACTAATCGGTCGAAAGGAGCCATAGTCGACCAGCCAACCTCACTATAAAAACAAATAAAAATACAAAAAATTATAATATTTTAATTAAAAAAAGATTTCGTATCATTCTTTCCAAAAGAAAAGAGGCCTAGAAGCGTGGCTAATGCTAATGGCACGCATACCAGAAGCTAACTGCCTACGAAAACAGGCACAGAGGCACTGAAAGAGGATTTCACCCATCTAATGAACACACTAGACTAGACAAATATCAAGATGTATCCATCAGTGGACCAATTGCATGCTTTTGCAGAGGACAAGAACCCTTCAGTCGACTCCTGTTATGTGTTATGGTCTGCAAGTCAGTGGATAGTTTATTTGTATAGAATTGTCTGTGACCTGGGAGGATTCAGTGGAGGAAGCTTGAGGTGAAATAATGTCAGCTGGTGGCCAAAGTAAACAAAGATTATTTAATTTGTATTCCTTTTTTCTGTTTCCATTTCATGCGTGATATTGGTATCAGGAATTGTTCTATTTCTTTTTATATGTTGCACTTTATTTTGGAAATGGAATTGGATTTCTTCATTGAGCGCTTATCCTTATTAGGGCAGAAATATCTTGTGTTTTACTATAAAAAATAATCATAATGATCTTCCTAGTCAAACCTTCTGCTTATCATCATAGTACTGGAACTGGAAAAGAGCTGGTCTCGTATACCAGCTGTATTCTTTTTGCTCATGTGGTGTGCTGACTTGATTGGACATGGTCAGGGTTACTTCTTGGCTGGATCACAGCTCCTGTCTCCCCCCCCCCCCCCCTCCGCACCAATCAGCAGCACTATCCACCCAGCTCGGTTCCATTTACTCTGTCCCTGCTGCAATGAAAACAACAACAACCCCCCCCCCCAAGAGTGAGATTCATTCCCTCACTACCCTGTGTCGGTCTCTCATTCTACACTATATCTGTTTTCCAGAATCACACGCAGCTAGTAGGTTTGTTTAGCTTACACTGCTGCACTTACTGTTACAGTTTGGCAAGATACTTTTGTCGATTGCTACAGTGACTCCACCTCAAAGCATAAAGATGTTGGCTGTGTGTGGGTCTTTCTATAAAGATGTCAATATTTCCTCAGTTTTGTCTCATTTCAGATTTTTGCGTGGGGTAAAGTTCCAGAGACTGGATTTTAGACTAGAACTAAATGTTCTTTTTCTTGTCCTTTTCATTTGCATTACTATGTAGGCCTAAATGAAGTCAGAGAGATATGACCTTCGTGTTATTATTAGCTCATTCATGTCACTGTAGTGGCTGGTGTCACCATTGAGTTGGTAAATCCCCCTCCTCTCCTCTCCTCTTCTCTCCTCCACCCCCAACCCCAACCCCTCTGGCATGGCTCTTTTAGCCCAGCCACAGCTGTGCTATCTGGATGTAATGACCAACCCGCTCCCTGGCTGCCAGGGGCCCCGGCTGTGTGACAGGCTGCATCGTGTGTTGTTGAAATTGTTCTCTGGTGACGGGGGTGGTGGGGGGTGGTAACAGTAGAGTCTAGACCAGGGGTGGCCAACCAGTCAGAGACTAGAGCCACAAAAAGGACTGGTACCACAAAGAGCCACACTGTAACTGAGGGGTACAATTCCCTGACTGTATTGTTAGATATGATATTTAATACCACTACCTCTTGTACTTTAACTTCTGGCCATCCAGTACATGATATAAGTATGATGAACACTTTCCCACCTGATGAAACGAATCCACACAAATGTACAAATCGAAGGTTTAATATAGCAAAAGGTATATACAACGTTCACTTGTTTACACTTATGATTTGAAATATGCACTTGTATGGCAAATGAGTATTCGTAGGTAAATCAACATTGAATGTCCAATCTCTGGTTACGCAGGGAGTAAGTATACAACCTGGATATTTAGGAACGATAGCGATGGTACTTAAATGATTATAGCTGGATACACTAAGGGGGGGGGGGGGGTCCCGCTGGTTGTAAGACAGTAGGAGGGGGGGGTTAGAGAAGCCGCTGGCGGTATCCCATCTGGCCGACAGTTTCTTGGGAGAATTCAAAGTCTTGAACACGGTGCCCACAGAACCTCGGTCCGCATACGAATACAGCTGGACCCTCTGGTGGACGGTAGCTGCCAGTCCACAACGGAGAGACGTGAGGCGACCTCACTGGTGTAGAGCGCCGTCTCACCTGGAGTCCTCTCCGGGGGGTAGTTCCAACACTCCGCAGTGTTGGCCTTTATCCATGGAATAATCAAAGCACCCAAAGCATAATCCAAGCCGTGGAAGGCTCGCCGTCGTCCGGGTAGAGTAATCCAATATACAGGTCCAGTCGCCCTGGCCCGGAGCTCCTCGGATGCAAGCACCACTAGGGGTCTGCCCAGCCTGGTTAAGCGTCCAGATAACGTCAGGAACGATGGGGGTACTGATAACTTTAGAACTCTAACCGAACGATGCACCATACATAAATAGACTATTATTAGCTTAATAGAATACGTCCAACTCGACGGTATAGTGCCAAACTATGACTATTCAACTAATCTACACGATATCTCAATGCCTATTCTGGGGCCAAGTAGGCCTTACTACACCACACGTGCGTCGTGGGTGAGGCTTCGCGTCTGTCACTCTGTTGGAGGGTAAATAACTGGACTAAAGGGAAGTTCTACTTTACTTGCGCCATATATATATGCGCTATGAACAAATAGTACCATTCGTATTTCGCCCGAAGTATTCCTGCGCGGAACCGGGGCTTGCCACGACATGTTGGGCGGCACGATTGAACTTGGACCTAGGGGTATGGCAACCTGGCGCCAGGTTCTCGTCCAATGGTAGAATGAAACTATTATGGGCTGTTTAGTAGACTAAAGGGATATTCAGTGCATATTGTACAAGGAATATACAGGGGATATCAAATGATATACAAATACAATTAAATATATATATATAAATAAATATATATATTCGGTTTAATCTGATCCTTCACAACACACACCATATATACCAGCGTTTCTCAACCTTTTTTTTCAGTCACGGCACCCTTCATGGTCCCACCCTCTGGCCTCTGAAGTTGCTAATGTCTTTTTTATTTGGGCCTCACAGGGTTAACCTCTTAAGCCTGAGCGGTCCGGTACTGGACCGCAAATGACATCACGCCATAAATCCATCTCTACAGAATGTATGAATTAATGTTACGTTTTTAAGTTGTTTTCATATAATTTCAACTCGAAAGGCAACTGAGGTTTCCCTCATGATGTTATGGGGAATCCTTGTTTAATGCTCAGATTTAACTATTGTAATGATAATCGTCACCAGGTTCCTTCAAACTTTCAAACTTTCTGCTCATGGTATTTCCTGAAAGCAGGGATGCTCCGACAATGGTTTTCTGGCTACCGATCACTTATGAGCCATATCAATATTTATTTTGTTTTGTTATAGCAGTATTATAGGTCGGTCCACATTACAGGTGCCATTTGTTACATCTGTCTCAGACACTTTGCAGTAGTCCCACACCATCAACTGAGAATTGGCTCATGTTTATTGCGCCATCGATTTGGTTTTTGCTATCGGCGACTAGAAGGCATGAATCGTAATTCCCCGATCTCACATTTATACTTAATATCTGCCGATAATGATCGGCGGGCCAATCGATCGGGGCATCCCTACCGGAAGGCAAGTGAGATGCATATTTCAAGGCTGAAAATCGTCCGCATTCCCCTTTTTAAGAACAATCCCATTGTCTTAAAAAACTGGAAAAGAGCTGGGCCCTCTTATCAACAATTCTTAGAAAGTGTTCTATCTTTGTTCTTAAGCACATAATTTAGAATGTGTGTACGCACATTTATCACACGTGCATACACAGGTCGTACGCACACCTGTCTTGATAAATATCACTTTGATCCTACGCTGCAGCTCGTGCACGGTTTTACGTATTTGCATACCAGAACCGCCCCGATTATCCATATATGGTAATGAAACACCCCCATGGGATGTGAAATAATGGACTGACCCGAGGGAAGCGTGTTATGGAGAAATACGAGACAGGCTGACAGACATGTACACGTACGGTGATGTCGGATATGATATCTCTTAAAGACCATATTAACTAATAAAGACCGTGCTGGAATATGACTGCCTTTTTCCGTTTTGTTCGATTAATACCCAGGGATTAAAGTTCTCCTCAATTTTATTCCAAATCGCGATGGATTTTCCGTAAATTTTCTACCTGCTGCATATAATTTCTAGAGGCATACAATCTATTTTGATGTCGGTATTGGGTAGCCTATATAAACAATAATACGAGAGCATATACAAGAACAATGAATCTCACTGCCATGTATGATGTAGCCTATACGCCATGTGTAGCCTGCCTATGTGATCAATACAAACATGAACTTGAATTCCATCATGTCTGTGTGCGGGAGCTCACAAGGCTGTTGTCACAATGTAAATAAGAACGTGCACTGAAAAGTTACAGTATGTAGTTGGTTGATTATTTGTATGACAGTCATAAACCCTTGCAAAAAGTATCCGTTTTATTTAATGAATTGAAAACATGCAGCATGCCTTTCCTCCCGGCAGCAATGACAGTAGAATCCCTGCATTTGTGATGGAGCTTTGACAGCTACATGGGTGGTACAGTAATAACAGTCTATTACTCGATCCATCTACAATATCACTATGGACCGTGCCATGTAGCCTATGTATAGCCTGCCTATGTGATCAATAAAAACGCGAACTTGAATCCCATCATCATATTTATATGTTGTGTGTCTGTCCCCACTATGTTTATTACTTTGTTATTTCTCCCCCCCTATCTATGTAAAGTGACCTTGCATGGGTCTCTTGAAAGGCGCTATATAAAATGAAGCTATTATTATTATTATTATTATTATTGTTATTATTATTACGTCTGTGCGCGGAGCTCACAAAAAAAAATACTGTCTTTTACTTTCAGTCTTAGTGAAGTTTCAACGGAGCGAGGTAATCTATTCTAACCAACAAATTGAAGTAGAAAGCATTTCGTTGTGGCCAATCTTATTAGGAAACATGACGCAAAATAATAGTATGTCGCTTTTTATTTGAAACAATATTTAATCGCGTGGGTGTTCTGCGTCTGGGTGTTCTGCGTCTGCCCCCCCGTGCCAAACAAGCAAGCCAACCTCTTGTTCGCGCGTGCGCCCGTTATAATTACACTACTCTCGCTATTTTACAATGAACTATATATAATGAATTACGGGTCATACAGAAGTTGAACACGCCAGTGTTGGAAGTAATTCACAGAAGCTTATTTCCGCGTTAGAATAGAATAGAATAGAAATACTTTTATTATCCCGTGGGAAATTTGACACTGCAGACTTCAATAATTCTACCACCGGGCGCCAGCTACGCATGCTCCGAGCTGTGCGTATACCGTATATACGCACACAGTCGAGCACAAGTTCAATTTGATAAGTCCCACACTTTGCTTAGAAATGATCGTACGCACGGGTTATGCACATATCTGTGCGTACGCAACGTTGATAAATGAGGGCTCTGGTCTCGTATACCTAGCTGTGTTCCTTGCTTGTACAACATTTGTTCATGTGGTCTACTGACTTGATTGGACATGGTCAGGGTTACTTGGCTGGATCATAGCTGCTGCCTCTCCTCCTCAGCTCCAATCAGCAGCACTATCCACCGACCCAGTATTTACTGTCTCCAGTCTCCACTGTGAAAAACTAAAAAACTAAATGATTCCCAGAGAGATTCATTTCCTGGCTACCTTCTGTGTCTTTTTTCTCTCTCTGCTATTCCTCAAGACATTGTCTAGAGAGCGTCGCAGTCCATTATTATGCAAATCCACAAGCATGCATGTGCTCGCGCATACACACACACATACACATAATGACCGAGATTATTCTCCCAGGGTGGGTTTTTTACATGAGAAATTTGATTATGGTAATGTATGGGCAGACATTTCAATGTCATTATAGGCACACAGAGACATTGATTCTCTGCTGTTTCCTGATTGGCCAGCTATTCCTAATAGATTATTGTATTTTGTTGACAGAAACTGGGCTCTCTTTACAGGTGACTGTCGTCTATCATGTTGATGCAGAACATTTTACGTCGGCCCGTCTTTGCTGATTTTAATTTCAGTCCTGAAATGACAGCCTACGCTTCTAATATTGTTTTGATGAATCCGTTTTTGAATTGTCCTTGTTTAGAGGACATTCACTCAGATTGGAAATGGGAGATCTTATTGTTTTCGTTGTCGCCAGTGCCTGTTGAAGACGGCACTCCGGTGTCCTTCAGTGTAGATGCCCCTGTTCCTCTGGGAACCGTCTGAGCGAGCGCCACTCAAACCCAGTGTGTGGTTTGCACGTGCGCGCGCGTGTGTGTGAGCACGACACACAGGGGGAGCTTTAGAGTACGTGCTGCTCATCAGAACGAAGACTGTAGTTGGCTGGGAGGGGCCTGCAGCATGGTTCAGTGGAGGAGGGGCCTGCAGCATGGTTCAGTGGAGGAGGGGCCTGCAGCATGGTTCAGTGGAGGAGGGGCCTGCGGCATGGTTCAGTGGAGGAGGTGCCTGCAGCATGGTTCAGTGGAGGAGGGGCCTGCAGCATGGTTCAGTGGAGGAGGGGCCTGCAGCATGGTTCAGTGGAGGAGGGGCCTGCAGCATGGTTCAGTGGAGGAGGGGCCTGCGGCATGGTTCAGTGGAGGAGGGGCCTGCAGCATGGTTCAGTGGAGGAGGGGCCTGCGGCATGGTTCAGTAGAGGAGGGGCCTGCGGCATGGTTCAGTGGAGGAGGGGCCTGCAGCATGGTTCAGTGGAGGAGGGGCCTGCAGCATGGTTCAGTGGAGGAGGGGCCTGCGGCATGGTTCAGTGGAGGAGGGGCCTGCAGCATGGTTCAGTGGAGGAGGGGCCTGCAGCATGGTTCAGTGGAGGAGGTCGACAGTAAATGAGACCCATGTCAGCCAGACCTCTGGTATGCCTCCACCGTATGCTTAACATCTACCTTCCACCCACGGGCTCCGCCCCCTTCCCCTTGCTTGACAGCAGGGCTTCTCTGCAGCTGATTGGAGCATTCAATTGCCTCCTCCCGTGGAGTAATGTCTTGTGTTTTTAAACGAAGCACGTGTGAACCTTTTGAGTGCCAAGTCATATAAAATAGATTATGAAACTATTTAGATAAGAGCGAGATTATACAAAATGTACCACATTTAGCTCATTCCACAAACCCCAGGGGGTGTACCGCTGGAAACCTGCAGCTATATTAAACCCATTAGCCTATATGGCCAATGGAAAGTGAAGTCTAAGGTTTCCTCTTAGTCGAGCGGCCACTCTGCCAGACTGTCCTGCAGAGGAACTACAGTATAGCCTAGTTGACAACGGAGCTGTAGGCTAGTTTATTTCATCTCAGCCATTCCACCTGCAGTGTCTCAACACAAAGTTCTAGCCCAGTCTTTCCCGAAGTTCCTGACTCATTCCCCATCCTAGTTTCCTGAGCCTTTCAGGCGATGTGTCTGCCTGGTACCGGTGTATGACAGTCGTGGCCCGCTTTGCCCAAGGTTGGGTGCCACACGGTGGTGGTGGAGGAGGCGGCAAGGTACCCTCTACACCAGTGGTCACCAACCTTTTTAAGCCCAAGATCACTTTTTTTTTTTTTTGGTGAAGGCAAGATCTACCTATTGAAGCGTTGAGAGAAAAAGACAGCCAAGATTGTACTTTAAACTAAATTACTTTTATTTGCCTGTATTCTAATTACATGCAATGCTTTGGTCCAACATTAAAACGTCAAAGTAGAACTGTAATATGTACTTTCTCAGTCAGTGCTAAGTGCAGTCATCTTATGCAGCATCACTTTTCACATCAAAACAAAAGTAGAACTGTAATGTGGACTCTCATATTATTAACATTGACAAACATATTTACAATTAGCATTTTATAAAGTAGAACTGTAATGTGTACTTTCTCAGTCAGTGCTAAGTGCAGTCATCTTATGCAGCATCACTTTTCACATCAAAACAAGTAGAACTGTAATGTGGACCTTCTCCTATTAACACTTTGAGTGCCACTCACGAGATTTCTCTGGTTTTTTTATAGGTGGTTGCTAGCCACTCACGAGATTTCTCGGATTTTTTTTATTTTTTTTTATTTTTTTTTAGCGATCTGAAAAATTATTGCATCACCCGAGCCTACCCGAGTATAGCCGAGCGGCGCCGGCGATCACTGTGGAAAAAAGCGCCCCCTGTCGTCTCCCAGATGACATAAGTGATTTTGGAATGGACTCAATGAAAATGAATGGGGAAAAAAATCCGGTACTCCACATTTTCCAGTTCACTGATCCAGCCGGGGTTACCACAGTTCATTCTGGAACCTCAGATCCCTGCTGATCATGGAGATCTACAGTATCGCGTTGGATCCATACACGTATCGATTTTTTCGAATGGTGATCAGGAATTGGAATATACCAGTTGGATACCATCTGATGTCAGGTAAGGACTCTATGTTATCAGTGTTAGGATAATCAGAGTAAGTTTGATGAAGTTATAAGCTGTTTTGTGAAATGTCTTCTTTCGGTTTCACTGTAAAAGTCTGTGAGGAAATCAACGGAGCGATTATCCGTGCGCGGCCGCAATGTGCTTGCGTGCACGTATAATATTGATCATCTAGCGTTTATTTGAAAACTATTCATAAAAAGGCCGACGAATATCAACGTTGTGGAATATTCCACTAAAAGACGATTTTCATAGAATGCTCCAGAATTAGCTGTTTTTTATATCAAAACGGGGGCTTTTCCGTTTCTCTGAAACGGAAACGACGCGATAAAAAAACAATCTGCCTTGACAGCACTGACTGGAAAATAGTCTTTGATAATGCGATGGGCAGATTAGACACATAGCCATAATTTAAAACATAGATTAGGCGATATTAACGCTAACATTGGCGCCGATGGTGGCATTCAGCCGGTAAAACGGAAAACCAGGCGTGGCTCTCAAAGTGTTAATTAACATTGCCAAACATATTTACAATTAGCATTTTATAAAGTAGAACTGTAATATGTACTTTCTCAGTCAGTGTAGAACTAGAAAAGTAGAACTGTAATGTGGACTCTCATATTATTAACCCTTTATTCGCCAAGGACGAGTTTCCACGTCATTCTCCGCCATGCGTAATCTGCCAATGACGCTGCAAGGCGTCTTTGAGATCAATATTTCAAAAATCTGATGGCAATCATATTTTACCCACGGAGTCTTGAGATCTCCTGTTGATCTCCTCTCAACTCTCCAACAGTTCAAGAGCGCCATCTGGTGGCCGATCGGCGGATCGCCCAAACAGGAAGTGACTCGCCGGAAGTGGTGCTCGCCCATATTTCGTCCGGGCACTCGCTATCGTTAGCAGGACTCCATCTTGATACACTGGACATCGATCGGTTGCAAATAACTCAATAAACAACATGATTTGGACGTATATATTATTATACAACCTGGAAATGGATCGCATATATCAACATCCCATAATCGAGAACTTTCTGCTCCACGCGGACCACCCAACGGTCAGAGGAAGCTGCAGTAAGTTTTAGCGTGTTGGAATAATATGATCCATATAAACTGCTGTGATCTATGTATCGCCCATACTACATAAATGATTTAACGTCGGCCACGGACTTATAAACCCCCCCCCCCCCCTCCGGTCACCAGCAGATGATGAGGCATGACGCTTAGGGCCTTGCACAATTGAAAGTTTTAATATGACGTCAATCGGTATCAAACTACATTTGATGATGTAATATTATTTAGGGCTATAAATCACGTTCTGCAGAATGCTGCAGAAACTATAAAAACATATTTATACTTTAGACCGTATTTTAGTATGAATATGTGAATGAAAAAGTAGAACGTTGCTACATCCTAAACGATAGATACTTGAGGTTGAATGGGCCATAGTAATGTCAATTTAGCAATACAATTTAAAAAGTTATAGCCCTGCAAAGAAGGGGAACATCTCCATAGACAAATAGAGTTGGCAGAGGACGGTATAAGGATGGATATAAGCGTGGCAGAGAAAGAGTTAACATTAGAAAATGCTAATTGTAATATGTTTGTCAAAGTAGAACTGTAATATGTACTTTCTCAGTCAGTGCTAAGTGCAGTAATCTTATGCAGCATCACTTTTCACATCAAAACAAAAGTAGAACTGTAATGTGGACTCAGGGAAAGATATAAAAAAAAAGAAGAAAAAAAAAAGATTGTTTTCAGGGAAAGATCTACAGGGAAGGTCTCAAAGATCGACCAGTCGATCAAGATCGACGGGTTGGTGACCACTGCTCTACACTGTGAAGTGCTTTGACTAGAATATAATGGACTTTATTGTCATTATACAATGTCATATCATGAGATTAGGGACTCTAACTTATGGTGCTGGTTCACACAAGTAATAAACATATCACAATACTATACAAATAAAAAAAACGGTCACAATACAGAATAGGGGTGGGGAAAAAATTCGATACGTACTAGTATCACCATACTTTGCGTGGCGATACTGTATCGATACAGGGACGCCAAGTATCGATATTTAATTATTCATAATTTCTTTTTTGTATAAGGAAGTTGCATTGTTCATTTCAATACCTGTAATAGTACAGTAGTCCACACACACACGTGCATTCAGTTAAGTTGTAATATGACTAATACAAACGGTTCAGTTTGTCAGGTACATGCAACACAGATTACAGTGTTTACATCTGTCTGCTTGAGAATTTGTTTCCCCCGCAATACTCAGCGTATCGCGATATTTTTAGTATCTCGATACTATCGTGACGCAAGTATCGCGATAGTATCGTATCGTGAGGTCTCTGGCGATTCCCACCCCTAATACAGAATATACAACAATCACAGTGTCAAACAGTAGTGGTGGTCTATATATTGCACAGTGTTGGAGGAGGGGGAAGTACTGTTAGTGCATGCATATCAGAGTTCAAGGCCGGTGATGGCTCTGGGGAAAAAACTGACTAAGATTTAAGATTTGTTTATTAAGGACAATGCAAATTAATGAACATCATTTACATGTGTATGCATAACATCACAGCATGATAAGGACGTACATATGCCGGGAATAGCACAGGGCTAATTTCCACCCGTAGTCCTAACATAAAACAAACACAAAACGGACCATACAACGTTCATTCATAAAAACTGACATCACTGACATGACCACACTAACATGACATTCAGTCAGTACAACATCACTAACATCCCTAATGAGTGCATATTTGGCTGTCTAACAGCCATTTCCTGAGTTGGCCCTTAAAGGTGGACAGGGTGGGACATTCCCTTAAGGGGACCGGAAGGCTGTTCCATGTTCCACTTCCCTTTATCGATAGACAATAAAACTAGAAGCTTTAGTAGGTGCTATACTAATATATACGGTAATTTTCTGACCATAAACTGCGGCTTTTTTTGTGTGGGACTTGTACAGCACTTTGGTAAACTTTGTTGTTTTTAAATGTGCTCTATAAATAAAGTGGATTGGATTAATTAATTAAGTAGCCCCTTTCGTGACTGTGACGCAGCTAATAAGGTTTCACTCGGCTGCGCTGCCTGGGTGCAGTGGGGCTGCTCTCACAGCCAACGACATGACATTACATAATTAATTATGTTGCAACCTTAGTCTATCAAGCAAACAATTATATTTAATTTATAATTATATCAGACAATGCACCTACAAAAGCAGATGATTACAATTAAATTAGCCAACTTGGTAACACATTAGTCATAGCAGCATAGGCATAGCCTTATTAATGTTTTGTGTGGCGTCGCCGTTGTGTACAACGATACTTACGTTTTTTAGGTGATTTGACAAAGTTGTTGTAGAGTTGTGATATGCCATTTTCTTCTGGCATATCTGGCACTCTGCTTTTTGGGCATTGTCTTTGCATATTTTAAAGTGTAACCACACCTTCATCGACATGTCTGCTGCACATGTCCTTGTTGTTTTCAACACAGATAATCGCCACGTGCTTGTTGTAGAGAGGTGGCGTCGAGGCACCGCTTACTTTAGTTTCATTGGAATGGAGGCGGGAAGGCGCCGCTTACTTTCGTTTCATTGGAATGGAGGCGCAAGATTTTGGGAGAAAAAAAAGATTTGAGGCTTTTATTTTTATTTTTTTTAAACTTCGATTTTTTGTTGCCATCGAACGAAGCTTCGAAGTATTGAGCTGGCGTTGGTACCTGGCTGGCTAACTGGCTATCGTTCTGTGAGCTGGCGTTGGTACCTGGCTGGCTAACTAGCGTGGCTATCGTTCTGTGAGCTGGCGTTGGTACCTGGCTGGCGCTAACTAGCGTGGCTATCGTTCTGTGAGCTGGCGTTGGTACCTGGCTGGCTAACTAGCGTGGCTATCGTTCTGTGAGCTGGCGTTGGTACCTGGCTGGCTAACTAGCGTGGCTATCGTTCTGTGAGCTGGCATTGGTACCTGGCTGGCGCTAACTAGCGTGGCTATCGTTCTGTGAGCTGGCGTTGGTACCTGGCTGGCTAACTAGCGTGGCTATCGTTCTGTGAACTGGCGTTGGTACCTGGCTGGCTAACTAGCGTGGCTATCGTTCTGTGAGCTGGCGTTGGTACCTGGCTGGCTAACTAGCGTGGCTATCGTTCTGTGAGCAGGCGTTGGTACCTGGCTGGCTAACTAGCGTGGCTATCGTTCTGTGAGCTGGCGTTGGTACCTGGCTGGCTAACTAGCGTGGCTATCGTTCTGTGAGCTGGCGTTGGAACCTGGCTGGCTAACTAGCGTGGCTATCGTTCTGTGAGCTGGCATTGGTACCTGGCTGGCTAACTAGCGTGGCTATCGTTCTGTGAGCTGGCGTTGGTACCTGGCTGGCGCTAACTAGCGTGGCTATCGTTCTGTGAGCTGGCGTTAGTACCTGGCTGGCTAACTGGCTATCGTTCTGTGAGCTGGCGTTGGTATCTGGCTGGCTAACTAGCGTGGCTATCGTTCTGTGAGCTAGCGTTAGTACCTAGCTACCGTTACTGTTTAAATAAATGTTAATAAATGGGAGCTTCCTCAAACAGCCATCTCTTTCCCGACAATCCCCTCTGTGCACGAACCCTTACATATGGTAATTGAACATTAAAACACCTGCGGTTTATGCTTATAGTCCAGTGCGGCTTATATATGTACACATCATTCAATTTAGCTGCTGCGGCTTATATTCAGGTGCGCCTTATACTATAGTCCGGAAATTACGGTATATACAGGTACAGCTCAATACATTTGAATATCGTGGAAAAGTCTATATATTTAGCTGTATTGATGCAGTAATTTGTGCAAAAGGAGTCCCAACCAAGTAAATGGTTAATGGCTGCTTTTTTATATAGCGCTTTTATCCAAAGCGCTTTACAATTTGTTACTCACATTTTTACCCATTCACTCACACATTCATTCACACACCGACGGCGGAGGCAACCATGCAAGGTGCCAACCTGCTCATCGGGAGCAATTAGGGGTTAAGTGTCTTGCTCAAGGACACATCGCTGCCCAGGAGGAGCGGGAATCGAACCTGGAACCTCCGGATTGCCAGACGACTGCTCTACCTCCTGAGCCACTGTCTCCCCAAGTACTGAGTGAACATACATGAACATACTTTTCAGAAGGCTGATATTTCTATATTACATTTAGCCTTTTTTTTTGCCTTATGTAATATTCAAACTTTCTCAGATACTGAAATTTGGGCTGTAAGCCATAATCATACAAATAAATGCTTGAAATATTTCACTTTGTGTAATGCATCTATAATCTATGAGAGTTTAGCTTTTTGAATTGAATTACTGAAATAAAATCACTTTTCCACGATATTCTAATTGATTGAGCTGCACCTGTATGTGTGTGTATATATTATATATATATATAATATGTGTGTGTGTAAAATCAGTCATTCATTCAGTCACAGTGCAGCAGGCCTGAAGCCAGTATTGGCTCTGTGTGTCACCCTGTGGTATTTCTGTCTGTGCTTGCTTGTCTAAAATAAGCCCCACGTCACAAACGGACAGAAATATACTCCGATGAGGTGACTGGTTTGACCGGTGCTCTGTCTATCCTTTGCTCTTACGTGTAGTTTACTGTTCCCTGGGAACAGTAGCCTGTTGGCTAGATCTGTGAAATACTAAACTCTGTGGGGCGGAATGCGGCTTTGTTGCAATTGGGTTGCATTGATTTGAACTCCTCTCCCTCTCTTAATATTTGTTTTGCTTGCGGTTGTAGCATCAGTCCATATGATAATCACTTTCTCATGTTTGTATTATGGCTGCAGCGCCGTCAACAGACTTCCTAATTAGATTGAGCCGCATCCTGGTCTGAGGCTGAATTGACTCCCCCATTACATTTAGCAGTAGTCTGGTCGGTTATCCAGCAGTAATTGGAGACCTGTGGTTCTCTGCTATGTGCCACCACTTGAGGGCATTGAGACAGAGGAACACTGATAACAAGGTCAGTAATTGGACTTTGGGCTCGAGGGGGTGGAAAGTGTGTGTTTCAAGTTTGTTTATTATTTGTCACAATGTTTTCTAATTGTTCTAAATATTTTGAATTAGGGATGCACCGATATTGGTATCGGATATCTGTTTATCAGGCTGAAATAGAATATCGGTATCTGAGAATTTCCCTGATGCAAAGATTTGATGCCAAGAAAAGTGGTTACTTGATTTACTGCCACATTGACACATTAACTATCCCTAATGGAGTGAATTATATCTCCAATAATCTTTGTTCAATGACCCCAAAATGACAGTCCAAGTCTATACTGTTCATTTAAAGTAATTGATGGGATCGCAGCTCTGTATTGGCCGAGGGATACTAGGGATGAGTTCGAATAGTCGTGCCAGTCTCCACATTCGATTTTCACTCCACTTTCACGTCGAAAAATATATTTTTTATATAATACGTATATATAAAGTGAAGCAAACCATTCTTATTTAATTCATTTTTATATTTATATTTAGAGGCAGCCTAATTTTCATAGACTATTGTTCTAAAAGATGCACATGCTACTGTTTCTGTTTGTTTATTAAAACCGGTTGATAGGCCAATGCAATGCTGTTATTATAGGCTACGATGGTGAATGGTGTCATTTTGAGGGCGCCCCCCCTCCGTGCTTTGATCGCAACCAACGGAACACGCCACACACACACGCCCCGATCAGCATGAAGGCATTTTTGGATCAACGCAATATTGATACCATATAGTCCTTACCTTGACCAGGATCTGTCCCGAAAAGAATATTCCAATTATCTGATCGCCATTCCAAGTACTGATGTCGATTGTGTTGCCAACGTAATCCAGCACTGAACATGATCTGAGGGGGCCCTACCCTCGTCGATGCATGCGTTATAAGCGCTTGGCTTGCCCGGCTAGTTAGACCCCGCCCGCAAGCCGCAGAGCGGCCCACACACCAAGCCACATCGTTTCAAATGGAGTGCAATAGCGGCCGCAAGGCATTAGGCGGCGGTATTGGATCCCAAGTGATAACACACAGCTGCCTGCATGTTTATGAATGTGAATAGCGAATAAAAGAAATAACGATCCAATAACGTATATATATACGTGGTTGACGTTCAATGATTGGCGGGCTAACACGTATTAAATCATTGTTGGCGGCCATTGAGTTAAAAAGAATAACTGAAACTGAACATAAATCAAAAAATTAAATGTTCGAATATTCGGTCTTATTAAGAACAGTAGACTATTTGGAAATGATTTGTCAGTCATGCACATCCCAAAAGCCCAGGTATCGATACCGGGACCGAAAAACTCAGATCAATGCAGCCCTATTTTGAATATAAATGTTTGCTCTAATGAATACCAACCTCTCACTTTAAAGGGACTCTGTGTTCTCTCCATCTACTCTGATGTGTCACCACGAGTGGGATAATTCTGACTGTTGGATTTCACCTTTCTTTTCGGTTTGTTTTATAATAAGCAGCTTCGCCAGGGCTCTTGACGTTGCCGTGAAACAGTTTCCATCACAATGATCTCAATCTGTTTTTGAAGGCCTTGTTAGTTCCAGGAGAATAAACAATGGATCTGTTTTTGAAGGCCTCGTTAGTTCTAGGAGAAGACATGATTGCATCGGTTTCCGAAGGCCTTGTTCTACGAGAAGACGTGATGAATCTTTTTTTGAAAGCCTTGTTAGTTCTAGGAAATAAACTAGGCTTCATTAAGGATGACACACTGCAGCAACACAGGCCAGGTTGTTCATCATAACCAATCAGCAGCTGGTAGTATGGTTGATGAGCTGTAGCTTGATTCCATCTCTCTGCCTGCCTTTCCTTTAGAGGCCTGTAGAGGATTTCAACATGACAACACACATTGTAAATGGATGGACCCATGTTTACTTCTCCTGTTGCAGTGTTTGCTGATATCAATAACTCCCTTGGACAAGCAACGGTTGTGATTGGAGGATCAAGAAAAGAGGGCAGGGTTTGAGAGGATTCCCATGTCATACTATGCAATGCTGTTTTTTCTGGATCTGTTTAGCTGGGTCACAGCCAACTTGTCAAGTCGTTCGGTTCTTAAAGCCTCATGTGTCACAATGACTGTTAGATTGTTGCGCTTTTGTCTGGAGATTGACTACTAGGAATGCACATTCAAAAGATTTTTCCAAATCGACTCACTTGTGTTAACAATCAAAAATCGATGATCGTTAGGGATAAACTGGTCACAACATTTGAAAGTGACCTAACACCGACAAATCACTCGGATACTCATATTGGTAGCTCATAATGCATGTCACTCACTGACTCACCCAGTCAGTCAGTCACTCCCTGTCTCAACTCACTCACTGATTCACTCACTCAAGTCTTTCACTGTCTCTTAATCGCTCCTCTGTCACTCTGTGGCTCAGAGGTAATCAGTCCCAGTAGACTGGCAGTAGGAACGTCACAAAAAGCTTTCTCACCGACTGGAGGACTGTGCCTGACCAGCCTTGTTATTATCGGTCATTCTGCATTCATTCAAACTCCACTGAAAGAGAAGCCGGGTGACCCTCGTAATGAAACCCTGGTCCTGTGAGATGCTGGTGAGAAATGGAGACTTTGCGTCATAAACACTTGTTTACTTGTTAATTATTCGCCTGAATTAACCATGGTTTGATTTAGAGCTTCATAATCAAGTATCTGATGTGGAAGTTAATTTGCAACATTAACACTTAAAAACCTTTCGCCTGACTTGAACATTTTGTAAAAAAAAATTATTTGGCATAATTTCCAGACAAGATGTTGACAAGCTGGTCCATATATATAAAGTGAAGCAAACCATTCTTATTTAATTCATTTTTATATTTATATTTAGAGGCAGCCTAATTTTCATAGACTATTGTTCTAAAAGATGCACATGCTACTGTTTCTGTTTGTTTATTAAAACCGGTTGATAGGCCAATGCAATGCTGTTATTATAGGCTACGATGGTGAATGGTGTCATTTTGAGGGCGCCCCCCCTCCGTGCTTTGATCGCAACCAACGGAACACGCCACACACACACGCCCCGATCAGCATGAAGGCATTTTTGGATCAACGCAATATTGATACCATATAGTCCTTACCTTGACCAGGATCTGTCCCGAAAAGAATATTCCAATTATCTGATCGCCATTCCAAGTACTGATGTCGATTGTGTTGCCAACGTAATCCAGCACTGAACATGATCTGAGGGGGCCCTACCCTCGTCGATGCATGCGTTATAAGCGCTTGGCTTGCCCGGCTAGTTAGACCCCGCCCGCAAGCCGCAGAACGGCCCACACACCAAGCCACATCGTTTCAAATGGAGTGCAATAGCGGCCGCAAGGCATTAGGCGGCGGTATTGGATCCCAAGTGATAACACACAGCTGCCTGCATGTTTATGAATGTGAATAGCGAATAAAAGAAATAACGATCCAATAACGTATATATATACGTGGTTGACGTTCAATGATTGGCGGGCTAACACGTATTAAATCATTGTTGGCGGCCATTGAGTTAAAAAGAATAACTGAAACTGAACATAAATCAAAAAATTAAATGTTCGAATATTCGGTCTTATTAAGAACAGTAGACTATTTGGAAATGATTTGTCAGTCATGCACATCCCAAAAGCCCAGGTATCGATACCGGGACCGAAAAACTCAGATCAATGCAGCCCTATTTTGAATATAAATGTTTGCTCTAATGAATACCAACCTCTCACTTTAAAGGGACTCTGTGTTCTCTCCATCTACTCTGATGTGTCACCACGAGTGGGATAATTCTGACTGTTGGATTTCACCTTTCTTTTCGGTTTGTTTTATAATAAGCAGCTTCGCCAGGGCTCTTGACGTTGCCGTGAAACAGTTTCCATCACAATGATCTCAATCTGTTTTTGAAGGCCTTGTTAGTTCCAGGAGAATAAACAATGGATCTGTTTTTGAAGGCCTCGTTAGTTCTAGGAGAAGACATGATTGCATCGGTTTCCGAAGGCCTTGTTCTACGAGAAGACGTGATGAATCTTTTTTTGAAAGCCTTGTTAGTTCTAGGAAATAAACTAGGCTTCATTAAGGATGACACACTGCAGCAACACAGGCCAGGTTGTTCATCATAACCAATCAGCAGCTGGTAGTATGGTTGATGAGCTGTAGCTTGATTCCATCTCTCTGCCTGCCTTTCCTTTAGAGGCCTGTAGAGGATTTCAACATGACAACACACATTGTAAATGGATGGACCCATGTTTACTTCTCCTGTTGCAGTGTTTGCTGATATCAATAACTCCCTTGGACAAGCAACGGTTGTGATTGGAGGATCAAGAAAAGAGGGCAGGGTTTGAGAGGATTCCCATGTCATACTATGCAATGCTGTTTTTTCTGGATCTGTTTAGCTGGGTCACAGCCAACTTGTCAAGTCGTTCGGTTCTTAAAGCCTCATGTGTCACAATGACTGTTAGATTGTTGCGCTTTTGTCTGGAGATTGACTACTAGGAATGCACATTCAAAAGATTTTTCCAAATCGACTCACTTGTGTTAACAATCAAAAATCGATGATCGTTAGGGATAAACTGGTCACAACATTTGAAAGTGACCTAACACCGACAAATCACTCGGATACTCATATTGGTAGCTCATAATGCATGTCACTCACTGACTCACCCAGTCAGTCAGTCACTCCCTGTCTCAACTCACTCACTGATTCACTCACTCAAGTCTTTCACTGTCTCTTAATCGCTCCTCTGTCACTCTGTGGCTCAGAGGTAATCAGTCCCAGTAGACTGGCAGTAGGAACGTCACAAAAAGCTTTCTCACCGACTGGAGGACTGTGCCTGACCAGCCTTGTTATTATCGGTCATTCTGCATTCATTCAAACTCCACTGAAAGAGAAGCCGGGTGACCCTCGTAATGAAACCCTGGTCCTGTGAGATGCTGGTGAGAAATGGAGACTTTGCGTCATAAACACTTGTTTACTTGTTAATTATTCGCCTGAATTAACCATGGTTTGATTTAGAGCTTCATAATCAAGTATCTGATGTGGAAGTTAATTTGCAACATTAACACTTAAAAACCTTTCGCCTGACTTGAACATTTTGTAAAAAAAAATTATTTGGCATAATTTCCAGACAAGATGTTGACAAGCTGGTCCATGCCTCCTCTCTGCACCTCTTATTTGCACGGGTACATTATAACACTTGATTGATTGAAAATGTTATGAACAGATTGCAGAATGGGTACAATACAGTATGGCTCATTTATGGGTACAATACTTAGGGGCTCATTTATGCTAGGGCGCCCAATAGGGCTGGGCAATTAATCAGAAAAAAATCGTGATCTCGATTCATAGACCTATGCAATCTCATTTCTAAGTTATGACTATTTTTTTATATACATTTTTACATTTATTTATTTATTTTAACTTTTTTAATTGTATTGAAGAAATAAGAATCGTGAGATAATCGTGATCTCAATTCTTAGAGAAAAATCGTGTCACATTTTAGCAAGAATCACCCAGTCCTAGCGCCCAATACCTTTGACAACAGTTGCTCAAAAGAAATAAGTGTCTCTTGCCATTTGCTTTGGTGAAGGTTTCTGTCGTCCCTACGTTAACAAGACACCAAGCATGTATCAGCCGATGAATTGGCTATCGGATTTTTCCTGCTCCAACTATCGTTATTATATCTGCCTTTTAAAAATCCACTTTCGTCGACCTCTAATCATATTAGTATCTCCCCACCACACACTCTAGTGCTTTTGAATAACTCAAGTCTCCAAACGGAAGGAATGATATCACTGTTGTTCATTTTAACCTGCAACCACACAGAATTATGTGCCTTTAACAGTCTCTCTATCTCTATCTCTCTCTCAGGGTCTGGACGAGGAGGCGATAGTTGACCTTGGGAAGACCAGCTCCACCACCCACACTAACTATGAGACTGAAGAACTGGAGAGTGAGTCTTAATCCACCCACACTAGCTGCGTCTTCATCTCCACACTGACTGAGGACTGTCTGACTTTGAAAAGGGCTAGTTGTCCACAAATAACCCTTTATTCTACAGGGAGTTTTATGATCGCTTTTCAGACTTTGTAAAAAAACAAACAATACTAATGTAATTTTTTAATCAAATACAATTTATTTGTAAGGCCCGACAACACACGTTAATGTCCCCATGGGCCGGACACGTCTTCTTTAAACAAGTCAAGAAGAAACATCTCAATAAATCAAGAACACAAAAACACCATAAATGCAACACTCTCAGACATACCCACGCGAAGGTAAGGAAAAACTCACTAAAACCTAGCAATGGGATCGCAATGCACCACAGGCAATGTGGAGGAGAGAAACCTTAGAAGGGCCGTTCAAGGGGGCTATCTCCCTTCTTAGATGTCGGTGATGGTAGTGTTGCAATAAAACAGGCTAAACAGTTGGTAAGCATGCACTCATGCGTAATGAAACACAGATAAGTGCATGCAATAGCAACTGAACATTTTGAAAGATAAAGAATAGAGCTGATGGCGGATCTATTTGAGGCAAGGGGGCGGCGCAGAAAGGGTTTCATCCTCCCGGTCATCATCACGGGACGTCCAACACTCCGGTCATCACTACGAGACAGCCAGAGACGGGACAGGCGTTGGAGAGTTTGTGTGATTGTGATGGGCGGACATAGCAATAGATACAAGTGGTAAGCATATATGTGAATAGAATAGATATATGTAGTAAGCATATTATGTGAATATAGAATAGAAGTACTTAACCCAGCAATGAACTCCACGTCTAAACCACAGACGGAAGACGGTAAGAAGCTGATTCATGGCCTCGTGGTGCACGTAGAACAGTCACTGCAATCTTGGCCAATACCCCGAGACATCCACCACCTTGGTCAATACTAGGGGTGTAAAGGCATACGTATCCGTACCGAACCGAACAGTTTCAGTGTGTACCGTACCGAACGGCTGTGTAGTGTACCGAACGAATACAACTATGTTAACCACTAACGACCGCCCACCGGGGGCTGTTTTTTTCACAATCTAGTATACTTATTATTATTTAAAAAATAATTTACAAGTCGATTATTAAATTCAAGTACAATTAGTTACTGCACACTACATCACCCCTGAGTGGAACATGGAAAGCCAAACTTTCCCCCACTGTACCGAAAACCCGTACCGAACCATGACTTCAAAACCGAGGTACGTACCTTACCGTGGTTTTTGTGTACCGTTACACCCCTAGTCAGTACTATGAGACGACCACTCAGAAAGATGGGGGGGGGGGGTTAGAGAGTTCCCAGGTTTGTAGTGGGCGGAGATGGAGCAATAAATACATGTAGTGAGCATATGCATACATGGTGACTGTAGAATCACAGTTAGGGGTGGAACGGTACGCATTCGGAACCGTACACCATTCGGTACGACCTCCACGGTTCGGGGCATGTGTGTATTGTTCAGTTATTGGGATGCGTTAACATTACATTAGCCGCGAGCTAAGCTAACTAGCGTTAGCCGCGAGCTAACCGTGGAAACGTTCCCAGCGAAGTGACTTCACGACACCAGTTCCATTAGTGGGGAGGGGGGGGGGGGTAAAGTAAATATATATTTAGTAGTGCCGTCAGGCGATTAAAAAAATTTATCTAATTAATTACAGGATTTGTAATTAAGGGGAGACACTGCAGGTGAATAGGGTAAAGAAATTAACTAATAGATATCACAATGAAACTTTCCCAGTTGATTACTTATATTAAGACAAGACTTTTTTGTATTACAAGTTTTCTGAAATTGTATGTTTAAATATGCAAATGAGGCATGATCTACTTAAATATGCACTAATTTGCATATAATTCCAGGACAGAAATCTGAACATTGGATAAAGCCATTTTCAAAATTATAGTTTCATTTTGTTGACATATTAGAGCCAAAGGTTATTACAGAGGGGATTTTGGATATCTCTTTTTATCACTCCATAAATCAGAAAATACTCCATTCAGTCCATTTTTATGGTAAAATTCAATATTTCGCCATGTTTTTAGGAATAAAATGTGATATAAATCAGGGTATGAATGCGATATCAACAAACCCTTCTGTAAATACCTTCAGAACATAGATATGAATAGAACTGGAAGGTTTGGTGTATGTGAGTGCTACTGAAGTGGAGATTTCTGGCTCAGAGTATGAGGAAAAACTCTTAACTCATTTTTGGGAAAACGCCTTCAAAGTTCTGTATTGTAAAATGCCATACTTTTTTTTTTAAACAGATATTTACAAACACAATACCTAATCAAACCATTAGTAATAGGCAAAAAATATTTGAATAGATATCACTATGAAACTTTCCCAATTTGTTATGTACATATAAACTAAGAAAAAATATATTGCAAGTTTTCTGAAATGTATGTTTATATATGCAAATGAGGCACTTCTCCATTAAATATGTGCACATTTATGGATGCAATAAGGCAAAATGATGTAAAATAAACAACTAAATGTGTGTTATTGACGTTTTATTGTCACTAGTTTCATAGAAGACATGTTTAGGAAGCAAAATATAACCATCTCAAAATCAACAAAAAAAGTATATTTGACTATTCACCTGCAGTGTCTCGCCTTAATTAATCTAATTAATCACATTTGAATCGCATAACCATTTTATGCCTGATATTCTATATTCTATAATCATATTTCAAATTGCATGTGTCCGGATGGCAGAATTCAGTACTGTATCTACAAAACCTTCTGTTTAATCATCTTCCATCTATTAATTTGCTTAGATTTATCAGGCCTGGTCAATTTGAGCATAGTGTTATTCACAGTCAAAGATTAAAAAAAATTAATTGATATTCTCATTTGGTTCATTACAATTTACTCAAGCCTAGTAACACACAGTATTTCTGACACTGGGAATACATTCCCTGAGATCCATAGATGTCCCTAGAATCAGATACCAAGAACATGCAAATGGACCATATAAAAAAAAAGTCTGTAAATGTGTATTCTACGTTCTTATGGAATGAATGAGATACAAAAAAAAAGTATTAAAAAAAAAAAAAAAAATTGTAAGTTATACATTTTTTTTGTAATACATTTTTAGTTAATTTTCATAACGCGATAATTTGCTGTGTAATTAATCTAATTAATGCGATAAACTGACAGCCCTAATATTTAGTACACATTTTAAATAACAGTGACTTTTCCTTTTTGATAAAGTCTAGTGCTGGTTGAGCATATGCATACTTTATGTTGATGGCCTTTGTCTATAATGTGGCCACAAAAATAGAATGGTTTAATTATTTTGTTTGTTTGCACTAAGTTAATACTTTGACAAATGTTGCCTATATTTTTTAGTCAGTTCGGTCTTTGTGTGCCAAACATTATTAAAGGTAAACCTTTTTTTTTACCAAATAAATAAGAAGCATGTTTAAATCAGCAATGCCTCCCCTCTCTCTCCTAGCTCTTACCGTCACTGTCAAAATAATGTGCCTGATGTCAAACTGCTTCATTCTTTCAGTTTTTGCATGACTTGAGAATAACTGAAAAGGTGGATTATTTTTAGGCTATATATCTTATGGACTGAAGCCAGAAGCCAGCAGGTGGATTTACGGCTTTCACATTACGAAGGAATTTTCATGTGTCGAGTCGGTGCTGATTTTGGAGACTGGGAAAATACAGTTTTCTTACCTTGTAGTAGTACTTGTATCTTGTAGTAGTATTTGTAGTAGTGACAGGAATATTTAGGATAGTAGATTTAGGACCATTTCTGTAAAGAAAGACTTTGCAAATAAACCATTTGGATATCTTTACTTTGCACTGGAGCGGCTGTGGACATTGCTTTTCTTTATCAATGGACGAACTACTCACGAGTAAGTAATTTGACCAGTAGAGTGGATCGTCGGCCCTCACACTGATTTATGGTATTTTTGGAGTGTTAAATAAAAAAAACAAAAAAAACAACGTATACCGAACCGAAAACCGTGACACCAAAACCGTGATACGAATTGAACTGTATATTTTGTGAACCGTTCCGCTCCTAATCACAGTATATAAGAAAAGCTTCAACAGAGCAGGCGCCCCTGACGACGGCAGGCAATTTGTTCCACAGGTAGGGAGCACGGTAGACAA
Source organism: Notolepis coatsorum (assembly GCF_963971535.1). NCBI lineage: Eukaryota > Metazoa > Chordata > Actinopteri > Aulopiformes > Paralepididae > Notolepis > Notolepis coatsorum. The sequence continues at coordinate 43,847,968 of NC_140168.1, read as the reverse complement.
AGGCTCTGTGGCCAGCGGATTTCTTTTTAACCCTAGGAATCGATATAAGCCCCGCATTTTGTGAGCGCAGAGCACGAGCGGGCGAGTATCGAGAGATGAGAACGGATAGATAGAGTGGTGCGAGCCCATTACAAATTTTGTAGGTGAGGAGTAGCACTTTAAAGTCAGACCTGGCTTGAATAGGAAGCCAGTGTAAGGCGGACAAAACTTGTGTGATGTGATCAAATCTTTTAGTTTTAGTTAGTATCCGTGCAGCCGCATTTTGCACGAGTTGGAGATTTTTGATGGTTGAATTAGGTAGGCCTGAAAAAGGTGCATTACAGTAGTCTAGACCAGGGGTTCCCAAACTTTTCAGGCCGCGACCCCCAAATAACGGTGTCAGAGAGCCGCGACCCCCACTATTATAGGAGGTAAAAAAAGATATATATATATATATACAATTTTTTTTTTTTTTTTTTAATATAAATGGAAATGTATGGTTGAAACATGCAAACGTTCAAAAGCGCACACACACTAATAAGCATTGGAGGCTTTTAACCAGGGCCGGACTGGGGAAATCATTCAGGCCAGGAAATATAGTGCAAATATAGCCCCAGTCAGGCCACTTTTTAAGCAGAGGGTCTGGGGGTCCCCCACCAGGAAACTTTTTGTTACAAAGACTTAATTTCCTGCATTCTGGTGCAGGAATTTTTTTATTTGTACCATTTAAATGCCAGTGTTTTTTGATGGCATCACAAATTATTGTTAGGAAACAGGCTAGCATGTATGATTAGCAACAACACTGATTTTGATGGATTTTCTGTTTTTTTGTAATGTCAGATTGAAAAAAATACAATATTTTATTCAATTTCAGCCCTGATCATAACACCACATATTCATTTTATAATTCTAACCCTTTAAATGCCAGTGTGTGTGATGGCATATATTTGCAATATATCAAATGAAAAGTAGATTTTTCTGGGGGGGATTATTACATGTGTCAATGATTAGCAACACCAGTTTTTTGTAAGGGTCCCGCCTCCACCAATCACATGCGGCTCCCTTTGTGTGTGTGTGAGAGAGAGCGAGAGAGAGAGAGAGATAGTTCTCCAACTTGTGTGAGTTGCAGTCATCTCCTGGTTGTTCCCCACCTAGGTTATCTAACTATTGCGGTGCTGCAACTAGAAACACTGGCCCGGCCACGTGTATGCTTTCCGCAACGCAGTTGTGTTTCCGCGTTCCCGTTTTGCGCTCTGATTGGCCGAGCATGCGCATGAGCCGCGGTAAGCCTCTCAGCCAGGCAGGAATACTAAACTCCAGTTAACCTAATTTATACAAATGGAAGTATTGATTTCGCCGTAACGAATCATTAAAAAAATGTACCGTTAACTGGAATGTTGTTTCTTTACACATATGTTGGATTATGTAATTGGTTTGTCATGACATGCATCATTGTTTACAATGAACGGTGGGGCTAATCGAAAGGACTGGACACGGACAAGTTAACACTTTCAGCGCCACACCTGGTTTTCCGTTTTACCGCTTGAATGCCACCATCGGCGCCAATGTTAACGTTAATATCGCCTAATCTATGTTTTAAATTATGGCTATGTGTCTAATCTGCCCATCGCATTATCAAAGACTATTTTCCAGTCAGTGCTGTGAAGGCGGATTGTTTTTTTATCGCGTCGTTGCCGTTTCAGAGCAGTTAGAAAAGCCCCAGTTTTGATATAAAAAACAGCTCATTCTGGAGCATTCTATGAAAATCGTCTTTTAGTGGAATATTCCACAACGTTGATATTCGTCTGCCTTTTTATGAATCGTTTTCAAATAAACGCTAGATGATCAATATTATACGTGCACGCACGCACATTACGGCCGCGCACTGATAATCGCCTCGTTGATTTCCTGGGACTTTTACAGTGAAACCGAAAGAAGACATTTCACAAAACAGCTTATAACTTCATCAAACTTACTCTGATTATCCTACCACTGATAACATGGAGTCTTACCTGACATCAGATGGTATCCAACTGGTATATTCCAATTCCTGATCACCATTCGAAAAAATCGATACGTGTATGGATCCAACGCGATACAGTAGAACTCCATGATCCGCGGGGATCTGAGGCTCCAGAATGAACTCTAGTAACCCCGGCTGGATCAGTGAACTGGAAAATGTGGAGTACCGGATTTTTTTCCCCATTTCATTGAGTCCATTCCAAAATCACTTATGTCATCTGGGAGACGACAGGGGGCGCTTTTTTCCACAGTGATCGCCGGTGCCCCTCGGCTATACTCGGGTAGGCTCGGGTGATGCAATAATTTTTCAGATCGCAAAAAAAAAAAAATAAATAATAATTCCGAGAAATCTCGTGAGTGGTGAACAACTAACTTTAGGTTAGTTTAACTTGTCCGTGTCCAGTCCTTTCGATTAGCCCCACCGTTCATTGTTTTATATATATATATAATTTCTTTTTTATTCTTTTTCCCCCTCCTCATTTCCTCCGATTTTCTCCCATCCCAATGTTAGTCGTTATGCCAATTCCCAATCCCCTTCCTGGTCGCTGCGCACTTACCCCCCACAGTCGGTCTGGGAGAGTGGAGGCTATCACGTGCTTCCTCCGACACACGTCTAGCCAATCAACCGCTTCTTTTCACCTGGCAGTGCGGACTCTCACTGAGAGGGTGTAACGTGTGGAAGGATCACACTACCCCCCTTAGATCCTATCCGCGCTGAGCAGGCGCCCCAACCGAACTGTAGGAGTCGCTGTTTACAACGACCCGGACCCACCCCTCCAGCTTTCCCACCCTCTAATACTGCCAATTGTATTAGTGTGAACGGCCAGCCAAGCTGGTGACAACGCCGGAGCTGTGAGCTGGATTCGAACAGGCGAATCCAGCGTCTCCGGCGTTTGGTGACGAACGCAATCTCCACTACGCCACCTGACTGCCCCATTGTTTTATATTTCTAATGGAGTACTCAAAAGCATCATTTTCCAGCCTCAGGATTTCAGCCTGTTATTGGCTGGGCTCCGCCCATTAAGCACTTTCAGTGACAGTCATCCACACAGTCTGAGAGAGAGTGAGAGTGTGAGTAAGTGAGTGAGTGAGTGAGAGAGAGACTCTGTCGCGAGGGTGTATCTGTTTCTCCCTCTCTCTCTCTCGCTCGCTCTCTGTCAAACCCAGTTTGGTGCACTACAACCACAGAGCCAATCGGATCACTATCCGCTCCATGCTCGCCACGTGACGTCACAATGCGAGTCAAATCAGAACGACCTGATTAAATGGAGCAGGAAATGAATTACCTGAATGACGGCAATCCGCAAATATGGTATTTAGAGACACAGACACATTGATACTAACTCCTATTACTATAATACAATGCTAGACACTGAAAAAAGACATTTATAATGCATGTCTCCTTTAAATCATCTGGCGACCCCCACTTTGGGAACCCCTGGTCTAGACGTGAGACAAAAGCATGAATTAAATGACCACTGATGGTCCTACAAGTTTTATTTTTTATTAATTTTATCAGTTGTAGGCTACCATAGCGCAGGCTCATGACAGCAACGTTATGTTAGTGACTTGGTTGAAACGTGATTCCGGAGTGATATCAAGTAAAGTGGAAGGCAAATGCATCCTCGCTATCTCCTCTGACTGCGAGCAGTGCTCTGCATAAGCGGCTGGCTGCACTGCCACTGTCTGTGTCTGTGTACGGGTCTGGTCCAATCACATTCAGCATCCCGTCAGCGTTTCCCCCCCCCTCACCCACAGTCTGCAAATCAGATGCAGAGTAGGGGAGTAGGGCGGGTCTTCACGGAATGCAAGTCGTCTCTCTCTTTCAGTCCGAGTCAGTTGACAGCGCATCTACAGTAAACTCGCTCCCAGTTTTATCTCTGAGATAAATGGAGCTACAATATGCATTCATCCTGAGTCCCAGCACCAAACCAATGTGACTATATGCCAAGAAACGGTAGCTCTTGTGAAGGGTGGCAATTTGAAAACAATGTATGACTGAGTGATGGAGACCATGTTTGAAGGCAAACAAAGCAAAGCCCCCTCAGATCGCACAGCAACCAATAACTGAAATACTGGCTGGTGATTTGATTAAACAGCTTTGTGATAGAATAAAAAAAATGCACAGTGCATTTCCATAGCTGTGGATGAGTCCACTGACACCACTGAGAAGCCTATGTTCTGAAGAACCATTCATGTTCTGAAGAACTGTTCATGTTCTGAAGAACTGTTCATGTTCTGAACTGTTATTGCTAAGGATTGAGAAGATTGGATCAGTTGTACTTTTTTTTTTTAATGCTTGAAACCCTTTTTTTGTGGAATATTTGATGCGGCCCAGCCTCACCCAGAGTCTACCTCCAGCGGCCCCCAGGTAAATTGAGTTTGAGACCCCTGGTCTATATTGACATCAAAATTATTTAACCCGATTGATTACTCATCGAGTTAGAAAAATCTTAATTGGAAACAAGATTTGATGAATCGCCCAGCTCTACTATCGGCTACCATATTGCCTTTCTATATATATGTTTTTATATAATACATTAGTTGCACAGACTGGCTGGTTCACGAGTGCACACATTATCTCAGGCTGAGATTCCTGGCGCAACCGTGAGGCTGTGCACTGCTTGGGTTGGGTATGCTCGCCTTCTTCATCCGAGGCGTCCAGAGAAAGACACAAACGTGATATTCAGGTGTCCAACACAAACGCATGTAGAGACAAGAGCTGTCGAGACATCAGACCAACGGCACACAAGTAGAGTGACCACGTCACACTTTAATTAAATCTCTCTAATGATGTTTCCATCCATGAAATGATTGTCAAGCTAATGAAAACTAACATTTTCATGGGCATGAAATGGTATGTATATATAAATACAATTATTGGGTGTTTATCACTCAGCCTGTGTTTTTGCTCCATGTCTTGTTGGGGCTATTTGTGGTCCAGTGTTGCTCTGGCTGTCCACACTAGAGAATAGCTGTGAGTGCAGAAGAACAGGTGTTGATGGTTTTGTGTCTCAGGGGGTGCCTGGCAGGGGGTGCCTGGCAGGGGGTGCCTGGCGGGTCCATGTCCTGCCTGACTCTCCTCTAGCTCCTTACCAAGCGAGGAGAAATGTTCCTATGCAGGGTTTGGACTTAAAAATAAATACATGTATTTTTGATGTAGGCCATAAAAAAATAATATATCCATATAAAACCCACACATATCATAAAATTAATACAACAGAAAGTAGTTTTCCTGTTTAGTTTGTTGTTTGTTTCAAACAACAATTAATTGATCAGACATCAAGGAATTTGCCCTCGAGCACTCAAAGGGATTCAATTAACATTATTCTCAACAGGCTGTTTTACTTTCAAACGGATGCTTTCCAAAATATAATGCAATCGTTTGAGATCGATATCCTTCAGTAGAAATGTGTATTTAATTCAGTGCTAGAAAGAAGGATCATCTCTAGACTACCAGGAGGGGGGTAATCCACACCAGTAGGGACATGAAGATCAAACCCCCCGGCAAATCGCATCCTGACCCCATGTGAAGAGCCTCTTTTTCTAATGTGCTTTCTCAAACAGGAAACATTTGATAGGATTTGATTAGGAACACATTATCTCATTAACCCTTAACACTCTCCAGCCCCCCCCCCCCCCCCCCCCCCCCCCCTCTATACGATTTTCATTAGTGAAGCAGCAGATTAGACTGATTATCTGCCCACATAGCTAGAGCCTTTCCAGGTTTGGATGCCCGGCCAGACCAGATTATTGAGTAAACGCACTCACCGAGAGACCTAAAGACTGTGGCTTTATAGGCGGGCCTGTTATTATCTGTGATAAGTAGCTACTGAACTTAGACAACATACCAGTATCTGTCCCTCCGGGCAAAAATAGGCCACCCTAATGTACTGTAGGTTAAAGCACATTGGAAGAGAGAGGAGGAGGAGGAGGAGGAGGAGGGGGTGGGCTGAGCTGAGCAGCAGGACTAAGCCAGGTGTGATGTTGTACTGTACAGCATGTGTTGTAGTATGTTTAAATCAGGGGTTCTCAAACTTTTTTATACCACGACCCCATTTTATTTAGGATTTTTTTTGGCGACCCCTCACTTAATGTATTGCGTAATTTCAACGTGGAAATAAGGAATATCAAAATAAAAGCACACGTTGAACTTAATCATGCATATTTATTAGAAAATGAAATTACATCACTATGTTATCAATAAAATTAATGAATATTATCAACAAAAGCAACGGAGGGGGGGGCAGGTGGCGCACGGAGATTACGTTCGTCACCAACACTGGATTCGCCTGTTCGAATCCAGCTCCCGGCGTTGCTATCAGCTTGGCTGGCCTCTCACACTGATACAATTGGCTGTATCAGAGGGTGGGAAAGCTGAAGGGTGGGTCCTGGGCGTTGTGGACAGCGACCCCTACAGTTCGGTCGGGGCGCCTGCTCAGCAAGGGTTGGAACTAAGGAGAGATAGTGTGGCCTCCCACACGCTACACTCTCCCCGGTGAGAACCTGCGCGGCCAGGTTGGCCTGCCGGCAGGCTGCACATGCGTCGGAGGAAATCATGTGACAGTCTCCGGTCTCCCGGACCAACAGTAGGGGAAAGTACGCAACAACCAGGAAGGGTGGGATGGGAGAAAAAATCGGGAAAAAGAGGGGAAGAAAGATAATAAATAATAAAAAAAAAAAGCAACGGAATTGTTTCTGTATACACATTTATAAAACTAGGCATATTTAGCCAAATATGTTGCCAGAACATAAAACATGCGCTTTGGCGGAGGCGGATATCCGCTTCTACTCTGAGGTAAGATCTGTATTTACTCTTTATTAATGTCGGTGCCGAAAATCCAGCCTCACAGAGGTATGTTGATGCGAAGGGGACAATCTTTCTCAGCGCAGCATTACACAACACTCGTTCCGGACTGATATCCAGAACTTTGCGAGGGCCTGTCCAGTTAACTTGACTTTCAGTAGTTCGTCACACGAAAAATCAATGAGCGCCGCCGCCTCCTGCTCAGACAGTGGGAGGCCTGCTGCGTCATGCGTAATGAACGGATCTTTGATCCAGTTGTCGAAATTGTCCACACTCTCTCCGAAATTGTTCAATGAGCCCTTCTAGTGGCTACAGATGATGGGCTCCAAATTTTTGCAACATTCTGTTCCTACAAAAATCCATCAAGCAGAGTAAATTATACCCCCAAATCTCTGTTGATTATCCTGGAGTGCCACTAACAGGGTTTCTTAATCCAGCTCTCCATTTTAGCTGAGTCCAAACAGGTCTGTGTCCCGACTTTGTAGTCCCAGATTCAACGCATTGAGGCGGTCAAAGATCTCGGCTAGATATGCCAGTTGTGCCAGCCATTCATTATCAGCACATTTCTCTGCCAATGGGTTGTTTTTGTCTGCAAATAAAATCGGCGCCGCTTCCGAGTTCAAAACTGCCTCGAGATAGCCACCTCACTTCAGTGTGGTATAGCAGCTAGTTATGCGCAGAGCCCATTTCATCACGGCCAACCTCTTCTGACCACAAAACTATCTATTGCGAGTCCAGGTTACACACAAAAGACCAGACCCAGTTCCCACGATTATACATGCACAGGATGTAGTGAAATGTGTATTGCAATACTGTGTGTCGGCCTCCGTTGATGAAGGGGCGAGGCATGGCAAATACACACAGCTGCCAGGTGGAAAACTATCGGAGTTGGGCTCGTCGGTTTTTTTCTTGATTTTATTAATAAATTTGGAGGCAGACAGACCCTGGGTGGAGGCAGACAGACCCTGGGTGGAGGCAGACAGACCCTGGGTGGAGGCAGACAGACCCTGGGTGGAGGCGGGCAGACACTGGGTGGAGGCGGGCAGACCCTGGGTGGAGGCGGGCAGACCCTGGGTGGAGGCGGGCAGACCCTGGGTGGAGGCAAGCAGACCCTGGGTGGAGGCGGGCAGACCCTGGGTGGAGGCAGACAGACCCTGGGTGGAGGCAGACAGACGAGAGTTTTTGAGTCTGAAAAAAAGCAGCTGCTGTAACGGTAGCAGCATCATTACCAGCATGCTACTCTGTTTGTCCCTCAGTCCTTCCCCTACTTCTTTACTGCTCCGTCTATGTGGATCCACACACTACTCCATTTCCTCCCAAACCATCTCTCTCTCTTCTCTCATAATCCCCACAGAGCCCTCTATCTTTCCCCAGCTATGACTCTCCCTTCCCTCCATCTTGTACTCCCTCCATGTCTCTCTCTCTCTCACTCACTCTCACTCTCACTCTCACTCTCTCTCTCTCCCCCCCCCCCCCCCCCCCCCCCCCCCCAATCTGTTCAGCTCTTCCCATCTGTGTGTGTGTTCCTCTCCCCAGAGCCTCTTGCGTCTTGTTCTCGCCCCTCCTGGAGTCGCCTCTCAAATCAAAGGGAAATGAGTCATCAGTGGAAACAACAGACTATTGGCAGAGAAAGTAGGCCGTGTGCATTTAATTTCAGGACATGAATCCGGTGCGTTGGGAGCAACAATGTAGGGAGTGGGTAAAGCAAAAATTAACCTCCTTCCTTTTTACTCTGAAAAGTGGGTTAGTCTGTCATCCTGTACAGCAGTGGGTGTAGGAAAACGGAACCCGGTTCTGCAACTCCACGGTTGGAATGTTAAGTGGGTCTGTCATGTCACGTTCTGTCTGGACCGGGCCCAGGCCAGGGCAGGTTTGCAACTTAAAGTTGTGTGCGGCTGTCTGTTAATAATAATGGTGATGCATTTCTACACCTGGATTACCAGGACTTGTAGTAAACGTCACACAACTAGTGTAATGACAAGAATGAGAGGTTTTTCGTTACAACACTGGTTTTGTTTGCACGGCAACGCTTGTATGTACTCTAACCAGGGTCGCAGCTTAACAGGAATGCGGTTACCGTCTTCTCCAGAGTCGGACGAGAAGATGGATACTAATTTCCTGTGCGTTCCGTAGAAGGCCATCTGGCTGCACACTAGCCTAGCTTAGCACAAATTAATAGAAGTGGCTAGGCTAGCTAAAACTACTGGAGAGGTGTTAGTTGGCCAACAGCTGCTAGCTGCTACAAATCCACATCCAGTCATTGTGCTAACTGCTAAACTAGGCTAATGTGCTGCCGGATAGCTTTCTACGGAACGCACAGAGAGGAAACTGGTATCTCTCTTCTTGTGGCTCTAGGTACCATACCTGACTGATGGCAGACTCAAAGAGGTCTGGATGTATTTCTCCTGTTAATAGATGTCGTTCTCCCCCGCCTCCAGGTCACAGAGCAGTGTACGTGGGTGTCCATGTCCCTCTGGGCCGGGAGAGCAAACGCAGACACCGTCACCGAGGACACAAACACCACCGCAAGAGGAGAGACGGGGACTGTGAGGAGGGCAAGGAGGACGGCAGAGACTCCTCCACTTATGGTTGGTTCCTCCTTCCGTTTGTCGTCTTTACTCGTGATTCTTCTTCTTTCAGAGTGAAAAAAATAACATCTGCTATTAATTAAGAAATGTGTGGTTTCTTGTCATCGTGGGGTGCTGTGCTTTTTTATCCTTTTTTTGTCTTCTGGGCAAAACGCAACGCCCATTGATTTAGTTATTCCCTCCTTTTCTTTCAACCTTTCTTTCTGCTCAATTGTCTTCCATACCTTCCTCTTTTTCTCTTTCCTATTGTTTCTTGCTCTCTATCTCTTTCCCTCTATCTCTCTTTATCTTGCCCTCTCTCCTCTTTCTTGCTCTCTCTTGCCCTCCATCTTTCTCTTTCTCTCACTCTTTCTTGTTCTCTTTCTTTTTTGCTCTCTTTCTTGCTCTTGCCCTCTATATGTATCTTGCTCTCTGTCTCGGTCTCTCTCTCCACCCCGAGAGATATCTAAACCCTTGCAGTGAATAACCATATAAGTCAGTTTTTTGGAAATTCTGAAAGCTCATGTATTTGCAGTTGTGAAGTTAATCTAAATCACTTGGTGTGTGAATGTGATATATATCACCAGAAACTACTCGACCTTGACCGTCTTTAACTAGGAGTGAACACGACACTCTAACTTACTATCTTTTATGGCTGACCCCTATTAGTCGAATAGTAGACTAATCGATCGAAAGGAGCCGTAGTCGACTGCCAACCTCTTAGTCGGAAAAAAAAAGTATAATTTTTATATTTTTTTTTTAAACTTTTTTGATCCACTTTTTCTCCAATTTTCTATTTTTCTCCCATCCCAATTTTCGTATCGTCCAATTTCAACCCTCTCCTGTCTTTGAACGTTGTTTCATGCCTCCCACAAGCCGGCTGCAATGTGGACTAAGTCATACATAGCACAAGTCCCCTCCGATACTCGAGGTAACAGCAGTCGCATCTTTCCACCTGCGCGGCTCGATCTTTCAGCGTCGGGGGTCTGGGCTTTGGAGGGGCCCCGCCCCCGTCGCTTCCTGATTCTACTGCGCAGGCGCACCAACCGACCTGTAGGAGTCTCTGTCCACAACGCCCGATCCCCACCCATCAGTTTTCCCTCCCCCTAATACTGCCAATGTGTATTAGTGCGGACGACCAGCCAAACTGAAAGCAATGTGGAGAGCTGGGCTCGAACAGGGAGATGATCTGTTTGAGCCCAGCCTCCAGTATTCGTGGTGAGCGCCTTTCCCACTGCACCACGTAGCCGTGTTTTTTTTTTTTTTAATAAATGTATCATTCTTTCCAAAAGAAAAGAGGCCTAGAAGCGTGGCTAACGCTAATGGCACGCATACCAGAGGCTAACTGCCTAAGAAAACAGGCACAGAGGCACTGAAAGAGGATTTCACCCATCTAATGAACACACTAGACTAGACAAATATCGAGATGTTTCCATCAGTGGACCAATTGCATGCTTTTGCAGAGGACAAGAAGCATTCAGTCAGACATTAAGCACCCCCACAGCCCAAATGGAATGATACAACATTTTAAAAAAAAAATACTTTTTTTTTTATAGTCTACTAATAGTCGACTATTGGCTAATTTCGGCCAATCATAGTCGACTATCCAAATCCTTAGTCGGGGACAGCCCTACTATCTTTAGATAATAACATTTGAAAACGTTCCTCTGATAACGTAAAACGGACTTGTATGGTTCTTCTTTTTTTCTGATTTAATATTTTTAAATAGTTAAATAATAACTATGCGCAACGCGAGTCAGTCTGACTTGTGAAGTGTGCACTGCGTTCCGTTGTCTCGGAATGGATTTGGTCATTTCTGCGAGTCTCCGTAGACCGTGCCGTGTCACTATTTTAAAGTTGTAGTGAAGATTGATTTATATGAAAACCGATTTATGTATAATTTAAGCAAATTCCACGCCATTCCGCGATAATTTGGAATTCCCTGTTAATATCTCAATTCCGTGAAATCCTCTGCGATCGCAGATTCCATAGGGCTTTACTCCAGTGTTATGATTTAGTAAAGGGATGTTACCCCAAGGCAATAAACAGGACCCCATAGAGAGGCCACAGGAAGCACCGGTACAAAAGTGGTACAGAGTCTCTATCTGCCCTCTTTCATTTCGTTATTTTGACTTCAGGCTATTTTTCCTGAGATGCAACCCTTTTCAGGGAGCACAGTGAAGATCTTTAGGAAGGAAAGGGAAGATCCCCTCAACCTTACCCCCTTTACCCAGGAGGCTCACTCATAAAGGTCAACCAAGGCCACAGGGATGCATCCTCTGAAGCTGATGGAAGGCACTGACATTTTAAAGATTGTGGGGGTGGGTGGGTTGGTCCTGGTGCCTTTTTGAGCATTGTGCCAGAACAGTACATTCTCAACAATTAACCTTACGATGACATTCCCAGCCGTTGCTCGCCAAGCACCTTTTTGGCTCACAAAGGTGCAGGAGGTGCGAAGTGGCCGGTGACCACCAGCACAGAGACTGGATCCTGGGAGTAGCTGTGGGTAAACAGAAGGCACTACAGGACCAGCAGCATGTACTGTAGCTTGACTCGCCTGCAGACCAGCAGTGTTTGCATACGCACATGCTCACTCTCTCACACACACAAACAACAAGAACAAATCAAACTCATATTTCTCTCCAGCAGGGGCAATGATCAAATGGAGAGACGGCACATGAATTGATGCGCCCGGCGGTGTTGAGTTTGTTCCCAGAGTTGTTCCTTTGTTTAATGTATCCCCCCCTCAGCTCCAGATGTTCTCCTGATGGTGATCCGTCTCACCGCGCAACTGCACATGAATGGATGAAGAGCATTCCAGACTGTCATTATTCTCTTGCAGTCGCACACATACCTCAAAAGACACACTCTGTCAAATCCCATCATTATACATCCTCTGTGCAGTGGATTCCTTGGGTGCTTGTTGTGGCTCCTTTTTTGTTACTGCTCTCTTTAACTCGTCTTGGTTTTAGCCATTACTACAGGTCTCAGTTTTAGACATTACTACAGGTCTCAGTTTTAGACATCTCCATTTTAGACATTACTACAGGTCTCAGTTTTAGACATTACTACAGGTCTCAGTTTTAGACATTACTACAGGTTTCAGTTTTAGACATTACTACAGGTCTACATTTTTGACATTACTACAGGTCTCAGTTTTAGACATTACTACAGGTCTCTGTTTTTGCCATTATTACAGATCTCTGTTTTAGCCATTATTACAGATCTCAGTTTTAGCAATTACAACAGGTCTCAGTTTGATCTTGGTCTGATCTAAAGCAATGTCCAAGTATGAGACAATTAAAACTGAATTATAAGGAAAGGATGTTCATGAGGTACATGGATGAGGAAGGGATTTGACATTCACGGGTGTTTACATTTTAATTTGATTTCTTTCATGTTTTACATACATATATATATATTCTTTTTTTGCATATATATATATATATATATATATTTGTTTTGTAAGGATTTAAATTAGTTTTGAGTAGTGGAAAATAGGTAGGATTAAATAAGTGTATACTTCTTCCTACTCCTTTTCGAACATGTAAATTGTTTGTTTATTTATATATTTATTTTCCATTTAATTTCTTGATCAATTATTTGTTTTGATTTTATATTTGTATTTATTTACATGTTTGAAATAAAGATTTCAAATAAAAAATCAAATCAAAATCTCAATGATTGATGGTAGGCCTGCCACGATAACACATTTTGCTGGGCGATTAATTGCCCCCGAAAATATCGCGATAAGCGATATTATTGCGACCGGTTAGAGAATTTTTTTGAGAAATTTATTTCCCAAAACTTTTATTTTGAAGCCCACCGCTCTGTCTTTTCCGGTTTAAGACTTTTATTTTGAAGCCCACCGACTGGACCGGAAGTATTGTTGTGATTATCCTAGCCGACAACTTGTCTCGTCCGGTTGTGTTTTTTAGTTTTAACGTTAGCTACTAACGTTAGATGCAGCTACTACAGGCAATCAACGATGAGGAGGAAGCGTCAAAGCAGTATATAATAGAATAGCTGTGGTGCGTAGGCACTGCAGCACGACTCGAAAACGACCCGTTATAATAAATTAATTCATGTTTAACTTGTCCCCGTCTCCAGTGCTTTGACTAGCCCCACCCGTTCATTGTAAACAATGATGCATGTAATTGTATTAACGTTATTCTGTGTTATTCTAACGTTACACTACAAATAACGCTACTTGGTTAAAAGGAGCAACACTATTGAGAAATGTATTAAGCTATATGTGGCGTTGCTACTGCCCCACGGAGCTCCCGTGCTGTGCTCTGTAGTAACGTCAGCGGCCAACCCACACGGAGAGAGACTGCAAGGGGCACTGGTTCCGCCTCATTAAAACAAACGCGCAAATAGCAATTAATCGCGCCCGTCAAAATCATTGCATTCATTTTAATTATCGCGGCAATTAATCGATTTATTGCTTATCGCGGCAGGCCTAATTGATGGTTATGGGCTTGGCTATCGCACTATAGTCCCTACTGTAAGATCCTGATCAAACTGGCCAGTATCACGTCTTCGTCTGTTTGGCTCTCCATCCAATTCCTCTGCGTTGTGTACTTTTAAATGGTCCTGACGTCTCTCCGACACTGGCTGATAAGATCCTTATCTCCCCCGTTAGTGCAATCCATAAACCATAATAATTCTCCACCTCCGTAAGATCCGACACTTCGACAACGTGAAATACCTTATGAGGAGAAGCGTTGTTTTATTGCTATAAACAGAACCTCATAATCAGATGTTATCAAATTGTATCGTCCTTGAAGAGTCTATTCTAATGATCTTTCGGTGTGTTCGTCTATCGTCCTTTTGTTATTCAGTCCAATAGTGGTCAGGCCTGTTCGTTAGCCAAGACCATCCTCGTGGTAGCCGAAGCTACTGGTGATGTGGCATTCTCCTCCCCCCCCCCCCTCTCTGTGATGAGAGGAGAGAGTGTCCTCTGTGTGATCTCAGTCCTACTCGCTCTTGGTCAGATTCTAGTCTGCCTTACACCCGGAAACACCGTTCGACTTATAGATTCTCGCCGTAGCAACGATAGCCCACCCCTTTCTGGTTGTCATGTGCCGCGTTGTCATGACAACTGCGTTAATAACCTTTCACACCATTAAACGTTTCATTAAGATGAACCTCTCTCCCTCCTGCTCTGGGCCTACAGTACACTCTAATCTCAGATGTTCTTACAAGGAATGTCAACAAACACCCTCGCTGGCAGTGTATTCAATCCACTGGTCACCGTTCTATCACCGTCTTCCATGCACATTTCGATCACCGTTTTAGCTGTGGTCACCTCCCCCCAATCTATACATCACATACATTGAAAAAGCACCCCAAATCCTTCACTACAGTACACTTTCATCTAGGGGTGGGACGATACATCGATCCAGATCGATATATCGATCTATTATCAATTATAAAATCGGATCGATGCAACGTAAAAAGATCGATTCATATTGCGATACTCTTATTTTGAAAATCCCCTCGTGAGCATATCCGCCCGGCTGCAACAACAGTAGCTCAGCGCAGCTCAGCGTGTGTTAACGTTAGACAGCATTGCTTCAGAGTAGGGCTGGGCGATAAAACGATAACGATAACTATCGTGATAAATTGTTTCCTCGGAATAAACATGAAACGTGGTTGCAAAGTTTCGATATATCGATTTTCCAAGCTTGGATATCAGCACACGCACTAACAACCAATCAGTGAAGGAGATGGGTAGGAAACAAGGCTGACTAGGATCATTAGCTTGCACGCCGCTATTTTATAGTTTACGTGCGGAGTGGGTGTCTGGCGTGAATTTTGAGGGTAACTGTTAGAGTAGTGTGGGCCGGGGTATGCTGCGGTGGACGTCGTTGCAATGTATTGGGGCGGAACGGAGTATTTTAGGGTGATAGTACATTGGAAACAAGACTGGCTAGGATCATTAGCTTGCACGCCGCTATTTTATAGTTTACGTGCGGAGTGGGTGTGTGGCGTGAATTTTGATGGTAACGGTTAGAGTAGTGTGGGGTAGGGCTGCACGATTAATCGTTTTTTAATCGAAATCGCGATTTGGAATGATGCAATTATCAAATCGCCAAGCCTGCAATTCAATTTTTAATTTTATTTTTATTTTTTTATTTAACCAGGAAGTCCCATTGAGATACAAGATCTCCTTTGCAAGGGAGACCTCGCCAAGATGACAGCAATAACATTTGCAATACATCACACAGCAATAAAATGTGCGATACATCACACAAGAACATAATAAATGTGCATGTATACAATATACAATACATCACATGTAAACACAAAAACACAAAGCAGAATAGTCTATAGTAAAAGTGTATAATACAGGGTAATACAGTAATTTTGCAGTTGGGACCCAACTACAGAAAGCGGCAACATTCTTCTTGTAGGAAGTTATGTAATACAGATTTAAATTCACCAAGAGAGGCCGGGGTGTCTAAGTGGATAATGGTCCTGTAGCCCATTCCATGCCCAAGGTGCGAAGCTTGAGAAAGCTGTTCCTAGCTAATCCTGCTCAAGACAGAAAACATCTGATCTGAGTAAGGAAAGGGTGGGGGGGAGCAGTGCTCGGGGGGGTAGCTGAAGTATTCTAAAATCATTTAAGCCATTCTCCTTGTGTGTGTGTGTGCACGCGTCTCATATCTGGTCTGACATCAGAGGAGTTTGATAGTATTTACTGAGGATTGCCAGATAATGTTGATATTTAAACACAAAAAAAGTATAATACAAAATAAATATACATGATCATGCAACATAAAAATTGTTGTAGGAACAGTTTGGGAGAGGGAGGTAAGGGGTTTTAGATTTGTGTGTTGTGAAGTTTACTTCAGAGAGGGAGAGGAAAGTACAGAAAAAAAAGTACCGTTGGGTACTGTACCGGTATCGATTCCCAGGAAAAAAAGAGAAATTTTCAGACTCCGAACAGACCCACCTCGTAGGCCAGATACAAGCCGCATTTTACAATAAACCTCTGTGGGGCTGCTTAAAAAAAATGTATAATCGCAAATGTAATCGCAATTGCAATATCTGTCCGAAAAAATCGCAATTACATTATTTCCCAAAATCGTGCAGCCCTAGTGTGGACGTTGTTGCAATGTATTGGGGCGGAACGGAGTATTTTAGGGTGATAGTTAGTACATTGTCGTGGGATACACCGCTTGCTCTGGCTAACTGTTAGTTCCATTCTTATAATGCTATGATCCAGTGGCGGTAGGTTGCCCCCTGGTGGAATATAATAATCTATGCACTGGGGTGTTTAGTATACTGCGTAGAAGAACGTGCACGGACTGATGACGACTCGAGACATTCAGTTGTTTTGGTTGTTTGAAATCACGCGGCATAATCACAAGAAACATTCATTCAGACTGTTGGATATAACAAAATGGATTTATATGGATTATGGACTTGGACACATTCATGGAGAATTCAAGCCGGGACCACAACGCTTCTCAAAGGGTTGGCTCGACACGCGACGGCTCTCCAACTCGTCTCCGTTCTACCGCAGCAAAACAAGTGAGTCTATTAATAGCCCGTCGGCGCCGGGCACAAGAAGTTAATTAAACTTGACAGAAATTATATCGACGATAATTATCGATATCGAGTGATATGAAAATTATTTTATTTTATCGCGATAACGTATTTGGCCATATCGCCCAGCCCTACTTCAGAGTCCGCCTATTTTGCCCAAAATAAGTGCCTGTTGTTTTTTCCCCCACAAGGGGTCAAATGCATCTAACATGCTTTCCATCCTCGCCATTCCTTTATGCCCACGTCGCGTTAAATACCGAAATTAACGTTGCGTTAGCGTGAGCTAACTAAGCTAAGCTGATAGAGCCATATAGAGAGAACGGCAGAGGTCCACTAGGGACTGGGAAGGGGGGGGGGGGTTACTGCATTCTCGAGATAGCCCCACTAACGGGATCTGGCCGGTACTGCACCTTCTGACTCCCAATATGCCTTTTCCAGCCAAAATACAGCGCTGTGAAAGGATATTAATATCGAACGAACCAAAAACAGTGAACAGGAGGTCTATTTGTATTAAAAACAATAGATTTAAACCGGAGCACGTCCTGTCTCTGTTCAATGGTCTTTATTCATCAATCTGTTCCAATGTTACTTGTTGTGTATTTATCTGTGAAATGTACTTGTACTAAACTCGTCCTCCACATTTATCAAACTTGGGAAACGTTTGTATGTCTGTTCTAGTTTTCCTTGTTTGCTTTTGTATTTGTTTACTTGCTTATTATTTCATCATCCACGGATGACGTGCTTATGTTCTTTTTCAGCAGTGCCTCGCTTCACACTTACAGTTCCACACATTCACACCTGAAAGTTGTCTCTTCTGGGGCCAGAACTTCTGTTTATTCAAACTGTGGAGCAAAGCACTAACTTATTGGGGCCAATCATACTAAAAATGGACTCTGTCAGGGTACTGTAAGGCAGTTTGGATGATGGGCACTTTGGAGAAATTACTTTTTTATTTAAATTTCTTTATTAACCCTTTCACTGCCACACGACAGAAGGTTAACCCTTTACTATCGCACTACCAACGGTTGCTCTTGTGTGGCAGTGAAAGGGTTAACCTTCTGTGTATTGTCGCAGTGAAAGGGTTAACCGTTTGGTAGTGTGGCAGTGAAAGGGTTAAAACCACGATTGTTACCCGTGTAATGCCGCCCTTTGACCTTTTTGCCCTCCGTCTGTCCAGATACACCATCCCAGCGGGTCCAATTCATTCTGGGTACGGAAGATGATGACCTGGAGCACGTCCCCCATGACCTCTTCACAGAGATGGACGAACTGTCCTTCAGACACGGCAGTGGCACGGAGTGGAAGGAGACCGCCAGGTTAGACAGCAGAAAAACTGTCAGCATCCTATAATACAGCACTAGCGGTCAAGTCCCCCATTATGCATTTGTTCTGGATGGAGGACTGTATTAAGTATGGCTGCTCCTATGTTTGATGTCATTCAGACCATAGATATATATAGAACACTAGATAGCTTACCCGCGCTGCCGGCCAATGGAGAGCGACGTCACTGAACCGCCGCCATCTTGCCGAGGTCAGCCTTGAGTGAGAGTGAGTGAGCTGCACAGACAAAAATACTCATAACTCGCTGAAATATTGACGGATTTACAAACGGGTTGGTTTGCTATAAACATCAAAGATGTAGTTATGATACTGCATACTTATAAAAATGTTTTTTTTTAAAGATGTTTTTTTTACAAACCGCTTGAATTATAGCCACGTTAATAATGCTTGTAATAAACCAAAGTTACCAAACCGTTTGTAAATCCGTCAATATTTCAGCAAGTTATGAGTATTTTTGTCTGTGCAGCTCACTCACTCTCACTCAAGGCTGACCTCGGCAAGATGGCGGCGGTTCAGTGACGCTGGTGACTCCGCCTTAAGCTATCTAGTGTTCTATATATATCTATGATTCAGACTTCCTAATCTACCCCACAATGCAACACCTCAAACACACCCTCTTTTGCTGTTAGCTAGCTAGTATTAGTGCTAACCAAAAATACAAGCTAATTGTATTGTTTGTGGCTTGTGTGTTGTGTATATACTGTGTGTGTGTGTGTGTACAAAACCATTACTTGGATGTTGCTATAGAGTAGACCACCAAACTCTAGTGCACAATTGATTGTAAAAGGATTAGTGATGCTGTGTTGCTTTACTTTAGCATGGCTATTGACATGCTAGACCATGAACTATTACTGGAAGAACTCTGGGCATAATGCCTTCAGTCTTGATGCTGTCAATTTGATGAACAGTTACTTGTCCAACAGGATCCATTGTATTTTCTTTAATGGGGGTTTCTCTGCTATGAGGAAGGTATAATGTGGTGTTCCCCAGGGCAGTTGCCTTGGTCCGCTACCCTTCTCAGTTTAAATTTTTTTTTAAACTTTTTTAAAGTTTTTATTTTCATTTTTTCAACAACATAGACAATCTCTTCTCAGTTTTACTGTATGCTGATGGTTGTAATTACGCACTTGGGAGAAAGCTGCAACTCCTTACAATCAAAGGTATGGCTTTGAAGCAGGATTGTGAAGCTTAGGGGTCACCCTTGATGGACAACTTACATGGTTTGTCATATAAAGTTATAGCTAAGATGGGCAGGGGAGTGTGTCATTAGGAGATGTGCTTCTTTCCTAACGGACAACTCGACTAGACCGGTTATCAGTGTTGTGCTAGTTACTGAAAAATAGTAACTCAATTACTTTACTAGTTACTTAATTTCAAAAGTAACTCAGTTGCTTTACTAGTTACTTACACCCAAAAGTAATGCGTTACTGTGAAAAGTACTTAAAAAAAAGATTGCTCTCAGCCTTGATGTCGCCGGAGCATTTCATTATAACCGTCTTGCAACGTTGTTTAAGATATCAATCGTGCATTGCAACGTTAGAATAGTTAGGATATCAATTGTGCATGAAAGGACTATTTATATTGTTTGATTAGTATTGATGAGATTCCCTTGCAGATTCTTACAGTCAAAATCTGTTGATCAACTTTGCATTCACATCACTGAACTCACCAAAGTCTGTGGTGGTCGAGATGTAACGTTAGCCCAGCCCTTCAAACATTTTCTTTAGCTCATTTCCTTTTTGTATATTCTCTCTCCAAGTAGTTAGAAAATGTGAAGTGTTCCGTCCCATTTGCCGTGTGCCGCCTGGTGATGCTAACTAGATCCCCGAAAGCGAGTGGCTTACTGGCTTCGGATGAGTCCTGTTAACGTTAGACTCAGCTACTAGCTTCGTTGAAGCATGGGCAGTAGATGGTATCTTTGAGCCAAAACACAAATGACATTTAACTAAAACGTTCTTTTCTTTGTGCTCGACAAAAGAGAAATAGTGAGAATATCCATGTGTACAAACGCGAGTAGTGGGCGCTGCCATGACAGTCAAGTCTATAGTAAACAAAACGCATCCACAGCACAGCGTGTCCCGCAGGTGAGGTGACACAGACAGGAATCAGGAGGACTGTGCTGGATCACTATCGCTTGCTACCAATCTACATACAAATAATGCAGTAACAAACCATTCAGTAACGGTAACGGCGTTACTGAATTTAAAAAGTAATGCGTTAAGAGTACTAGTTACCGCCAAAAGTAGGTGTTACTGTTACTTTGCGTTAGTCCCAACACTGCCGGTTATACAAGTGCTGGTTTTGTCTCACCCTGACTACTGTTCTGTTTTATTGTCAAGTGCAGCAAAAAATTATTTGAACAAGCTTCAACTGGCACAAGTAGCAAGTAGCACTAACTAGAGTGCATGTTGAGGAAATGCTTGCTGATCTCTCTTCGCTGAAAGACGAGGGCATGCAGTCTTCTAACATCTGTACTCTAGCTAGGCCAATAAGTTTGTACTCAAATATCTGACTTATTCCAACCCATGGAATGCTACGCAAGCTAGCTCTCCATTGGATCTTATTTAAATGTGGCACCCCAGGAAGTAAACAAATGGCTTCCTGGGGAAAATGGTCATCAATAAAGTGATAAATGGTCACCAATAAAGTGACAACTGGTCACCAATAAAGCCGATGACCATGGTGACTTACCATGGTGATGTGGTGGTGTCTTTTCTCTCATCCCGTAATGAATTCCCGATTCACAAAAAGAAGGACATCAAACATGGGGACAGCCATACTTAATATGGTCCCCTGTTTGTACTACAGCAGCAGCTGTAGACGGTTCTCTTAATGTTTGACTCAGATAATTGGTTGACAGACTGTGGCCTCTGACAGCTGAACAATGGAACATTTATTTATTTTTGGTTGGAGCAACAGTGTAGCGGCACAAAGTATGCAGTAAAAAGTCAGACCATTGCAACGGCTGCATGATCCATCTGTATGATGATTACAGATGATCATCTCCAGGTCAGGCAGCAGGCCTGCTACCTCATAGCTCACAGGGGAACTGGCACAAAATATATTCTTTCTGCCTCGGCAGGTAGGTAGGGATATGAAATGTGTTCTCTGCCGTATCAAGCCAGACATGTACCTAGTGCTAGCCAGCGCTTATCTTAGTCATACTTTCCGTAACTGCATCAGACAATGTCTGTCTTAATGTTATCCTTGGATCACCACCTCGGATACAAAAACACATCGCAATGTACTGCTGTCATTGAATTATTTCAGTCTGATGGTAGGCAGTGGGCAGCAGTCGTTTTATTGAGCTTTTAGAGATGCAGTTTTAATTAAAACCTATTTTTGCTCTCCTCTGCAAAAATGTTATTCTTATAAGTCAGTCTTGCCTCTTCCTTCGTGTGTGTGTGCTGTTCAGGTGGCTGAAGTTTGAAGAAGACGTGGAGGATGGAGGGGAGAGGTGGAGTAAGCCCTACGTGGCCACGCTGTCCCTACACAGCTTGTTTGAACTGCGAAGCTGCATCCTCAACGGCACAGTCATGCTGGACATGAGGGCCAACAGCATAGAGGAAATCGCAGGTATGTTAACCGCGCCGTACTGCAAGTGTGCAGTGTGCGCACTAAGACGCTGCAATATTTATTCAACATACTGTCCGTTAAAGGCACCACACCTGCAGGATTTCTGCTGGACGTAAAGTGAGCCTTTCCAAACAAACGGGAGGGTGGTAACAAACGGCAATATCCCCTTTGCATCAGCGGGTAAACGGGGTTCATGGAAAATGTCTTGAGATGAGACGATGAGAATCAGGCTACCAATTGTTGCTGTGGTCTCATTTCTTTACTGTAATTATATCAAGGTATCTCAACTAATCTGGCAATGATGCATGGATATGATATATTATTGTTGACAATTCTCCTTGTAGTGGCTTTAATATATACAGCTTAAATCTCTTCTGTGCGTGTGTTTTCATGTGTCTACCTGTGTGTGTCTCAGACATGGTGATAGACAGCATGGTGGCGTCATGCCAGCTGAAAGAGGAGCAGCGTCAGAAGGTGCGTGAGGCCATGCTGAAGAGGCACCATCACCAGAACGAGAGGAAGCTCAGTAACCGCATCCCGCTTGTCCGCTCCATCGCAGACATAGGCAAGAAACACTCTGACCCGCTCCTGCTTGACCGGAATGGTGAGATCCCCGCGATGCACTCTCATTTCTTTCTCTCTCTAAACCCCCTCCGGGGGCCGACCGCTGCTTCTAAAACCCCCAATTGTTCGAATTCCCCCAATGCCGTCGGAAGACGTTGGAAGTTTACAGTGAGTAGAATCTGACAGTGATGGTTAATATTATGGAGTCAGCTTCCCTTGCAGTGAAAGAGAAATCTGGGTGCCGTTTGTGCTATAGCATGTATGGCTGGCCTGGCCGGGGGGGGGGGGGGGCGGGGGGGTTTGAATTGACAACGGCTTCTACTCCTTAGGTTGACTGTTAATGGGACACTGTATGAAAGATGTCTGCCCCCATGGTGTCATTCAGTCCTAACATACCCCAGCATGCATTGCATAGCGTCTAACATCCACTTTTACTCTTGGTGTCAGTGGTAACATTGGCTACCATACATTAGAGCTGTGTCGACTTGCACTGCTTACACTGGCTAGTGGTAATCAAATATGCTATGCTAACATTCGGTAGCTGATATCATGGATATATATATAAAGACTAGATGACTCACCCGCGCTGCTGGCCAACGGAGACCGACGTTGCCACATGGCGGCCATCTTGCTACAGGGTAGCATGCCCACTCATAACATGAATGTCTATAGTGCATGTACTATTGAAATAACCATAGCTTGCTAAATGTTCAACCGTTTGGTTTGTTAAAAACGTCAGATGTAGTTATCATACTGCACACTTATGGTATAATTCATATGATTTTTTTTTTTTATATATAAAAATTCTTCCAAGCAAGAATTATAGCCACGTTAACCCATTCTCCGCCATTCACGTGTTAAGCCGGGTTTCTCCGCCATGCGTTGTCTGCCAATAACTCCGTAAGGCGTTTTTGAGATCAATATTTCATATTTTCGTAATGGTATTCATATTTCACCCACGGAGTCTTGGGTGATGCTGTCTGGGCCATCACAACTCTGCAACGCTTCAATACCGCCACCTTGTGGCCCATCGACGAGTTGCCAAACCGGAAGTGGCCTGAAGTGCTCGGTCCGTCCCCTATTTTCGTCCTGCCACTCTCTTATTGTCCCGGGGCTCAATACAGACACCGTCGATATGAATCTTTGCTATAACTCAATAATCAACATGATTTGGACGTGTATTAGTAATATACAAACCGGAAATGGATCGCATCGATCAACATCCCATAATGGCGATCTTTTTGCTCCACTCTCATTGCCCAATGCTACGAGGAGACTGGGGTGAGTTTCAGCGTTTTTCTTTTTCTTTTCGATACAAACTGCTCTGATCAATATATCACCCATACTACATGAATCATTTAACGTCGGCCATTGAATTATAAACGACCCCCCCTCCGTTCACCCGCAGATGACCAGTCATGACGTTTAGGACCATGTACAGTTGAAATTTTTAATATAAAGTTGATCGGTATCAAACTGCATTTGATCATCTAATATATGCATTTATGCCTATATCTCACGTTTTATGAAATACTGCAGAAAACGATAAAAACATATTTATACTCTAGACGGAATTTTAGTATGAATGTGTGAATAAAAAAGTAAAACGTTCCTACATCCTGAACGATAGATAATTGATGTTGAATGGGCCATAGTAATGTAAATTTAGCAATACAATTTAAAAAGGTATAGCCCTGCAAAGAAGGTGAACATCTCCATAGACTTATAGCGCTGGCAGAGAGGGTACAATGCCCGGCAGATAATGGGTTAATAACGTTTGTAATAAACCAAACCGTTTGTAAATCCGTCAAAAGATTTCGGCGAGTTAAGAGTATTTTTGTTTGTGCAGATCACTCACCTTAAAGCAGTAGTTAACTGTAGCAAGATGGCCGCCTGTGAACTACGCGGGAGACTCCGCCTTGCGCCATCTAGTCTTTATATATATCTATGGCTGATATTGCTCTATGGTTTGCTAACTAGCTAATGTCACCACTGATGCTTGCTAGTAGCCAAAGTGGATGTTTGATGTTTTGCATTGTGGGGTAGATTAGGAGGACTGACTAACCTGGGAGCAGACATCTTTCAAACAGTTGCCCATTAGGTGGACTGCTTTTATGCTTTAATGCATTTTGGCAACTGGTAACAGCACAGTATTTCTTTGGTTGGGCATGGCCAATGTGTTATTTTCTTTACGTATGGTGTGCATTAGAAATGTACTGTTTGCTGGTCTGGGCTTTTTAATGAATGAAATAATGAATATGGTTGTCTTTGCTCCTGTGCCTGTGGCCCTTTTTCCAGATAATAAACAATACATTCATGTATGTAAATGTGAAATGTCAAAACGTTGTACCTTGTAATGTTTTCTCTTATAATGAAAAAGCAGGTAAAGCAGCCTGTATTTTGTGTAGTTCGTTGACTTGTGCCAATAGTAGCTGTTGATGTGTTGTGTATGACTTTATTTATTTGTGGTATGAATACAGTGCACTGACTGTACTAACCCTCCTCTCCTGCATGCAAGCCTCTGTCAACTCAAGAGTTTTGCCTCAACTCAGTCGCAGTGTGTGTGATTGGTCGGCTTGTTGTTGAATGGGACAAGGTCCCTCCTCTCTCCCCACCAAATCACGTTAGTCTTGTCACCTTCTCAGTGTCTCCTGCACAACCCTGCTCTCACTCACTCTTCTCCAAGCACCTCCCTCTCTTACCTGCACTTCTCCCCTGCTCCTGCCGTCTGCTCCTCCTGCCTTTGTTTCCTCCTGATCCCACCTCGATGTGCTCCTACCTCATATGTTTATCCTTCTCTGCTCCACCCCTATTTCCTGTTTCCTCTGTCTTACCGTCTACCTCCTTCACTTCTTCCTCGCCCTCTCTCTCCTCTCCATTGTCTCCTCTGTTAGGAGAGGGCCTGTCCTCTTCTCGAGCCAACCTGTGCCAGAGGCGCGAGTCCAAGGTCTCCATTCTCCTCAGCCACCTCCTGCCCTCCTCCTACTCCTCCTCTGCCGCCGCGGCCTCTGCAGGCCCCTCGCCCCTCACCACCCCCCCAAATACTCCCCCGTCTGCCCGCACCCCCTCCTCCCAGATGCCGCCGCGCACCCCCTGCCCCGTCCTCCACCCCCCAGGCATCCCGGAGGTGGTGGTGTCTCCCCCCGAGGACGAGGAGCTGGCCTTGGCGGAGGAAGAGGAAGCGGCGGCGCTGAACCCCAGCAAGCAGCAAGCGTCCGCCGCCACCCACGGCTTCCAGCTGCTGCCCTTAGAAGGCAAATATCTGTGTAGCCTGCCAGTGTGAGTCACGGCTTGAACGGAGAACACTAGCACTAGCATGCTGGCTCGTAACCCCCCACCCCCCCCACTCCCACCAGACTGCAAAATCTGCGGTCATCTCATCAATAACCCACAGCAAGGTCCACTCACTACAGCTCTCTTCCTCCTCTATTTAACCCACAGTCCTCCTCACGCCACTTCTCACCGCTTTCTCCACCCCTTCTCTCTATATATATATTTATTTTATATATATATAAACTCTTCTATCAATATTCTCCACCTTTTCTTCCAGAATCACACCATTGTTTTGTCCTCTATATTCTGTGTATCCCTGCACACTTCCATGTAGCCCTCCTCATCCTCTACCTTGCTTGGTTTTGTCTCTCTTCACGTCTCACTCACTGGCTGCACGGCTGTCTAGATGTTTTGTTTTGTTCCGGTCTGGTCTCTTGGTCCAGTGATGACTCTCTCATGCCAACATCCATCTAGTCACGTGCCTCCCGCTATCCAAGGGGCTTCCTATATGGGACGTTGATGTTTTCCCAGCCTTATTAACCGTCCTATTTGGTCGCTGATAATGGGTTCCATAATGGGTTCCTCATCCTCCCCAGCTATGATTTGTTTGATGTCGAGACGACGTCACACGTCCCCCCCCCTGCCCCAGTGGCATCGTTGGCATTTGTCTTCATTCTCAGTTTCTAAGTATAAACAGGGATGTGTGGGAGTCCCCTCCCCTCATGAAAAACTACTAGTGAATCCTATGTGTGGCGGCAAGCAGCGTGGCTAAATATAATCCCTGGGTGATTTGGCACATACTAACACTGACATCTCAATGACTTTTTGTTCTTCCTGGACCCAGTGTTGTGACTTTTATTTATAGACTGTGCGTGCGTGCGTGTGTGTGTGCGTGCGTGCATGCATGCATGTGCATACTCGTTTTCCTACCGTTGTGGGGATCAAATATCCCCACAAGTGATGGAAACAAGATTTTCTTTTGTTGACGTTGTGTGGATATGGGCCAGACCCCACAAGGTAAAGGAGCCATTTTAAGTTGAGGGTTTGAGGGGGGCACGGTGGCACAAGAAGGTACTTGGGTTCAAACCCCAGCGGGGGGCCTTTCTGCGTAGAGTTTTCATGTTCTCACTGTGCGTGCTTGCATGAGTTTCCTCAGGTTACTCCCACCACCATAAAAAGACATGCTAGTTATATACAGTACTCCTGCCAATGCCCTTGACCAAGGTAGCGTCATAACTGGAGTTGGTTCCATGGGCGTCGCACTGTGTGGCTGCTCACAGCTCATAAGTCAGGATGGGTCAAACGCAGAGGACGAATCTCCCAAGGGGATTGATAAAGTATACATACCGGTACATAGCGATGGCCGAAGAGCAAAACCTATGTGGAAAAATTCACTTTTTTGAGAAAACAAAAAATACATACCAAATACAATACAGTTTTTTGACAATATAACTATATTATGTGTTAACAATACCGACCAGGTATTAGTGCCTCACAACGTGCAGATAGTAGGTTTTTACCCCACTTTGTTTTCACGCAGATAGGAGGTTTTGTTCTTCGGCCATCGAGGTAAGGTTAAGGTTGGGATACAGGTTGGGGCTTGGTGTGTAGTTGTTATGGCTACGGTTAAGGTGAGGAGTTAAGAGAATGAATGCAAGTCTAAGGAATGTCGATACATGGAAACATGGGCGCGTGTGCAGCCGGCACCGCGCAAGAATGTCGGGTCGTGAGTAGCGGCTAGGGTAGGGCTGCTGGGTTGGAGGGAAAATCAAAAGGTTGGAGGTGGTCTTATTATAGACAGAAGAGGCTCTGTAACTCTACCCGCCCCTCTGGAGGAAGAGGACATATAGACACGATTTCCCAAGAAGCAAACCTCCTGACACCAGTCTGTGGGTTACTAACAAGGGGTTGGGAGAGCTTTCAAGCCACTCTTCTTTTTATAGATCTTATTTGGTGGGTGTGCTGTAATGGTCACATTTATAAGGCTACCATAAAGCAACTCTGACGGCGCATTAGAGGGAGAGATTGCAATTTCACTAGGCCATGAAACGTTCTCAATGTATCATATACCGTACAGTACAGTAAGCTGTCTGATGAATCTAGCTCATATACAGTATAGTAAGCTGTCTGATGAATCTAGCTCATATACAGTGAGTACAGTAAGCTGCCTGATGAATGCAGCTCATATAGTAAACTGCCTGATGAATGTAGCTCATGTACAGTAAGCTGCCTGATGAATGTAGCTCATATACAGTATAGTAAGCTGCCTGATGAATGTAGCTCATATACAGTACAGTAAGCTGCCGGATTAATGTAGATCATATACAGTATAGTAAGCGGTCTGATGAATATAGATCATATACAGTATAGTAAGCTGCCTGATGAATGTAGCTCATATACAGTACAGTAAGCTGCCTGATGAATGTAGCTCATATATAGTACAGTAAGCTGCCTGATGAATGTAGCTCATATACAGTACAGTAAGCTGCCTGATGAATGTAGCTCATATACAGTATAGTAAGCTGCCTGATGAATGTAGCTCATATACAGTACAGTAAGCTGCCGGATTAATGTAGATCATATACAGTATAGTAAGCGGTCTGATGAATATAGATCATATACAGTATAGTAAGCTGCCTGATGAATGTAGCTCATATACAGTATAGTAAGCTGCCTGATGAATGTAGCTCATATACAGTACAGTAAGCTGCCTGATGAATGTAGCTCATATACAGTACAGTAAGCTGCCTGATGAATGTAGCTCATATATAGTACAGTAAGCTGCCTGATGACGCTCATATACAGTACAGTAAGCTGCCTGATGAATGTAGCTCATATACAGTACAGTAAGCTGCCTGATGAATGTAGCTCATATATAGTACAGTAAGCTGCCTGATGAATGTAGCTCATATACAGTACAGTAAGCTGCCTGATGAATGTAGCTCATATACAGTATAGTAGGCTGTCTGATGAATGTAGCTCATATACAGTACAGTAAGCTGCCTGATGAATCTAGCTCATATACAGTACAGTAAGCTGCCTGATGAATGTAGCTCATATACAGTACAGTAAGCTGCCTGATGAATGATGTAGTTCATAATATACAGTATAGTAAGCTGCCTGATGAATGTAGATCATATACAGTACAATAAGCTGCCTGATTAATGTAGCTCATATACAGTACAGTAAGCTGCCTGATGAATGTAGCTCATATACAGTACAGTAAGCTGCCTGATGAATGTAGCTCATATACAGTACAGTAAGCTGCCTGATGAATGTAGCTCATATACAGTACAGTAAGCTGCCTGATTAATGCAGCTCATATACAGTACAGTAAGCTGCCTGATGAATGCAGCTCATATACAGTACAGTAAGCTGCCTGATGAATGTAGCTCATATACAGTACAGTAAGCTGCCTGATGAATGTAGCTCATATACAGTACAGTAAGCTGCCTGATGAATGTAGCTCATATACAGTACAGTAAGCTGCCTGATGAATGTAGCTCATATATAGTACAGTAAGCTGCCTGATTAATGTAGTTCATATACAGTACAGTAAGCTGCCTGATGAATGTAGCTCATATACAGTACAGTAAGCTGCCTGATGAATGTAGCTCATATTTTCTGTACATTTACAAAATAACCATAATGCCTCATGACTACTTTTAGATAATCCTGTGAATTACTATAAAGAAAGGCACTTTCTAATTTCTTCGTTGAACAGCGCTTTCAACACTTGCCTTCCATGTAGATCCACATTTTGGTTCTCCCTGTTCTGCCTCTCACGGTTGTTCTGTAACGTTGGGTGGTAGTGGTGGGAACTGGTCTGCGGCCTACTTTGCAAAGTACAGTTTTCTGGTCGATGTCAGATTTCTTCTATCCAAACTCCCCCTTTTAGGTACAAGTTCCTCATCTTATCTTGGTTGGGCCGAGTCCCGTTCTGTATCGGGAGTGTTGCGGGGAGTTTCCTTCTGTGTCACGCTCCTCCATGTTTGTTTGTTATGAGCCCAGGTGTGCTGCTTTTTTGCAACAATAGCGATAGAAGCGATGGAGGGAAATCTCCCACGATATATATATATATATATATATATATCGAACAGCTCTAACCCTGGGTCTTCGTAAGAACTGTATATTGTAGCCATGACCATTCTAATACATTGATTACATATAACAATGTACTGTTGTAATTAATGGGAGTTCATCTCATTCTTTTTTGCTTCCATTACAAGTCTGTAGCGGGTTGTGGTCAGAATCTAAGTAGTTGATGTGCGATTTCTTTTTCTTTCTTTAATCTCCCAGTTTGCATATGAATGGGGCAGCGCCGTGACGCCACTGTTCTAGAAGGCTGGTATGGGTGAGCATTCCAGGGGCTTAATCTTCCTGAATGAAGTGTGTTGGCGGATGCAACCTAGGCTAATCCCCCCCCTTATTCCCAAAGGCTTTGTTGGGAATGTGAGGGATGGCGTTCCTGTCCATGGCCGCTCACCGTCCCGTACCCCGCCCTGGGGTTACAGCAGGGCACACGTTGAGGAGCGCGGATCACCGGGCAGCCTAATATGCCAGCGACATTTTGCAGATGTTTTATATTGACTTTGATTGGATGTGCGGAAAACTTGTTTTTGATTCACTTATTGTCATGATGGGTAGACATTGAGGAGGGTCACAGTAACAAAAGGGGTGAGAACAGCTGGTGATGGGAGTGTACTTCAGAGAGGGAGTGTGGGGTCGCTATGCTTCGGACCATATGCATTATCTACTCATTTCATCTCCCGCTGTCGTGTTTTCCTTCAAGTGCTAGCGTTTCCTTTCTCCTGTACGCTTCAAGTCACGTAGGTCGCTGTGTTGAAGCGGGTAGTCCATGCTTCAACACGTGCCACTGCTGAAGGCTGGAGAGGAGGTCCTGACATTCAAACTAATGTTCAAAATAAGAGGTTTCAGTCGTAGAACAGCAGTAGTCGTCACCGTAGTGGTAGTAAATTACAGCAGTTTTTCCTTTTTTCCAATACAGTGAAAGTATGAAGCACATTGGCAGCATGTACTGTATTTATAGCTGTATTCCAGTTCTAAGTTAAAATGAACTATGCTGCCTGCCATTTTCACAGTAGAAATTCCCAACAGCTGTCATCCTCCAGAAATTACATGACTGACGGTCAATCTTGCCCCCCCCCTCTCCCTCCCCCCACACCCCTCTTCTGACCCAACCGGTACCTCCTAGGGCCCCTGGTGTCCCCGAACTCTGTCCCCAACAACCTGGATGGTACCAAGGCAGCGGAGAGGAGGCCGTCCAAAGCTGGGGTCAGTAGAGAAAGCAGCAGTGTGGACTTGAGCAAGGTAACCTAACCCCCTGTACTGAGCACAGAGTCACCCCGTCATGGCAGATGGCCCGGCGTCAATCCTGCGCCGTGTGGGCCATGCATGGCAAATTGGTATCACTCGTCCGCCCGATCACTCAGTCGCTCACTCACAGATGATTCGGCAGGGACGTTCTGTCGGACGCACGTGCAGGTAGCACGGTGGGTCTGCGCGATCTTGTTTTTAAATTTTTTATTAGCAGTCTCTAAATATATATATATATATTAGTGCTGTCAGGCGATTAAAAAAAATTATCTAATTAATTACAGGATTTGTAATTAATTAATCTAATTAATTTTAATCGCATAACCATTTCATGCCTGATATTCTATATTCTATAATCATATTTCAAATTGCATGTGTCCGGATGGCAGAATTCAGTACTGTATCTACAAAACCTTCTGTTTAATCATCTTCCATCTATAAATTTGCTTAGATCTTTCAGGTCTGGTCAATTTGAGCATGGTGTTATTCACAGTCAAAGATATAAAAAATGTATTGATATTCTCATTTGGTTCATTACAATTTACTCAAAATAAAATTTTCATTCAATCAATCACATGTCCCTATAATCAGATACCAAGAACATGCAAATGGACCATATTAAAAAAAAAATCTGTAAATGTGTATTCTACATGCTTATGGAATGAATGAGATAAAAACATATTTTGTAATTAATTTTGAGTTAATTTTCATAACGCGATAATTAGCTGTGTAATTAATTAATCTAATTAACGCGATAAACTGACAGCCCTAATATATATATATTTGTTTAAATGGGCTTGAATTTAAAAAAAAAGTTTTATTTCCAGTACAGGCTCTATTAGAGCTCACAGGAGACCCAGGCCCAGCCCTTAACCCTCTGGGCTTTGATGAGAGGGAATAGTTCATCATTGCGGCTCTAGTCGCCCCCGGGGGATCAAGACATTGGTCCTTGAAGAAAATAATCCTTTATTTAATCCGTTACTGTTTTTGTTTAGAAAAACTGCATCCATCATTTAACAATTCTCTCATCTACAAAATAAAGAGGCCTAGCAGCTTAAAAAGCAGCTTTTATGTCTCAGAAACAACTCTTATGTATTATGTATATGTATGTATTATGTATATTAACTTATAGGCAAGGTAGATTACTTGGTAGTAAAGTGCATAATACTAAAAGACTATGGTTGGTAGTTATTATTATTATTATTATTATTATTATTATTATTATTATTATTATTATTATTATTATTATTATTATTATTATTATTATTATTATTATTATTATTTTTATTTTTTTTATCCACTTTTTCTCCCATTTTTCTATATTTTCTCCCATCCCAATTTCGTATCATCCAATTCAACCCTCCCCTGTCACGAACGCTGTTTCTTGCCTCCCACAAGCCGGCTGCAATGTGGACTAAGTCATACATAGCACAAGTCCCCTCCGGTACTTGAGGTAACAGCAGTCGCATCTTTTCACCTGCGCAGCTCGATCTCTGTGTCGAGGAGTAACACGTGGGAGGCTCACGCTGCCCCCGACACTTCCTGATTCTACTGCGCAGGCGCACCAACCGACTTGTAGGAGTCGCTTGTTCACAACGTTCGATCCCCACCCTTCAGTTTTCCCTCCCCGTAATACGGCCAATGTGTATTACTGCGGACGACCAGCTAAACCGAAAACAATGTGGAGAGCTGGATTCGAACACGCGAATCCTAGCGTCTCCACACTGGTGGCGAGTGCCTTGCCCACTACACCACCTAGCCGCCCAATTATTATTATTATTATTATTCTTTTTTCTTTTTCTTTATTTTTTTAGATATTGATTGAAGAAATCTGTTTTTAGTAGATGGCGAAAGATTGGGTGGGTTTCAGCTGTCCAGACTGTGGGGTGAAGTTCGTTCCACCACTGTGGAGTGACGACTGAGAATAGCCTGCTTCTCTTTGATGACCCCCCAGGAGCTGGGATAGGAGTGTGTCTCAGGCGGCCAGAAGATGCAGAGCGTAGTGGTCTTGTGGGTGTGTAGTTAGACCATTGAGTGGATATACACTAGGAGGGAGCCATTCCCCTCGCTGTACAAATAATCATTTTCACATCAAATGTTTATTTTCTTCTGCTTATTATTATTACCGGTATTATTATTTTACAATATTTATTGAACATTAATATGACGGCCCTAATATCTATGAGTCAGGATGAGAGAGAAGGATAATGGCTCAGGGTGTCTATATAGTGAGAGATAAAGCGAGGGAGAGATGCAGATGTTTTCTTCCTGGGCTCTGTATACAGCGTTGTACATCTGAGCTCTCGCCACAAAGAAAATGCATCATGAAAATGGAAGTCTTTTTGCTCAGTACTTGTGGTCCTTTGTGTACTAACATCCTTCATCCTCTAGTCTAGACCTCTGGTGTCCTAGCAACCCAGCTTCCCTAGCGCCACATCGCTCCCCTCGCCAGCTGCCATGCGTCAGTCTGCGTCATCTAAGGCTGAGACGATATGTCATTTGGAATAATCGATAAATCGGGACAAAATTCTCTATACATATCGATTTAATTTTTAATTTTTTTGAACAAATGTTTTTTATATATATATATATATTTTTTTTTATATACATGAAACAAGACAAACAATACAGTAACAGTAATAATCAACGATAAATCACAGGACAATAACAGAAATAATAATAACAATGACAGTCCAGTAATTAAATCGGAATGAAAGTACCGGTAGACTAAAAGACATAAAAATAATAAATACAATACATGGGCTCTTGCTCGCTCTTCCCCCCCCAGGACCCCCACGTGGGCTATACATCCACTACTTCATTCAACATCAGAACATTCCAAATTTATATGCGTTCCTTTATCTTACACATCGATTTTATTTTTATTTTGCATGTGTAAAAAAATTAAAGAAAAAACTTATTTAACGTTAGTTTGTGTGTCACGTGCACTCACTGTAGTTTTTGCGATGCTGTAGTTGGCCCATGACACAGTCACACACACACACAAACTAACGTTAAATAATATTTTTTTTCTTGAAAAAAGTATTAAACTTTTTATTTATTTTGAAAATGTTTACACATGACGAAACGACTTATCGATTTCACGGAGTAATCGATAAGTGGTCTCAGCCTTAGCGTCGTCCCTTTTCATCCTCTCTGGGTTCCTCTCCCTCCTCTCTATATGAATCTGAATTCTCCGTGTGCTCCAGGTGGATATGAATTTCATGAAGAAGATCCCGCCGGGCGCCGAGGCGTCCAACGTGCTGGTGGGGGAGGTGGACTTCCTGGAGAAGCCCATTATCGCCTTCGTACGCCTGTCCCCCGCCGTGCTCATCACCGGCCTCACCGAGGTGCCCGTTCCCACCAGGTACTGCCGCAGTGCATCGTTAACTCTGCGTCGGTCGCTTCGGCCCGTCCATCACCTCCCACTTAGTCGAAGTTTTCCATACAGTTACAACTCTGTGCTCCGGTCTCTGAGCTTTTCTCGTGTACCTTCTCATCCTGCATTCTCTACTATTCCACGTCCAAAAACAGTCCTGTTAATGCAGTTCATTCAAATCGTTTTTTTATACATGTGGCCTATTTGATGGGTATTTTATTAAAGGGGAACACCACCCGAAGTAAGAATGCCATTATTTCCTGCTCCATTGACGATTAACACTTTAATCGCCGAAGACGCTGTGCAGCGTCTTTCCCCGCCATGCTTATTCTGCCGAAGACGCTGGACAGCGTCTTTGATATCAATATTTCAAAAATCTGTGATCGAAATCATATTTCTCCCCCGGAGACATTATATGTACTGGTGAGCCCCTCTCAATTCTCCAACGGTTCAAGAGCGCCATCTGGTGGCCGCTCGCCCAAACAGGAAGTGATGCGGATGAAGTGGTGCTCACCCATATTTCGTCCGGGCACTCGCTATCATTAGCAGGACTCCATCTTGACACAATGGATGTCGATCGGTTGCAAATAACTCGATAAACAACATGATTTGGACGTATATACTATTATACAACCTGGAAATGGATCGGATATTTCCACATCCCATAATAGAACATTTTCTGTTCCACGCCTATCTCCCAACGGCGCGAGGAAGATACGGTGAGTTTCAGCGTTATTTTGTAACGTCTTCGATACTAACTGCTCTAATGATCATATCACCCACACTAGATGAATGATATAACGTTGCCCATGGAATTATAAACGACCCCCCCCCCCCCCCCCCCCCCCCCATCTGGTCAACATCAGATCATACGTAGTAACTCCTAGAAGCACGTCCAGTTGACATTTTTTATCTCGCACAGATTCCTACCTAACTGTATTTGATCATCAATATAATGCATTTAAGGCTATAAATCAAGTTCTGGAGAAAGCTGCAGAAAACGATAAAAACATACTTATACTTTAGACCGTATTTTAGTATGAATATGTGAATGAAAAAGTATAACGTTGCTACACCCTGAACAATAGATATAGGACGTTGAATGGGCCATAGTAATGTCAATTTAGCAATACAATTTTAAAAGTTATAGCCCTGCAAAGAAGGGGAACTTCTCCATGTTAAATAGGGCTGGCGAGGGATGGTAAATTATGAATTTAACCCCGGCGATCAAGTGTTAATGGGAGATTTTGTGGACAAAGTATTTGTTTACATTTTTTCTTCTGTTCTATTGTAATGCTTGTTGTGAAACTTAATATTTTAACTGTCTTAGACCATTGGAATAACATATATGAATTCTTAATATTTTAACTGTCTTAGACCATTGGAATAACGTATATGAATTCTTAATATTTTAACTGTCTTAGACCATTGGACTAAGCGTCTGTCTACCACCACAGAGACAGTGGGATCGAATCTGGCTGTGGTGCCTCCGGCTTGGCCGACCGTCTATACTAACACAATTGGCAGTGTTAGCGGGTGGGAAGCCGGCGTGGGTGGGTCCTGGTCGTTGTAAACAGCGACTCCTACAGTTCGGTCGGGGCGCCTGCACAGCAAGGGAAGGATCTGGGAGAGGTAGTGTGACCTTCCACACGTTACACTCCCAGTGAGAGTCCGCGCTGCCAGGTGAAAAGAAGCGGTGGGCTGGCTACACATGTGTTGGAGAAAGCATGTGATAGTCTCCGCCCTCCCAGACCGACGGTAGGCGGTAGAGTGCGCAACGACCAGGAAGGGGAATTGGCATAACGACTAACATTGGAATGGGAGAAAAACGGAAAAAGAAGGGGGGGAAATATTTTTAAAAAATTCAAAAAGGAATAACATATATGAATTCTTAAATTCTAAAGTTCCCTCTTTAATGTCACCTTGACCTACTTACTTGATTGATTATTTGAAATGACGTGACTGTGTGATTCTCCAGGTTCCTCTTCCTCATGCTGGGGCCCCACGGTAAAGGACCCCAGTACCATGAGATTGGTAGATCCATGGCCACACTGATGACCGATGAGGTGAGAGAAGCACTGACATGTACAATATGAATGATATACCTCCTTACCATAAAGCACATGCTGTTGCTTTTTATTTACATACTGGTACTATACTGGCTCCAATGGTACACAGATTTCTTTTGTATATTTTATATTAGTATATGTTATATTAGAATGTAACATGGGGAATGTATATCCCGGACCATATTTTATTTGTATTCTTATTCGTGACTTTTTGTTTTTGTCTACCTAAATGTTTACTATGAGCAATTTGTAGTGCCAAATTAATAAAGTATTTCTATTCGTTTTTCTATTCACAATTTTATTAAGATAATTTCTTTCAGTCTATACAGTAAGGTTAATTGAAAGACCTGGGCCCTCATTCATCAACGTGTTCTACGCACAGATTTGTGCTTACCCTGTGCGTACGATCATTTCTAAGCAAAGAGTGGGATTCATCAATTTCAACTTGAACTTGACTCCGTGCTTACGTCTACGCACAGGTCAGACCATGCGTACCTGGCGCCCAGTGGTAGAATATATTATTACAACAAGGAAATGAGCTTCTGTGCATAATAACACTGGCATGTTCTGTACGAACCGTAGTTCATTATAGTTCACTGTAAAATAGCAACAGTAGTGTAATTATGGTCAAAACCCTATAAATAGCATTTGGAATAATAGATCTTTCTCTCAGAATGAATGCAGCATGGTTTATATAGCGTTATCGGAATATACGGGGTGTAGGCTACTGACTGACTGCGCTCCGCGTAGCTTGATTGATTGATTGATTGAAAAGTTTATTAACAGATTGCAGAATGGGTACAGTACAGTACAGCTCAGTACATACAATTGTTAATTGGGGATGCAGACCAGAGAGACTTTCGTCTTGTTTACATCAGGGTCCCCCATTTTCAATTCATCATAAATCATAAAGCTCAACTCGTTATTATTTTGCGCAGACCGCAGAAACACGGGAACGTTTTGATTATATTTAAAAGGCTTTACGTTAAACGAAACAAGTGGAATTTCGAAGCTGTAAGCAGAATACAAGTCATATGAATATAGTGTTCTTCCCCCTTTTTACTGTATAAGAAAGAATAGAAAACGCATTGCAATGACACCAGATAGTGGACAGACTATGTATATGATGGGATTCAAGTTCGCGTTTTTGTTGATCATAGGCATGCTGTCAGAGTATGATATCTTAATCAAACATTCTAGAACATTTGTCGTCACAGATCATGTCCTAATAGAACATAGGCTATGGCATGGATCGTGATATTGTGTGGACTGTTATTATTACTGTACCGGTACCACCCATTGTGACAACAGCCTTGTGAGTCCCGCACACAAACATGATGGAATTCAAGTTCATGTATTGAAAGGCAGGCTACATCATACATGCAGTGAGATTCATTGTTCTTGTATATGCTCTCGTATTATTGTTTATATAGGCTACCCAATACTGACATCAAAATAGATTGTAGTATGCCTCTAGAAATCATATGCAGCAGGTAGAAAATTGACGGGAGATCCATCGCGATTTGGAATAAAATTGAGGAGAACTTTAATCCCTGGGTATTAATCAAACAACACGGGAAAAGGCAGTCATATTCCAGCGCGGTATTTATTAGTGTTTGCGCTGCCCAGGCAGCAATGGTTAATAGATATCATATCCGACATCACCGTAAGTGTACACGTCTGTCAGCCTGTCTCATGACACGCTTCCCTCGGCTTAGTCCATTTTTCCACATTTCATGGGTGTATTCCATTACCGTATATGGTTAATCGGGGCGTTTCTGGTATGCAAATACGTGAAAGTGTGCACGAGCCTCGGCGCAGAGCCAAGGTGGGATTCATCATGACAGGTGTGCGTAGAGCCTGCGTACGCACGTGTGATGAATCCCGACTTCCCTGTGCGTACACTGGTTCTACATTCCGTGCTTACGTGTGGAAATAGAACATGTTCTACGCACACATTGATTAATGAGGGCCCTGGTGTATAGAATAACATTAGCTAGTCCTGGTGTATAGAATAACATTAGCTAGTTTATAGAGTTGTGCCAACAGACAGGACTAAGCTGTCTACAGTTTAAAAAGCAAAATGAGGTGAGAGAGCTATATAAAGGATGCATCCATGTAATCCGACAACGTCTGGTGTAGTTGAGGTGTCAACTGCAAAATGCCACTGCTACTGACAACATTGCATTAATCTTTGCAATAGTTTAACGATCTTTGACATGGAATAACATCATATGTATCACTCGTAATCTTTATTGAGATGATTAGGTTTGACTGCTTTGGAATGGACGGCGTTGAGTTCCATTGCACCGGTCACTCTAATGTTGTTGCAGTGAATGTCTCAATGATTCTCTCACTCTCACTCTCACTCACCACCTCTGACCCAAGTCTCTTGCAGTTGAAAAGTTGTGACAATCCAGCCAGATCACTGTATTTGCTGAACTATAATTAACAATGCGACAATCTAACATGCATGTACTGTGTTGGTTAACCCAATCCACAGGAGAAATCATGTTTCCTTTTTTCACACGATTTCAACAGACTCATGTGCCACTGTCGTCCCAATCCACAGGAGAAAATCTTTAATTTTCTAAATTGTATTTGAACAATAGCTTATTCTCACGTGCCATATTATATTAACCTGCATCATATAATACAATAGCATACAATTATTTCTGTTAGCTATATTTCATTTCAAACCTTTATTTAAACTCGAAAGGCAACTGAGGTTTCCCTCATTTACAGTCACGTTGAGTGTACATACAGAGTTAAGCAGAAAAGGCATATAAAATCATATTGTAAAATAAGTATTGTAAAAATCATATAAAAAAATAAGGATAACAATGAATTTAAACACGTACAACTTGATTGACAATGGTTGGAGATCAAGGTTTTAAACTGCAACAGAGGGGAGAATCAAGCTTTAAGGACTGTTTATTTTTGTGTATTGTTATTTGCACTTACAAACATTCTTACAATCATACATACATTGTTGGAGTTCATTCCATGAGCTAGAGGGGCATCATAGCAAAATGCAGATTTACCCTGTTCCGAGCAAACTCGAGGGACCTTAAGGACCAGCCAATCACTAGAATGGGTTTCATAGGTACCAAAATTCCATATATTCTATATATTGTGTCCGTGTTTTGTCTGTTATCAGAGAAAGGCCGCAGTACATTCTCACTTTAGCAGAGAGAGAGAGAATCGGCTATTAGCAATCTCTCTGTGTGACGATATAGAGCACATCATCCAATTCTTCTAGTTAACACAATGCTTATTATGCCCCTTTTAGATTTTCCATGATGTGGCATACAAGGCGAAAGACCGGACGGACCTACTTTCTGGGATAGATGAGTTCCTGGATCAGGTGACTGTTCTGCCCCCTGGGGAGTGGGATCCCACGATACGCATCGAGCCCCCCAAGAATGTCCCGTCTCAGGTGAGGGGCCGTCGCCATTAGATGTGTATAATACCATCGGGTTGACTTTTTTTCTTTTGGTACAACTTGCACCTAACTTGAACTTGCGCTTGCAAGAGAGAT
Organism: Notolepis coatsorum; assembly: GCF_963971535.1. Classification (NCBI taxonomy): domain Eukaryota; kingdom Metazoa; phylum Chordata; class Actinopteri; order Aulopiformes; family Paralepididae; genus Notolepis; species Notolepis coatsorum. Next base: position 43,807,956 of record NC_140168.1, on the reverse strand, counting down.
TTTCTGATGTCTTTTTGGAGGAAGTGAGAGTTGAAGTCACGGCTTAAATTGTGCACACACGGGGTGGCGCGTGTTGGACACTGTTGTTGTGGTGACACGGTGGCTTCCTGTGACCTGCACCTTGCAGTGTTGAGTCACTAAATCTAGAGGTCGAGTCTCGAGTCCCCAGTGTTCTAGTCTGAGTCCAAGTCATCAAGGTTGAGTCCACTCCACTCTGGCAGTCAAAACAGGTCTACATTAAACAGCAAATGACACAGCGGTCACTATTTCAAAGGGAGTTTATTTACTTGTGACACAATAGCCAAACTAATGTACTAGCCATCAATATCTTATGCCAAATGATTAGGGCCTATTACACTTAATTTTTTTATGAATAACCGTATCTATCAATTAACAAGTCAATAGTCCGAATGCAGTCAATGCTCGAGTCCGAGTCGAATCACGAGTCCTGAAAATCAGTCCAGGACTCGGACTCGAGTACTACAACACTGGCATCTTGTACCACTATCATCACACTGAGAGGATGTGGATAATGGATAATGACAAGAGAATGATGAGGTGAATGTCTTCTGGCCTGCAGATGAAGAGGAAGAGGCCGTCCCAACCCAACGGCTCGGCCTCTCCTACCGGGGAGCAGGAGAAGGAGGAGGAACACAACGCAGGGCCTGAGCTGCAGAGAACTGGACGGTGAGTAGCAGCCACTACCAGTGGAGTCTGGTAGAAAAACTAGATTTTTGGAACTTCTTAACCTGCTGTAAACAGTTTTACTCCATTGTTGACATTACATAACCTTTTTAGAGCCACAGAATACAGCAGGTCGGCACCTTGCATGGTCGCCTCCGCCATCGGTGTGTGAGTGAAGGCGGAGGCGACCATGCAAGGTGACAACCTGCTCATCTGGGGCAGTTAGGGGTTAAGTGTCTTGCTCAAGGACACTTCGACAGGCTGCCGGGACGAACCGGGAATGCAGTGTTTCCCAAACTGGGTCGCGGACCCGTTTTTATTGGGTCGCCAATAATTATTTTTATTTATATATAAAAAAAAATATATATATATATGATTTTTTTTTTATATATAAAAAAAGCTGTAGATGTGTTGATTCAGTTGGGCACCACATACTTATGTGAATCTGGGTTTTCTACTCTAGCATACCTGAAAAACAAATACAGAAACAGACTAAATGCTCAGCATGACCTCAGAATAGCACTTTCAAAAACCAAGCCCAGAATAGATCTGCTGGTTGAAAACTTCAACCAGCCACATACCTCTCATTAGATTTCATTGTGCCATAGATGAAATATTATACCCCTTCTAGCATGATGTCGGGTCAGTAGAATTTTAAAATAAGTCAGTGCAAATTAATCAGAATGTTGCTCAATGTTGGGGTTTAAGGTTGAGGGACGGAGGGAGGGGGTAAGAAATGGAGAGTTGAAAAAGGGGTGAGAAATGGAAAGGATAGTAGAACATGTTTGTTCATTTAAAACATTCATTTCATATACAGTTCCCTTCCTCGCTGAGCAGGCGCCCCGACTGACCTGTAGGAGTCGCTGTTTACAACGACCAGGATGCGTCTATTCTTATCCTAACGGATTTATGCTTCCGCGTTCACGTTTTGCAAATCTGATTGGCCACTGCCGTTTCTGGTGCGATCTGATTGGCCACTGACGTTTCTGGTCATGTGACATGTGCGCCCAATCGCGTGATGCGCCCATTTCCGCCTCGACCAGCAGCAAACTACCTAACGCCTAGTTTATCACTGGTTAAGCTTAGGCAACTCTTTTGAAGTTGGTTAAGGTTAGAGTTTGGAATCAGGGCTGGCGTTCTATCGCCCTGCTCTAAGACAAACTCTAAACTCTAACCTTAACCAACTTCGAAAGAGTGCCTAAGCTTAACCGGCGAAAGAACTTGCCGTCACACGATTGGCGCGACCAGAAACGTCAGTGGCCAATTGGAGCGCAAAACGTGAACGCGGAAGCATAAATCCGTTAGGATAAGAATAGACGCGACCAGGATACACACCCCACCGGCTTCCCACCTCTAATACTGCCAATTGTGTTAGTATGGACGACCGACCAAGCCGGAGGTACCGCTGACAGCTGGATTCGATACCAGTGTCTCTGCGGTGGTAGGCAGGCGCTTAGTCCGCTGTGCTACCCAGCCGCCCATGTTATGGCAATTCATCCCGGGGAAACACCAAATTTCTCTTTTGGGTCTCGAGCTGAAAAAGTTTGGGAGCCCCTGCTCTAATGGATACTGATGGATACTGACAACGGATCCTACTTATAATGAGTCAATTTCAATGGTAGACTTGGCAGTATATTTATACGTATAATTACCCCCCCTGACCCCGGATTACTGGCATTTATAGCTCACACTTAACTCATCGAAAGCCACACTGCCTGGGTGTTTATTTGAGACCTCAGATTAGGCACTGCATTATTTACTGCTGCAGGTCTACCCTCATCCCCTGCACCACTATATAAAGACACAAGCTGACAGATATGTAGTGAGGGACAGAGCAGCTCCCCTGAGGGGGAAGGATTTAAAAAAGAAAATATGGGGAGGAAGAAAGCAGAGGAAGAGTGAAAGGTGCTCTCCGTAAGAGGAAAAGAGAGGGAGGTGGGGGGGGGGGGGGGGGGAAGAGAGATGCAAGAGTGCAGCAGGATGCGGTTGTGTTGGTGTCGGAGAGAGAGAGAGAGATGGAAAAAGATACAAAGTGTGAAATGGATGTAGAAAAAATAGGAACCATAGAGAGACGGGGGAGAAAGGGAGGAAGAGAGGGTGGGTGGGGCGGTGGTCCCTAAAAATAAAGCCTACTACCCCTGACCACATAAATGGGATTGTAGCCTGCAAGGGTCCGTGGGTTCAGTGATGACACAGACACGGCCTCATTCACACGCAGTGCTGGTGTGAGAGATTGGGAGTGCTGGGGTGTGAATGGGCCAGGATCTGGGTCAGTGGGCAGTGTCTGAACAGGTCTATAATCCCTGTGATGCAGTAAGAGGTTCTTAGAGAGAGAGAGAGACACTCTCACTGTGTACACATCCTACACCGTCTTGTTAGGGATGCACCCATATCCAGACGGTTGGTGTCTGCTGATTTGGAGACAAACAAATTCTATGTCGGGGGGTAGTCTTACCCCGAAAATGCGATCGTTAGAAAATGCTTGGTTTAGGTCCGGTAAAGTAAGACACTGTGATCATTACAGAAACATGTTTCAGGTTCGGTAAAATAGACATAGGGGGTCCTTACCTTAGCCAGGAGGTACTCTAAAAAGAATAATTCCAATGATCCCATCGGCGATCGCGATTACTCATTTATATGTAATTAGCTTTTGAGGCGAGCAGATCTGCTAGCGATTGCTTTGCAGGAGCTCCTCCCCCTCAGAGCGAGTGTTGATAATCCATTTAATTCATTGCCTCTCCTGTTCCCTTTCTATCAGAGTTCAAAAGGTAGGCGATACTGCCACCTGGTGATATTCGATCGTCATTGCAATTCCAACGTAGGTAGATGAATCATAGACACCTAGATGGCTCCGGCTGACCGTTTAGAACGGGGATCAAAGGAAAAGATCAAAACCCGACTATACTCGGGTTTTAGCGCTCAACCGTTGGCGAGATAACCTGACTATAGTCGGGTATGGCCATTAAAGAGTTAAATAGCAGACACACTTCGATCTTTGTCAACAAAATTTTAAACTAGGACAGTGGCTAGTTTAGTGGCTCGGGAGGTAGAGCAGTCTGGTAATCCGGAGGTACCCGGTTCAATTCCCGGTTAGAAGGTCCTTGAGCAAGACACTTAACCCCTAATTGCATGGTTGCCCCCTGCCGTCGGTGTGTGAATGTGAGGAACAAATTGTAAAGTGCTTTGGATAAAAGCACTATATAAATGCACCATTTACCATTTTTAAAGGTGCTATAGATAAAATGTTTGTTTTTTTTAAGAATACATCCACAGAGCGTTTAGAAAGGTCCAGAATAAAAGTATTGCTTTTCCCCTTAAAATGTATTTAATCGAAAAATATATGTTGCAGGTCCAAAATGGAATGTTATTTACATGTTGCGTGCATGTATAACTTCCCTACTTCCCATTTCCCCACGTGGAATGCACCTGATTGGATAAATGACATGCTGGTTCTCTAGTGCAACATCTAGTGGCTGAATGTAATCTATAGCACGTTTAAAGCTGCACTGTGTAACTTTTGTGCACCGTTTTTAATTTGTGTCATTTACATTCATGCTCTAGAAATTAGACTGTAGCCTTTTATGTAGTCTGTCACTGATGCAAGGATTTCACTTGTTCAGCCAAACTTCCTGTCTTGAGGACTTATTATTATTATTATTATTATTATTATTAGACTAAATAAGTGTGTTTCCATTAAAGCCCAACCTCCAGGTTAAACCCTACTGATCAATTATGGGTAGTTTACATCATTGGTATATAATTTCATTATTTATTTTTTTCCATTTGACACCGGAAATGCCACTCCGAAAGAGTTAAAAAGGTCCATGCACGAATAACATGCACGCACGAATCAAAAAAGCTTATCAAACGCCGACGTCACTACAGGTGCATATTAATGAGCCGAATCTAAAAGCTTATCAGACGCTAGCACGGCCGTGACGTCACTTCAGGAAACGTATGCCTTGCCCGTCCGGGTCATAGTACTACTCGATATATGGCGCTGGCTAACGTTAGCATTATGTCTACTGTCGTGAACCATTTGAGATCGGGGCATGTAGAGGAGTTTGGGGAACGGGTAAAATCATGTGCAGGTCCTCTTCTCAGACCTGTGTGGTGGTTCTCTCCTCTTTGTGTGCCCCCGTCCTCGCGGGTGTCCTGCCGGGGAGTTTGTGGACGCGACGGCGGCGGCGGCCGTAGAGTGTTTGAGCCTGTAGCGTTAGTTAGCTCATAGCTATAGTGTACCACTAGCCTTTGCGGGCTCGAGCACCCTGCGGCTGCCGCCGTTGTCGCGTCCGTCGGCTCCCCAGCGGGGTACCCGTGGGGACGGGGGTGTACAGAGAGGAGAGAACCATTTTGGGTCGGCCGTTCATGCCGGCCAGCGAGCCGGATGTCGGGATATGTTGTTAGCACAATAGCTACCAAGCTAAGCTATGTTAGCTTCTAATGGTGTATACACAAACACAATATGTACAACGACACAATGATTTACATTATTACAAATATGGTAACGTGGTTGTGGCTTTTACAAATAGTGGTTAGCTTTAGAGATGGATGGCTATGATCACGGAGCAATAATGTTGTTAGGTGAAACGGATACATTTTCATTCGGCTAGTACTAGTAGTAGCAAGGCTCTCTGCCTGCAGTGCCTGCCACTAGCTGTGTGTGACTCTCAGCGCCCCCTGGTGAGCCCCCTGGTGCCCTGCACCTCCTGTGACGACATCATTCCGATTACACGCGCACGTTATGAACCATTGATTAAAATATGCACGTGCGTGGTGATTGTGTTGGGCAGACAAAATGTTTGATAAAAACGCTAAAACTGCGTCAATTTCAATACTTTTTTTCCCTTCTTCATGAAAGTTACCGTTGGCCTAGTCCACATTGTTTATTGAACAAAAATACAACATGAAGGTTGGCCTTTAAATAGTTCCATAGTGCAGGTTTAAACATGAACCTCACAGGCCCCTCCTTTCCTTGCAGGATATTCGGAGGCCTGATCCTGGATGTGAAGCGGAAGGCCCCGTTCTACTGGAGTGACATCAGGGACTCTTTCAGCCTGCAGTGTCTGGCCTCCGTCCTCTTCCTCTACTGCGCCTGCATGTCCCCCGTAATCACCTTTGGAGGCCTGCTGGGGGAGGCCACCAAGGGCAACATAGTGAGTGGGGCAGGGGAAGCGTGCGTGTGTGGAGGTCTATGTGTGGAGGTCTGTGTGGGATCCAGACGGAGGTCTAACTCGGATGACAATTTGTGGATCAACTTTTCACCCAAGTGAAAGGCTCCTGCCCTCCCTCCCTCTTATCCGTGTTACCATGTCACCTTAATTCTAGGGATGTAGCGATACCGACATCGGACATCAGGCCAAATACCAATCCCAAAACACTGTATTTGTAAGCATCTTTCCCAATACAAAAATCCAGTACCAACAGCAAAGCCAACCAACTTGTTTTTCAGCATTCACATAGAAGTAGACCACATAGAAGTATATCACACTCGTTTTTGTCAAATGAGCCTAAACTAATCGTCTTACATCTACGCTGTTTGGTTCTTCCGGCCGCCTGGGTCAGCTCAATTATTAAATGTACAGTATATCAGCTGGTATACTGTATAAAGAACCCAGCATCAGTGTCTGCAGATGGAGAAAAGTGCTCTCAGTGCATCGCTACCCAGTTCCCCCCATTAACCTCACTGATCACTGCCACTTATGTCCATCTGCACACGTACTGTCGTTCAATGAGTCTGTTCATAAGCCAGAAATGTCTCTGGTCAGCTTGGACCTCTCTTGCCTCACGCTATGTATTATGTCACCCTTATCCCTGATGTCTGACTCAACAGGTTCTTTATCCACTGAGCCACAGTAGGATGTGATGACTGCTCAGGCCTCCCCATGCATTGACCCCACCCCCTTGTCACACTGTGAACTGCTCTATATTCTCTCTCTCTCTCTGTCTGTCTCTCTCTCTGTCTGTCTGTCTGTCTGTCTGTCTTGTCTGTCTGTCTGTCTGTCTGTCTGTCTGTCCGTCTGTCCGTCCGTCTGTACACTTCTCCCCTAGACCAGGGATTGTTCACATAGACAGCGTCTGCCTGCTGGTGTGTATGATGCGTCTGAGTAAACTCGGCAGACAGCAGAGATATGACTCCCGACAGGCCAGACGGGTGGAAAAACTAGAGCAGTAGTTAATCTCCCAGCCCAACCCACACCACTAACACCACCACCTCTAACACTAACACCTCCAACACTAACACCTCCAACACCAACACTAACACCAACACTACCACCTCCAACACCACCACCTCCAACACTAATACCTCCAACACTAATACCACCAACTCCACCTCCAACACTACCACCACCACCACCACCACTACTACTACGACGACCACCCTCACTACCACTACTACCACCACAACAACTACTACTACCTCCACCACCACCTCCACCAACACTACCACCACCACTAGGGCTGTTATAATTTATATTTATATTATATTAAAATTTCGGGATTTCAATATAATTCGAATATAAAAAGAATACTATTTGAATGCTGAAATTTCCTTCTAGTGTGTATTTACATTTTTGTAATATTACTCAACAAAGAAAGTTATCACCTGTTGGTAATTCCAAATGTTTATTGGTACAAATGTCACAACAAAACAATAACTTTGAGTGGTTGGAATCCCCTCTAGTGGACAGAAGGTACATGACAACTGATAGTGTAGGCATTGGCATGAGACTATAGGTACATGGTAATAGGATACATTTGAGCATTACAAATTTGAATATAATTTGAATATTAAAAATAATAACTCATAGAAATTTGAGTGGGATTCTAGAGGAAGATTGACAGCCTTAACAACCACCACCCCATGCCAGTGCAGTTGCAGCATACAATGCATACTGCAGTATGTCTGTTTAACCACTAGACTCTGTGTTTGGGTCCCCTCTTCTCCTCTCTTCCCCCCCCCTTATCCCCCCCAGTTATTTCCCCTTCTTTCTGGTCTCCTCTGAATGAATTTACTTCCTCCTCTTGCCCCAGACTTGCCCTCCCTTTCTCACTCCCTTTCTCTCTCCCTCCCTCTCTCCCCTCTGTCTGTAGAGTGCCATAGAGTCTCTGTTCGGGGCGTCTATGACAGGGGTGGCCTACTCCCTTTTTTCAGGCCAGCCTCTCACTATCCTGGGCAGCACCGGGCCCGTTCTGGTCTTTGAGAAGATCCTCTTCAAGTTCTGCGCGTGAGTACATTTCTTTCCATTACTCTGAGGCCCCCCAGTGGTGGAGACCTGCAAGGGCATGACTACTGCTCCTGTTATTATTTGTATCACATCAATCTAACATCTATAGATATTATGCATTTCCAATATCAAGTGCATAGTGTGTGTAATATGCAAATAGAATGCTCTAAAAAACTATATTCAGAATGCAAAAAAAAAAGAATAGGAATATACCTTGCAAAGGAGGAGAGATCTGATCATCAAGGTTCACACAAGGTCAAAAAAAAGACAACCCATTTTTAACAAGGTGCTTAAAAAGTCCTTGAAATTCAAATCAACCATTCACATTGAACGTTTTGTTTATCCATGATAAAATTGTTCTGAATCAAGAAATAGATTTTTTTTTATTTAAAGTGTAACTAATTGTCGGAAATTGGTTTTAAGCCATAAATATTGGATCAGATTTTTTCTATAAAAAACAGCATTTAAAAGTGAATTGTATCCTTTTTATGCCATTTAAAAAAAAAATGAATAATAATAAAATGGGGCTTAGCAAAGTACTTGAAAATCCTTCCTTTTATTTTGCAATGTCTGTGGGAACCCTGGATCATGGAACAGGGGAGGACAGGTGTAGTGGATAGGATGGGCCAGCTCACCCCAAAATAATGCAGAGAGGGGGAAGCAAGCCGTTTATAACATAGTAAATGTGGATGGCCTTACACTTTGGGCAACAAGGTTACAGACTTAAACATAAAGAGTTAAGCCACCGTGGATGTATTGATGTTCCTCACCCTCTCTCTTCTCTCCCAGGGACTATGGGCTGTCCTACCTGTCCTTGCGGACCAGTATCGGCCTCTGGACAGCCTTCATGTGTCTCGTCTTAGTGGCCACTGACGCCAGCTCCTTGGTCTGCTACATCACGCGCTTCACGGAGGAGGCCTTCGCGGCCCTCATCTGCCTCATCTTCATCTACGAGGCCCTGGAGAAGCTCATCCACCTGGGAGACCACTACCCTATCAACACGCACAACAGCATGGACAACCTCACGTTGTACTCGTAAGTCCCAGACAACAGCCGGGCCAACCTCACGTTGTACTCGTAAGTCCCAGACAACAGCCGGGACAACCTCGCTCACGTTGTACTCGTAAGTCCTAGACAACAGCCGGGACAACCTCACGTTTTACTCGTAAGTCCCAGACAACAGCCGGGACAACCTCACGTTGTACTCGTAAGTCCCAGACAACAGCCGGGACAACCAAGTCCTAGGATGTAATCACTTTTAACTTTGTGAATGATACAGTTTATTAGGAGATTTCACAGGACTGGTGAATGTAATGTGGTGTTCTCTTGACCTCCAGGTGTAAGTGTTCCCCACCGGCCAATGCCTCAGCCGGGCTGCTGCAGACGTGGAACCAGACGGGATACAGCCCAGACACCATCCCCTGGAGCAGCCTCAACGTGTCTGTGAGGACAACAACTTTCAGTCTCTCTCTCTCTCTCTCTTTCTCTCTCTCTCTCTTCATGATTAATTTTGATGGGATTATTCCGCGATATAGCATTCATTAATTAATTGCGATTCCTGCTAGCTCGCCCTGCAGAATGGAGCCTGGCATTTTGAAAGCCTCCAATCTGATCACTGACTCATACAGCATTTAAGCCTTGGAACTCACATAATTATACTCTGTGATATTTATTGCAGCTCACTCATACACACACACACGATGCAGGGGTTAGTCTGTTGCACAGTGTTTTATTGCGTATATCCTATGCTCCAGCAAACATGTCCGTACAACAATGGCCAATTATTAGCTCCTGTAATAGAGAGAACCTACCATTAAACCACGTTTATTCTGTGTCTGCCTCTATTGTCCTATTTAATTATTACTTCTCTGAACAGGTGGTATATTGCTGTCGCATGCCACATTTTTCATTGAAAATAAAATAAACTACTGAAATTATCTTTTGTAAATTGAAGTTATGATTATAAAATTAGTTGATAATCGGGATATCTAATCATTGCCAAGCAACCGTTTCAATGGCTAAAAATGCCAGAAAGCCGAGATATGACCACCAGACCTTCGGTTTACAGAGCAACAGAACAGTTAAATGGAGGGCAATTTACATCCCAAGAGCGCTGACATAGTTGCAACGCACAGAGAACAGGCTCTTAAGACACTGAGTTCAGTTGAAAGGATTTAGGGGTCTGTCATTGTACAGACATGTGAACCAGAGCATATGGGATGAGTACGGTGTAGGAGAGTATCAGTGTTTGACTCAGTCCTCCTGCTCTACCAGATGTGCAACAGTCTCGAGGGGGAGTTTGTGGGATCAGCCTGTGGCGAACACGGTCCTTACATCCCTGACGTCCTCTTCTGGTCCATCATCCTCTTCTTCACCACCTTCTTCCTCTCATCCTTCCTCAAGCAGTTCAAGACCGAGCGGTACTTCCCCACTATGGTGAGATTTTTTAGACCTGTCTGTGTGTGTGTGTGTACATTATGTAGCCAAACACCACTCCTACCCTCCTCCTTATGTAAATGTTTGCACTGCATCAATAATTAGTATGCATGAACAGTCATGTGTAAACAAAAAGGTCTCTCGCAACCTCCCACACATGTGATTGTTCTGTTATCTTTTACTTGTTGTGTGAAGTGCTGTATAATGCCATAATTTTATGTACAAATATAATGATATGTTTGGTGTTTTTTTCTGTTGAGTAGGTACGCTCTACCATCAGTGACTTTGCTGTCTTCATAACCATCATGGTCATGGTGTTGGTGGACTATCTGATGGGCATCCCCTCTCCGAAACTCAACGTCCCCGATCGCTTTGAGGTAAGCATGGATCAACAGTGGAACATGTATAATCTTGAAATCCTAAGAGAAACATTGAGAGCCTCCTTGATCTGACCCCTCCTTATTCGATACACCTGTTAAATGTGTCGCCTACTCCCTATGACACCAGAGCTGCTCACCATATTTCATTTCAAACCTTTATTTAAACTCGAAAGGCAACTGAGGTTTTCCCTCGTTTACAGTCACGTCAAGTGTACATACAGAAATAAGCAAAAAAGGGCATATAAAATCACACGGCATATAAAATCATAACCATAAGACGAGGCGAGACAAGTAAGGATAACAAATCAATCAGAACCCCTACAACTGGATTGACAAAGGTTGGAGATCAAGGTTTCGAATTCTGCAACAGAGCTCCCCTCTCAATCTCAAGCTTTAAGGGCTGTTGGAGTTCATTCCATGCGCTGGGGGGCATCAAAGCAAAATGCAGATTTACTCTGTTCCGAGCAAACTCGAGGGACCTTAAGGACCAATCAGTCACTAGAACGGGTTCCATAGGTTCCAAATAGAATGAATGACCTGGGCGACTGCATGTCCTTTGTTTACAAATTAGGTTAGCTGAAAAAAGGCCAGTGTGAACGCAAACCAAAATCAAACAATGTATCATTCTCCAGAAAGTTTATACAGTTTGTGTGAACGTCCTCCGAGCTCTCTCTCTCTCTCTACCTCTCTCAGCGCTGTCAGGTGCAGACTGCTCCGCAAGCCAACTGCGCTGCAGCAGATCAGGGAAAAACTCCACGCATAATGGGCGTGTCTGCGCTGGTATCTCATCCTCGCAATGTCCTTAGTGGATAGCTCGCAAAGACGGAGCAGATACTGTGCGCAAACACCAGCGCAGTTAAGGGTGCAATTTCCACCGTGCAATCCATTCTTAGTGGATCCCGCCCTCAGTGTCTAAGACAAATTTTGTTCTGGCTAGAAATCACCAACACTAATATGAGCGGGTAGTGAATTCGAGGTCTTGTTTTTTTTCTGCCTTCCAAAACTGAGCCGGGTTTGTGTAGGAACTTGTAATTAAATCAAAGTAGTAAACTGATTTTGACTTTCTAATAGCTGTGGTACATCTGTTTCTGAGCTGTTTAAAGGCAAGCCAGTGTTGTGGATCACCTGAACATGTGACCTAGCATATGACCAGGCCTCATCATTAAGCAGAGTTGGCGGCTAACGCAGGAACCAGGGTGCTATTCTATCTTTAATTCTGAGCCTCTTGAGAGGATCGGATCATGTTTATACAAGAACTAAGTCTTGATCAGGGAAGCTTATTTCTGGGGTCTTAGATAAATAAAGGTTGTAGTAGAGCATCTCTTCCATGTCAGCTACAATGGACGACATTCATTCACACAACTGTTGTAATGTCAATGGGCGGCGGTCACTAAATGTTTCACTGGGCACAACAGAGTCGTTATATTGGCTATGAGTTTCTCAGGTCGCTCTGATCTATGGGAAACTAACAGACTGCTTGATCGAGTCGCTCCCCATCTGCCTTCGCAGCGTCTGAATCAAAAGTCTTCTTGGGTCGCTGAGACGAGACGGGCGCCTCATGTCTCTCTGCAGCGCCTCATGTCTCTGTCTCTCTCTCTCTCTCTCTGCAGCGCCGCATGTCTCTGTGTCTCTCTCTCTCTCTGCAGCGCCTCATGTCTCTGTGCCTCTCTCTCTCCCTGCAGCGCCTCATGTCTCTGTGCCTCTCTCCCTGCAGCCCACCTCCAAGAACCGCGGCTGGCTAATGGACCCGCTGGGAGACAACCCCTGGTGGACTCTGCTGGTCGCTGCTCTCCCTGCTCTGCTCTGCACCATCCTCATCTTCATGGACCAGCAGATCACCGCTGTCATCATTAACCGCAAGGAGCACAAGCTCAAGGTCAGGACCACCTCTCTCAATACCTAGCGATGCACCGATATAATGGCAGACAAGCGGTTGATATATGGACTTTAAAATGCACAATTGGCCTCTGCCCAATACAATTTCTACTGCCGATACTTTACCTGTATAAAAGCCACAAAATGGCAATTCAACAACTGGCCGTTTCTTTTAATGCACGTACCAAGTGAACAAAAGAATAACACTGAGAAATAGATTTTGTTAATTTCCCCTTTTTATTTTTTTACTTTCTTCTCACAAGCAGTGTTGTAACCCCCCTGAACACGCCAATATAGGTACTGTAGGCCTCTATGTACCGTCTGTTTGTACTGTCAAAAGTGTCCTACTCATCTCTGCCCCCCCATCTCCCCTGGTCCGTCTCTCAGAAAGGCTGTGGCTACCACTTGGACCTCCTGATCGTTGCCATCATGCTCGGCATCTGCTCCATTATGGGCCTGCCGTGGTTCGTGGCGGCCACCGTGCTCTCCATTTCCCACGTCAACAGCCTGAAGGTGGAGTCCGGCTGCTCCGCCCCGGGAGAGCAGCCCAAGTTCCTGGGCATCCGGGAGCAGCGGGTCACCGGCTTCATGATCTTCGTTCTCATGGGCTGCTCGGTCTTCATGACCTCCGTGCTCAAGGTGAGGTGGGGCCCCGTGCGCCCAGAGACATGAGGGCTGTTGAGTTGTTAACGCCTACCCATCCAACCGTTCGGTTTTCGGATTATTTAGGCAAAGATTTGAAGCGTTCCTCCTTAATGTGAAAAGGGACAAAAGGAGAATTGAGGGGTGTGATCCACGGAACTCACACAATTTAGTTCCGCCTAGAAATAACACAATCACCAACACTAATATGAGCGGGTAGTGAATTAGAGGTCTTGTTTTTCTTTAAGTTAACTGTCTTCCAAAACTGAGCCGGGTTTGTGTAGGAACTTGTAATTCAATCTAAGTAGTAATCTGATTTTGACTTTAATAGCTGTGGTACATCTGTTTCTGAGCTGCTTAAAGGCAAGCCAGTGTTGTGGATCACTTGAACATGTAGCATTTGACCAGGCCGCGTCTAGTTTTCTGCCAACACACTTGCATTTTCCCGCGATCTGATTGGCCACTGACGTTTCTGGTCATGTGACATCTGCGCCAATCGCGTGACGCCTATTTCTTTCACTGATTAAGCTTAGGCACTCTTCCGAAGTTGGTTAAGGTTAGCGTTTGTCTTAGAGCAGGGCGATAGAACACCAGCCCTGATTCCAAACTCTAACCTTAACCAACTTCGAAAGAGTCGCCTAAGCTTAACCAGTGATAGAACTAGGCGTTAGGTAGTTTGCAGGCTGCTAGAGGCGGAAATAGGCGCAGAAACAGGCGTTGCGCGATTGGCACAGATGTCACATGACCAGAAACGTCAGTGGCCAATCAGATCGTGGAAAAATGCAAGTGTGTTGGCAGAAAACTAGACGCGACCAGGCCTTATTCCTTTCATTAAGCAGAGTTGGCGGCGAACGCGGGAACCAGGGTGCTATTCTATCTTTTAATTTTGAGCCTCCTGAGAGGATCATGTTTATTGATCAGAGAAACAGAGTATTTGTGAAGAGGTCAAGGGTCACCTGAACACCGGCGGACTCTGCCATGAAGAGGATGTTACTATGCATAATATCATTCATTAAAGCTTGTTCATTTAAACCTTTAAAATTCCTTATTTATATAGCACTTTTATCCAAAGCGCTTTACGATTTTATTTTATTTTATTGACAACAAACATAACAACATTGACATTCCTCACAGTTTACCCATTCACTCACCCATTCACTCACATTCACACACCGATGACAGAGGCAACCATGCAAGGTGCCAACCTGAATATCGGGAGCAATTAGGGGTTAAGTGTCTTGCTCGGTTTGTTTCGGATTATTTAGGCAAATATTTGAAGCATGATAACATAACGTGGCCGCTGTTTAATTCATATAATATGGTATAATTGGTGTAAAATGTGACTGGACTGATTCGGTCACGAGTAATCAATGACTAAATATATGATTTAAATATTTGACATTAAAACCTAACAGCAAGTCACTGGATCACAGCATTATGTTGGATCACAGCTCCCATGTTCATGGATAAATAAGTAATATGGTCTTAATATTTGGATAAAGCACCTAACAGTCTTAGCGCAGTCAACACTTTATGACTAATGGATTAAATACACACAATATATCATGATGCTTATCATGAGATTCTTTTAGTTATTTAATTGTTGTTCTTAACATAGCTCATCACATTTAGTTAGTTTGCACTAATGTAAGTTGTTATGACATCGTTGCTCCACCTCCCTTCTCCTCAGTTCATTCCTATGCCAGTTCTGTACGGAGTCTTTCTCTACATGGGCGCCTCTTCACTCAAAGGCATTCAAGTAAGATTCTGTTCCGTTTGCCTTTTTGAAGATAACATCATAGACTCCTGTCCCCAACCGTCTGTAATGATAATGATGATACTGATAATCTTCTTAATCTACCATCCTTTGATCCACCGTCCCATTTGTGTCCCCCCTCTGGTGTCGTCAGTTCTTTGACCGTATCAAGCTGTTTGGCATGCCGGCCAAGCACCAGCCGGACCTCATCTACCTGCGCTACGTCCCGCTGTGGAAGGTGCACGTCTTCACCCTGGTCCAGCTCACCTGCCTGGTGCTGCTGTGGGTCATCAAGGCCTCTGCGGCCGCTGTGGTCTTCCCCATGATGGTAACCGCCTCTGGACCTAACACGTGTCTCCTACTTTTCTACACTCTAGTCTGCACTAGGGGAGGGACGATACCACACAATGCTGATATTCGGCCCTTGATATCGATAATATCACAAATTCACGATACATGATATCTGGAATGATCGATATATTGCAAGAGATTTTGATCTACGATACATGGTAAATGCACTGTATTTATATATCGCTTTTATCCAAAGCGCGTTACAACTTGTGCCACCCATTCACTCATACATTCACACACCACCGGCGGAGGCGACCATGCAAGGTTCCGACCGGCTTGTCGGGAGCAGTTACTGTGTTGAGTGCCTTGCTCGAGGACACCTCGACATGAAACCGGAATGTAACCGGGAACCTTCAGATTACTGCTCTACCTCCTGAGTCACTGTCACCCCCGACACGATACATTACGATATCATGTAACTGAAGAAGAAATATCCAGAATATTTGGCAACGATTTGAAGCATTTGGGTCAGCCCACACATATTATATACATAGTACTATACATATGTACATATTATTAAAAAAGAATTCCCCTACATCGCCCAGCCCTACCCTAACCAATTGACCTATCTCAAACTAGAGAACTTTTTCAGTCCCGATACCGATACCTGAATAAACTGTATGCCTCACTATGTGGAAGAGACTGGGATCATTTTTTTGTAAGGCAACATCAGGCTTGACTTAAAACATTACTTTCCAAACTTAGTGAAACAAAATGTAACAAATTAACACATAGATATAATTGTACTGAATTGTTATTTATAATTTTATTTATCATTATATATTATATATAAAAACAAATCTGATATATATATATATATATTTCTTTTTTTATACCCGATCCAGCCATTTTAGTCATATCGGGGCCGATATCGGGGGCCGTATCTCATATCTGATCGGTGCATCCCTATCTCAAACCCTGTAAATGGTTTGAGATGGGTTTGTCCAATTAAATTTTGTCCGAGGGAAGCAGCAGTTGTGATTGGGGGATCAAGAAAAGAGGGCAGGGTTTGAGATGGGTCAATACGGATACAAAATGAGAACATCTCATGCGTGCACAGGTGTGCATTACTCTCACCTGACAAACATACACACACACACACACACACACACGTAAATGCAAGACTGTTATCTCATCTTGTAAATTCTTTCTCTCGTAGGTCCTGGCGCTGGTCTTTATCCGGAAGCTTCTGGACTTCTTCTTTACCAACAGGGAGCTGAGCTGGCTGGACGACCTGATGCCCGAGAGCAAGAAGAAGAAGGAGGACGACAAGAAGAAGAAGGAGCTGGAGAAGCAGGTGACTGTTATGACATTAGAATAGAATAGAATAGAATAGAAATACTTTAATCATCCCGAGGGAAATTTTACACTACAAATCACTCACCGTAAACATTTAGACAGAACAAAGTCACGAATAAGAATAACAAAACAAATTGCCTAAGAATTCAATATGTTGTAAAGTAAATTGGTTGACTTTAAATTGTAAAGTAAATTGGTTGACTTTAAATTGAATGAACCCTAAAATGTATGTCTGTGTGTGTTCCCTACTCCCAGAAGGCAGCGTCAAGGTTACAGGAAGAGGAGGCGGCGAGACTGAAAGGCCATTTTGATGAGACAAACAGGCTCAACCCCCCAGTGGCGTCGCTCTCAGGGAGGTGCGTGGTACCCCTTCATAAAGCACACTGACTGTCCTTCGTCGTTACTATTGACGTTTGTAAAATTCCTCCTGCCTTCTATAGTTACTGTTGCTATGTCCAACAAACCTTCCCTATGAACTCCGCCACTGTGCGCTTTTAGCAAATTACCCAGAGAAACGCAAACACAGACAGGATAGGTATATATGCAGTGACAATAAATATATATATATATATATATATATATATATATATATATATATATATATATATATATATATATTGGAGCTGGGCCGTTAACGTGCTGCGTTAACGCCGGACTGTTATCGCGCGATAATACAATTGACGCCGTTAATCTATTTCTCAAACTTGGGTCTCCTCTCCTCTCTCTGTCTGCACGAGAAGCAAGCCGCTCACTCACACATACACATACGGGTACTTAAGGGCGGGGCCTATCTCTGGCTCAGTGTTGAAGCGCTGAGGACACAGACCGAGCTCTGCGCTGATTATTATTATTATTATTATTATTATTATTATTATTATTATCATGGCGGAGAGAACAAAACGAAAGTCTGGGTACACTTTACGAAAGTCGATGCCGACAACGCACGTTGCCACAAGTGCAATAAAACATTTGCAAGTATGGGTGGCAATACAAGCAATTTGTCAAAACATCTGTTGTCAAAACATAACATTAGTCTGGACCCAGTTTGTTGTCAAAGGCCTGCACCCCTTCGCTACAGTGGAGTCCAAGGGCTTTAGGTAACAACTAATCATTCAGTGTATATCTTCTTTTTTTTATCTTACATTTGTTGTTTATTATAAAAAGTCTATAATTCAGACATTTAAAACATTGTTGCTGAAGAAATTATATTTATTTATTATATTTATTTATAAAGTTATATAAAAGAACATTGCTGCTGCTGTTGCTGAAGAAATAATAAAGCAATGTCGATAAAGTACCGAACCGTTAAGCAGCATTAAATCGATTAAAATGCGATTAATTTGGTTAATTAATTACAAATCCTGTAATTAATTAGATAGATTTTTTTTATCGCCTGACAGCACTAATATATATATATAAGTAAATATGCAGTATTTAGAGTGCCATTCTAGTAGGGCTGGGTGATTGAGTTAAAATTTCAAATACGATTTTGGCTTCCCACGATCATGAAAACGAGATATTCGAGATTAAACCATTATTGTGCAGCATGCCGTGTTGCTCTAATTCTGTGTTGTAAATGCAGCACACCCTTCCTTCACGGCAGTACGCTGCGCCCCCGATAATGCTGACCCATAATGCTGGCACATGTTCTCAAATCAATGTGTAATCGTGTTTAACAGTTTGAGTGCCAGCCATTAACATTGGAAACCCCGTTAAATGCCAGCACCCACTTCAATGATAGCGTTGTGAACGCATAATAATTATGGCTATGTGTCTAATCTGCCTGTCGTTTATCAATGACTTGTTTGCAGTCAACATTGTCGAAACGGATTGTTTTTTAATCTGTTCATTTTCGTTTTATAGCATTTTGAAAAGCCCTTGTTTTCAAGGAAAATATATAGATTCTGTGATAAACGGCATTTACTGGAATATTCTAGCATACACAAAAACATTGTAATTTTTCTGCCTATTTATGAATAGTTTTCAAATAAACGCTAGATTATCGATAGTATATGTGTATTTATGCACGCTATAGAGGCGGGCTGAAAAATCGATTCTCTCATTTCCTCATCAGCGATCACCGCGCACACACGCATAGGGCAAAAGCTTATATCTCTGTGAAAACAGCTCTGATTATCCTAAGACTGGTAAAATAAATTCCTTACCTGAGATCAGATGTTATCCAAAAAGATTATTCCAATTCCTGATCGCCATTCCAAATATCGATCACGCTTATTGATTAGTGTTGGTACTGTAAATACATAATCCACGCTGTTCTGATGGCCGGCGATCACTTGGTCTCTTCAGTTGGCTTGACGGAAAAGTAAAATGAGCAAACTGACCACTCCCCCTGCATCAGTGTAAAGTAACAAACGCTATATAGCGTCGGGGGCACTCAAAGGTCGGCATGAACTAACGACAAAAAGCGTCCGTGGCACTCAATGTGTTAATAATCGTGATTTCAGTATCAATGGTTTTTGCAGCCTAGAAACTAGGGAAATTCTATTTTCCCTTACTTAACTTCATAGTCTGGTTCTATGATGTACAATCGAACACTGCTCTCCGTTGTCGTGGGATGACCTCTATTTCAGTTTTTCTCAGAGCGCTGATGTCTGAGGAAGTCAGATCGGTGTATCGCTAAAATTATTTTGCAAGCGGTCAATGAGGTGATTGGACTTCTTATTGTCTTCGTCAAGGCAGCTCAACAGCTTAGGGGGTCACCATACACGAATGCCAAATTAAAACCTCCGCATTGACAACACGCATGAGTGAATGTGATATTTCATATATATATATATATATTTTTTTTTATTATATTAATGTTGTATGCGGTTGAATATCTTTTTGTATACAGTTGTCATCTCCATATGAATATAATAAAACACAAGTTATAATTTCACAGCATAAAAGTGTTAACGATGACTATAGCCGTTAGCTGTGTGTTGTTCTGTCCTGAACAGATCGTACAGAATGGGAGTAGTGACCGTTAGCTGTGTGTTGTTCTGTCCTGAACAGATCGTACAGAATGGGAGTAGTGACTGTTAGCTGTGGGTTGTTCTGTCCTGAACAGATCGTACAGAATGGGAGTAGTGACCGTTAGCTGTGTGTTGTTCTGTCCTGAACAGATCGTACAGAATGGGAGTAGTGACCGTTAGCTGTGTGTTGTTCTGTCCTGAACAGATCGTACAGAATAGGAGTAGTGACCGACGCGCTCCCGGGGGAAGATGAAGCGGTAGGGTGTCTGATGCAGCACATCTGGCCCTCATGCTGACCCATAATAATAAGAACGGCTCAGTAATACTGTAACAGCAGGAAGCGCATGGCCATAACTGTCTGGGCTATTGAAGAATGGACCTATCCCCCTGTGTGGTGGTGTTGTTGTTGGTTTGACTTTTTAGGGAAATAGTCAGCAAATTCAAGGTTAATTTTTAACAACAGTGTGGTGTCGTGTACATGGGGGGGGGGGGGGGGGCTTTTTAAAAATCAACCTAACTCTACTAACAAATCGCCACGTATTGTATAATGGACTGACGTTTATGGCAGAACATATTATGGCTTGTGTGCTACATGCTGATTCCATATAGATGGAAGCCTCTTGTGCTGTATGTATATGCATGTCTGTGCTGGCCTGTTTTAACCCTCTACCTGCCTGCCTGTCTGCTCTGTGTGTGTGTTGCTGCATGTAGCTCTCAGTCCTCTGACCCCTCGATTGTTAATATCTCTGATGAAATGACCAAAAGCGGGGTGTGGAAGGCAGTCTCGGGCGCAGACTTGTGCGCCCAACCTGTGAAGCGTAGTCAAAGGTAGCTATGACAACCCTCCCTTTAGCCGGCCTTGCCCCCTCTCTCTTTCTCTCTCTCTCTAGCTTTCTCTCTCGCTAACTCTTATATTTCTGACTCACTCTCTCTCAATGATTCGTTGGGACCCCATGCTGGCAAGTCTCACATTCACTGGACCTGTACAGTACTCTTATGATTGGGGTTTTATGAATCAGCTTGAGCAGGGAATTATATATTTTTGCAAAAACCTTCAACTTCTGTTCATAATGTATAAGTTGTCAGAATTGTCTTCTTTCGTTGATGAAATTCAGTGCATCGTATCAAAAGGTGCATTTCAAGCAGCAAAGTACATCACGTAACATAATGCTGACACATCTTGCCTGTTATAAATGCAATGATTCTTAAATGCATATTTTAACAAGATCCTCTCGTGATCCCTTTATTTTTTTTTACCAGGCATCAACAAGTCTTGGGTATTCTTAGAGAAGAGCACAGAGTGAGCATTGTCTAGCACTCTCTAGCTGACAGAATCACACCATTAAATCCACCTAACACTATTAATAAGTTGCACTGACACTCATCTGCCTGCCATCTGTCTCCCCTCTCTACACAACAGCCGGGAGAAGGTGGCCTGTGTTAGAGTCGACGTCACTCCAGAAAAGACGGGAGAAGGTCCTTCCTCCGAAACCTTCTTGTGATGACGGCCTTCCCTCCTGATCCTCTGTCACCCACACACACCCCCCTCGCCCCACTGAGGGACACTCAGTTAGCGGTGGTAGTATTGGATCAGCAGAGCCCTGCCAGGACGGCTCCTCTCTGGGGCAGCAGTGGGCCGTCGCGCCTTCATCCCCTGAGGGATGAACCTCTGCTGACACTGCCCACCAACACCCACTGTCTCTTTTTAAAATCTCTGTACGTAAAGAAACAGGGCCCGCGCCAAAGGAAGGGGCCCCGCCGGTGTTGATCCTCGACTGTCGTCATGTATGCTTATGCATACATGCTTATACATTTTATTTCTAAAAGTTTTCATTTTTTATTGAAAATTTTATTTTAATTAAATTGTATTTGATCTGTTTTAATTTCTGTTTTTAGGACTTTGTTCCCCTCCTTGTATCATTTTCATCAGATCTACAGTGCCCCGTTTTCTAGCTCACACGGCGTGAGCTATTCTGCACTTTCTGGTGTCGACCTGATTTTCATGTTCAGATAAAACTATCAAACTAAAGGCAACAGTATACTGAAAACAAAGGCACACTTTCCCGAAATAGAAACATGCAGCAAAAAAAGAAATGCAGCTTTTGACTGTTTCTGTTTCGGGAAAGTGTGCCTTTGTTTTCAAACAAACACCACGGTGGTCAAATTTTGTTTTGGCAGGTCAGTATGCTCTCACCTTAACCTACACCACCAGCTTAAAAAGAAATCGACAACATTCAATTAAAGCCATTGAGGTTGTTTGCTCTTCTTTCAGTGCCAACTGATGAGAACATGTCGGAACTAGACAAGGTACAATAACTGACACAAACCAAAAAGAGAATGTATGCATTCAGATGCAGATGCTACTATTCCACGCTCCTCCTGGGACCCTCAGTACGCCAGGGGAACCCTCTGTACGCCCCCCTGTACGCCAGGGGAACCCGCCAGGGGAACCCTCAGTACGCCAGGGGAACCCTCAGTACGCCAGGGGAACCCTCAGTACGGATATTGCTGCTCACAAGTTGGTCAGTCGAGTTTCAAAGTGAACGTCAACGTTCAAAATGTGCTGCTGTAGCAAATGTGTATATTATTTTGTTACAGTATGGAGAACCTATTTCAGAGGCCATATTCAGTTGTGGTACTGTACAGTAAGCACTTTAGTTTTTTTTGTTTGCCAGTAGAAAGTAGCTAGTTTTCCTACCTACAATGTCCTGTACTGTATTGTGTTTGGAGAAAGAACGGTTACAAAATGTCAAGAGAAATGTTGCTTCAAAAATGTCTGGGATACAACTCGGGAATCAGGTTTCTGAATGTGGGTTACACTCAATATTTTGGTCAAAAGTATTTGTCTATTCAATGTATTTGTCTTTTCGTTGCGGAGATTGTATCTATTTTGATAGCTACAACTCAAACAAACTAAATATTAGGGGTGTGCATAGACGTCATTATCTGTTCAACCATCAAAATGATCCACATTTGGATAAAAGACTGGAAGTAGGCTTGGTTTATGCCGAACTTCACGTTAAATTGGGCAAATACTGTATTTTCTAACCTTCATATATCAATATATTCATTGGCAATGCAATTGGTGTGCCTTCAAAGCATCAAATAGATTTAATGTTGGCATACAATGACTTATGGAATATATTTCCACATACTGTACTTTATCTTATTATTTCTATTTATGATTTTTTTTTAACTAAACTAAATGTTAAGGTGGCACTAAGTGACTATTATTGACGACCTCTGCTCTGAGTCTGTTCCGGTTTAAGAACTAGATCTGGGTTTATTTTTCAGCCGAGTCTCATAGCAAATGTCAGACGTGTATCACACTGTACCAAAGATCACTGGCTGTGGTGATGGCATCAAATCATCATCAAGTGACTGAACTAGTTAAATGTGATTTAACGAGTGGAATTATACAAAACTGTCTTATCACTTCAGTTTGTGTTAAACTACCACAAGGTTAAGTTCACAAGCGCAAAGAAACTTTTAGATTTGAGACAATCACACATGTGCTTTTCTGCTACAGTAGCTTGCTAATGTGTTGGATGTCCATGACACAAGCTAACATGTGTCCTAACATTAGAGTTGGTTTGATGGTGTTGCCTTTATTCTATTTTTAATTTTTGGGCTTCCCACCTGCTAACACTGCCAATTGTGTTTGTAGGGATGACTGACCTAGCCGGAGGTACCGCTGACGGCTGGATTCGATCCCAGAGTCTATGCGGTGGTAGGTGAGTGCTTGGTCCACTACGCTACCCAGCCGCCCTCTGGTGTTGCCTTTTTAATACTAATTTATTCCTGTCTGATTATAATAATAAAAGACCACACCACCATACCAGCTCTAATGTTAGTTAGTTCTGCCTGCTAGCAGAAAAGCATAACGATGGGTTGATGGGTTGACTCCGTGTCGATTGTCGCCATCGTTGTGAAGCCACATTAGTCAATAATTTTTGGTACAGCCTGATAAACATCCGGCGCTTGCGATGAGACTCAACTGAAAAATGGACCCAGATCCAATCTGGTACCTACACAGGTCACTGTTATAGAAATGTTTGTGGTAGAAGAGATTGCAGTTGTCTCCCAGTGCTGAGTAACATCAGAGAAAGTTGGGGCTGTGTGACCATTCTGTTTTTATATTTCTAGATGGAAGAGTCAGTCGCTCTGCAACAAGCAATCGTACCTATATACAAACCGCCAAAATTGTCTTTCCGTCTGTTATTAGCTATGATACATTCAACACACAAGATTAGGCCTATACGGGATTAGCCTTTTTCTGGCTTGCGAGACTAATGCAGGATGGCATGCAGCAACAAAACCGATTTTTGTAAAAACCAGTCGTGCTGCATTATTAATAATTTTGAAATACTTCATCATTGTCAACTCGGAACAGCATATCATGCAAGCTTGTCCTGAACAGAGATAATGTTACATGATGGCAAGTGGACTGAGCTATAACAAGTGGATTAGCTTAAGTTAAGAGCTGTTTCAATCAAGGAAATGTGGATTTTTCTTTTTTCATTACCGAGCAGCCCGAGGGGAAAGGCTTAAAGAAGGCTGATATTATCAGGTAAGGCAAACCTTTTCTTAAAGGAACACCAACTATTTGGGAACTTAGCTTATTGCCCTGGAGTTAGACGAGCAGATACATATTTCAAAAAGCAACAGGGCTTTTGAGGTGATGAAATCACTGCGCCCTGGCAGCAGTGGTTAGGCAAAAATTGTTTCCGAGTATATAAATCTTTGAAAAACGAAAATGTCACTTTTTTTTTTATTATTTCTCCACGTGGAAAATACACAGGTCACACAGGAACGTTTTGGAGTTGTATTTGGAGTATTTCGTGACTGTTGGGAACTAGGCTACACTGGCACACCTACTTCCAGTGAATGACGCTAAGCTAGGCTAACTGTGCAGCTGTTCCCTAAGCCTAATGCATGCACAGAGAAGAAGAGTATATCTGCTTGTCACAGGGTACAGTAGATGGCAAATAAGCTAATTTCCACTCTAAATCACCAGCATTTGGGTCCAAGTCCACCTGATCCGGGTCCAGTATTTCCATTTGGTTCTGAGTATATCAGGTCCAGATACAGCGAGCAGGCGTGCGTAACTGGTGCCAACCCCCCTCTCTTCATATAATACGGTGCACACTTCGGGTAGAAGATGTATCCGTTTCCAACGCATTATTCGTGCTTTTCCCTGAATACTGTATTCAGATTCGGATACATCCCTACAAAATACATAATAAAAATATAATATTCATATACCCCCATTCAGACGCACCCATTTTTTATACTGTATCTTGTGTACGTATCATGTAATGTAAAGGTAAATTGAAAAGTTCAGTATTACAGATGTCAATTTATGCAAAATAATTTCTACAGTACTTGTAAAGTGTATTGATGTGTTCTACACGATTGAACCCATTTTGCTTGGTGTGGTCCCGTTTTAGCAATAATAAATAGGTGTTTAATACAACACCATGCAGTGTATGGATCGGTAAACCTATAGCTAACGGTTGGGCGGAGGAGAGTTTTGGTCTTATTTAGTGTGTCTGCTGCATTGGCTATATTGGTGTGTAGCGAACTAAACAGACTATATAGCTCATGTGCCTTGTGTGCGTGTCTTGTATTCATAATGTAAAGTGTTCAAAATAGATGTTTGAATACACGTGTGGCACCAGAAATGCCAAAGACGGAACATCACCTTAGGAGAATTCATCTGTATTGCATAAAACGGTTCACGTAAAAAAGGGAAAAAACTCTGAAGTTTAATATTATCATATTAATTGGAATGTCTGTGGAAGTCATGATTCTCTCCCAATTCTAAATATATTTACAAATTACTGTGAAGAAATACCACAGCCATGACAAGAAAAATATACGCAAAGTACTGTTATCGGTATTCTGAGGTACTAGTTTTTGAAAAATCAGTGAATGTCGTCAAATGAAAGGAAATGATTGTACCTATGTTTCATGACTGAAACCTATTGAATTTTTGCCAAACTACTTTCTAAAGTCAAAAATGTATCCTATTCTTTCTGCATGGTATCTTAAACACGCAACATTTGTATCATTTCAGTAGTTACTTTCCCTTTTTATTATGCTGCATTTTCATCAATGTACTGATGTAATCCATAATGTATCGCCCACAGTGGTATTCGGTTACAATTCATGGTTGTGATGGTACCATAGACACCTACTGCCGTCAGTCAAGCACAGAGAGCGCCCTCCTGTTGTCAGCCGAAATGATGTAGAACGAAAGCAATTTTTTTGTAACTGCAGGTGGAAAGCAATAAAAGTATAGAAATTATGTCACTTCTCTGTCCTTATTCAAATCACAATTCGCACTGATGACCAGATGAAAGGCCTACTGGTATATATGATGCATATCTCTAACTCCTACGTGCAAATAGCAGGAAGGATATAGTGGGGCGACAGCGGCTCAGGCGGTAGAGCGGTCGTCTGGTAATTGGAAGGTTCGATTCCCGGGCAGTGTGTCACAAAGTGTCTCCTTGAGCAAGACACTTAACCCCTAACTGTTCCCGATGAGCAGGTTGGCACCTTGCATGGTTGCCTCCGCCGTCTGTGACTGAATGGGTCAAACTAATTGTAAAGCGCTTTTGATAAAAGCAGTAGAGTTGGACCTGTACGTGTTGGTCATGTGTTTCTACGTGGGGATCTTGAGTACTTCATAGGCCTCTGTTGGCCTCATCCTCCACTTCCCAGATCTCCGGCAAGCCAGGCCTGTGGGACACGGGGCAAGAGGACCCACGCGCTGCAGCCAGGCGTGGTGCTATACAAATAATGTATTTATTATTAATTATTATTATTGTTTGCTTCATTAATTAAAGGGTGTGAATTTCTCTAGTGCCTTTTGTCCGCTTTAAGGTGGTGGTATAAGTTAAAGGTTGTGGTGTCGAAGTAAAAAAAAATCCTTTTGCTGGCACCTATCTGGGCTAAGCCCCGGATCTCCTACAATCCTAAATCCGCCCCTGGTGAAGACTGCAATGCGTTGCATAAACTGATCACCAACCCAACTGAACTGGACAGCTGCATACCACCCGAACTGCAACTGAACAAGCACGAAAACACACCAGGTGTGTTTAATCTGTCAAAGTCAAAGATTTGTATTGCCATGTATGGACGAATCCACATTGGAATACAGGTACATGAGCAAACACTGTAAACAGTACAGGAAAAATATGTAAAAACACAGTATAAAAGGACAAATGCTAAAATTGATATCGAACATCCCCTAAAAGTGCATATCATAGTTAAAACAGCACTTCCACAAACCTGACTAATGACACTAATAAAAACACGGAAACAAAATAGGATAAAATACAAAACTAGCCTTTGGAGTCATTCAGGCTCCGCACAGCACTGGGGAAAAAGCTCTTTGTAAACCGAGAGGTAGAGCATGTGATAGAGCGGTAACGTCTGCCCGAGGGGAGGGGGACAAAGAGGCCTGCGGCTGGGTGACCAGAGGGGTCGTTGATAATGCCAGAGGCACGGGAAAGCAGCCTGGCACCATAGATCTCTTCTAGAGCTGGCAGGCTAGACCCGATTGTCTTGCATGCAAGACGCACAATTCTATTCAGAGATTTCTTCTCCTGGTCTGTGATGTTACCAAACCATATTGTACAGGAGGAAGTAAGAACGCTCTCGATCACACAGCGATAGAAGTTGTGTAGAATCACCCTGTTATTTGTGAACTCTTTCAGTTTCCTGAGAAAGAAAAGATGTTGCTGGGACTTTTTAACAATGGTTCTGGTATTGGAGTGCCAGCTCAGGTCATTTGAAATAGTGACCCCAAGAAATTTAAAACTGCTCACCATCTCCACCTCTGAGCCATTTATGGTAATGGTGGGATGGGATACCTTGCTATGTCTAAAATCGATGACTAGCTCCTTCGTTTTGGAAGCATTCAGGGTGAGGTTATTGGTCTCACTCCACCTAACTGTGTTTTGCCCTCTGCTTTGTGTCTGTTGTATGACCCAAGTGTAAACATATTTCAATGTGGTGTATAATGTGGATAACAGTAGCTTTCAGCTTCTCACCTGTTGAGTGGATGAGAGGCCATGATGTTTGGACCAAGGAAAAGTCCAAGCCTAGTAACGGACACAATATTTCTGACACTGAATACATTCCCTGAGGTCCATAGATGTCCCTAGATACCAAGAACATGCAAATGGCTATCTTGACTATTTGGATATCTAGTTGGTCAAAATCGAGTTTTTATTCAGACTTTTTTTTCTCATGCTGAATGAACTATTTCCTGGAATATTATAAGCACATTTAATGCTTAATGCCCCTCTGCATTCATTTGCAGAAGGTCAATAAGTTCGGAATCGCTAGGGTGGCAATACACTGGTCAACCTTTTGAGCAACATGATAGGGCCATGTGTTTGCCATTAAGAAATTAAATGAGCCATGATAGGGGATACATTATAAATGAAGTGAGCCATGATAGGGGACACATTATAAATGAAGTGAGCCATGATAGGGGACACATTATAAATAAGTGAGCCATGATAGGGGACACATTATAAATGAAGTGAGCCATGATGGGGGACAAATTATACAACAGAAATGGAGATGTTGCCTAAAGATGTTGCCATGCAATCAGTACAAACATGTTGAGACCAAAAGTTGCCCAAAAGGTTGACCAGTGTATCACCAGCATGGTCGTAGCCAGCTATGAGGTCTGGACCTCTGTAACTATTTGTAACTATAATTAATTTTTTATTTTTATAAAAACAAGAAAATATTCTCTTTCTCTTAGTCCTCTTTCTGTATTACCTCTTCCTTGAAAAAGGGCAATTATAAAAAATAAAACAATAATTCACTTTTACGGCAATACTATTCTCCTCTACTTCAAAATGGATTCACAATGTACATTTCAATATATCCTAATAATATGGCAGTTTGCTTGTAACAGTTTCATATACCTCACAACAAAAGCTCTCTTATAAACTCCACAGAGGGAATATTCACTTTAGATATAAATGTGATATCAGTCACACACTAAAGGGTCAACACATTACCTCAGTCTTCTACAACTGACAAGGGTCCAGTAGACTGCATACGAGATGTGGTGAGTCTGCTGGAGATGTCTGATGGTATGGCAGGGTTTAGCAGGGGGGAATGTAAGGCCCAAGGGATACAAATAGCTTGCTATTCTATCATTATATTTCTACACATAGTGAGAGATCATTATGAACAGGTACATGGTCCTATCACAAGCGAGGCCGGGAGTTTTCAAAACCAGCATATCAGAATTCAATTGAGTATCTGAGTTTGAGAAAATCCCCCGCATATGATCCGAACGTGGTGCAGCTAGATGGCGGGACGCGTCTAGAGATCTGGAACATAGGAGCGAGAGGATGGATTGAACACCCCTCTCTCAACCAGAGGATCAGATTCATCCTGATGTTGGTCGGTCGCGTGAACTTGCGACAGGCTCAGCAGGCTCTTTATCCCGTCCTGGCCTGCTAATGGTGCTGGCCTACTCTACAAGAGGTCAAATATCGGACAGGAAATAATAGCGTGAACAATAACTGACCTGAGACCTGTACCCTGACCGCTCGTCGAGATGCTGAGGTTGGAGGATGTTGTGGCCACATGGCATAACTTTGGACAGTACCTCCACGATGGTGATGCCAATGATCTGATCCGCAGGTGGTCAGGATATCGGCCATTCGTCTCAAGGTGGCACTCGACCAGGCTACCGGATATGGCCTCAGCTGTCTGGACGCTGTAGCTTATGCGATCCACCAGCACCCTCACTTTCCTTGGTATCTCTTGCAGAGACTGTATCCCCAGGAGTGGGTGAAGTAACGATTTAAATTCATATGGCCAATAGATTTGATACTGTAGTGTATTTTTGATTGATTATTAATGGTTATTCAACATTATTATAGCATTATTCAGAATGGCTAGTTGAGAGCAGACCACATTTTAGATTGACCTTTTGTTACCAACTGAAGTGATCACAACACACACACACACACACCCTGTCTCACATGACCTGAGTCTGAGATCAGTTTTGGTGTAAACCTGATTAACGACAGACCCACACACTAGTTCATGTGACAGAGATTAGGCCCTGTTTAGACGGAAACGCTAGCAGGTGAATCCGCAAACATATTTTTTCGGATGTGCCTTTAGTTTATACGGAAACGGCGTTTTTACGGGGTGAAACCGTAAAAAAGTGAGACCACCTTCCAGGGTGGAATTCCTAGAAACGATAAACCTTTGCGCTATCATCTATTCTAAACTGTCAAACCGCATAAAACGATGACGAAAGGGTTGTCAAGGCTCTCGTCGCGCGTACTGCTTACATCACAGGCATGCGCCAGTAGCCTAGAAGCGTAAACAAAGCATGTCTGATTCTATCCATGGCGATCTCCTGAATGCTACATTGGCAGTACTTTTAAATACACAAGAATCTGTCCCGCGGCTATCACAACTATTAGTACTGGACCCACTGTCTGTGAGTGACTCTGCTTTGGTCCAATCACATTCCCCACCCACAGTCTGCGAATCAGAGGCAGAGTAGGGCGGGTCTTCACAGCACGTCATGTGAGTCTGTGACATATGCGCCAATCGTGTGACAGTGGGGCTCCGTCGTCTGCACGCAGAATTCCATCCCAAAACGCTAGTCTAAACGCAAAATTAAAAGTGAGACCGCAAGACGACTTTTGCGGTTTCTGTTCAGACTCTCTCCGTCTAAACGTAGCCTCGAGACTCTCACACTTTCACCCATTAGAACCCCACTCAGACAGAGACCAAACCGGTCTACCCAGGTAGTGATAGCGAATCACAGCAGGGTATTAGATTCGGGTTGGGCACATATGTGAATCCCTACCCACTTTCAAAACCACTCTCAAAGAACACCTACGGGAGGCTGCAATTCGAAACTGGCCACCGTAAATGTCCAAACCCCCAACCCCCACCCCCTCCTAATAGACAGTCTCCTCCCCACCGCATGTATATATTCTCTCCCCACCGTATATGTATATTTCTCTCCCACCCACCCACCCCCTCCTAATGTACAGTCCCCTCCCCATCATATGTATATACTCTGTCAGGATCTATGAATAACAGTACTGTATATTTGAATACTGTATATGTCACAAATGTATCAGTACTAAATACCTATATGTCCCTATGCCATAAATGTCATGTATGTTGAGTATGTCTTAAATGTCAATATGAAATGAAAATGGGGGACCCTGATGTAAACAAGACAAATGTCTTTCTCTGGTCTGCATCCCCTTAACAATTGTGTGTATTGAGCCGTAGGCTACTGTATTGTACCCATTCTGCAATCTGTTAAATAAAGTTTTCATTCATTCATTCCATTTGTGACAGACAAGATATGCAAATATACAGTACTGTTAAACAGCAATAATTTAAAGAAAAACACAGTTTAATAACTGTTAAGTGGGTCGTTTTCATTCAACCATTTGCACTTGTGTGTCAGTTTTGCACCGTTCAGTGACAATGTCAGTAATCTGTTGGTGAAACAGTGCCTACTTTGGACGTCTTTGGAAAGTGCTCAGAAAAGGGGTTGTATTTACCCCAGATATCCAGTAGGAGGCAGTCATGTACATGCCATTTTGTCTTTTGGAGATTTAAGTTACCAAGGCACTATTCACGTCACTCATATCATATCTTATTATCAAGAGAGTGATTGAAACCACCTGAGCGGGTCAGACTGAGCAAAGCAGTCTGAGGCTAATCTTTCCTGTGACAAAATGGCATCCAATGTAATAAAAAAAGTCAACCAACGAACGCGATTCTTGTACCGGATCTCCTCTCTGGTAAACAAGAATACCCTGAAGACTCTAGCAGGAGCACTCATTCAAGGGTACTACGACTATGCTTGCACCTCATGGTACCAAAGCACCTCAAAGGCACTAAAAAACAAATTACAAACATCTCAAAACAAGCTAGTCAGACTACTACTTGACCTGACTCCCAGAACCCACCTCACCCCTGCCCACTTTGACAACCTAGGATGGCTTAGAGTAGACGACAGAGTACAGCAACTTGCAATGGGCCTGGTCTACAAGATACACTACGCGACCAAGGTACCCATGTACATGTCAAAATACTTCCCAAAGGTCAGTGAATACCACGATCACAACACCAGAGGGAGCTCCACAAATCATGTAAAACCCAGATTCGGCTCAAACAAGGGACTAAACACGTTTCGCAATTATGCCACATCAATGTGGAACACCCTACCTAAAGCTGTAAAGGAATGTGAATCACTACCCACTTTCAAAAACACTCTCAAAAAACACCTACGTGAGACTGCAATTCGAAACTGGCCCCTACAAATGTCCTAACCTAGTTGTACAGTAAATGACCAAGTAAGGCTTTGTCAGTATTCCAATGTACAGTGTAAAATGTGTGTGTGTCCCCTACCCAACCCCCCCCACCTCCAATGTACAGCCCTCACCCAACCCACCCAACCCCACCCCACCCATCCAACCTCCTCCAATGTACAGTATACGCCAAATGTATATACACTCCTTTTCTGGACACTTTTGTATCACAAACAGTACTGTATTTGCAAATCTGATGTGTCATAAATGTATAGATGTAGCAGTACTGTCTATCTGTATGTCATGTATGTCATATATGTTATGATGAATTGAAAATGGGGGACCCTGATGTAAACAAGACGAAAGTCTTTCTCTGGTCTGCATCCCCTTAACAATTGTATGTATTGAGCTGTACTGTACTGTACCCATTCTGCAATCTGTTAATAAACTTTTCAATCAATCAATTCAATCAGCATGCAGTGTGAACGTAGAAACTGTGTGGCGTAAAAGTTTGATAACAAAAAAAAAAGATGAAGCAAAAAAAAAAAAAAAGAAAAGACTTGAGTCCCACTGTATTACAGGCTGAACTACAGTGTCTATTCACAGGCTCGTCCGACTACTAAACGGCACGGGGGCTTTGGCCTGGTCCGTTTCCGGCCTGGGCCGGGGCACCCCTCCTTGGCGGCGGCAGGATTATTTTCTTTCGTTTAGGGTTTAGGCGACCTGGTGGTCCCGGGCTCCCCCAGGAGCACCATATCGATACCGAACTTAGCGCGGACACCCGATCGTCATAGTCCACTGCAGCTCAGAACTCCTGAGCTCAAACGATCCGCCAGCCTCAGCCTCCCAGCAGCTTGGATTATAGGTGCGCGCCACCACACCCGGCGAGAGTTGGAGGGACCAGTCGGGCTTTTGTCTTTTAAAAAAGTGACGTCACCAAAGTCTATTATTAATAATAATAATAATAATAATAATAATACATTCGATTTATAATGCACTCGATATCTGGAAACCAAGTCTCAGAGTGCTATTGTGATGTATATGTATATGTCTATCAATGTATATGATGGCATCTAGTGGTGAATATAAATTTTGATTGATTGATTGATTGATTGAATTGATTGAAAATTGTATTAATTAACAGATTGCAGAATGGGTACAATACAGTACGGCTCAATACACACAAGACTTTCGTCTTGTTTACATCAGGGTCCCCTATTTTCAATTCATCATAACATATGACATACATGACATACAGATAGACACTTTTTAGGGTTAGAAAACATTGGGGGCTTGATCTGGTCCAAGAAGCCCCAACAGGAGTACAAATATACATATATACACATATATATACATATATATATATAATATATATACATATACTGTACATACATACACACATATACACCAATAACAAAATAAAAACACAGTTAAGAATCATACACATAAGCAAATAAACAAACAAACAAACATATGCACAGCCTATGTACAAAAGAAATAAACAGTTAATCTCTAGTCTTTACAGTGTTCTTCAATTGCATAAACACTCAAATCAAAAGTATTACACAATTATCAAAACCTTACACTCAAGGAGCAAAATATAGGCCCAGATTTGCACCCCTACAATGTCAGCCTCACACTTTTTGCAAAACAATACACACAGTGATTTGCAAAACACTAAACACACTTGCATTACATTAGACACAGAATGTCAAATTACCACACACATATGAGCCAATTGGTTAAACACAGCCATCAGATGCACAAACACACCATTGCTTAATTGTAGATACACCAATCAGGTTTAAGCACTATAAAAATGCAGCAGGTGAGTTCACCTGTCTTCAACCAAAATGGAAGGAGAGTGAAGTACTGTACACAGAGAACGTGAAAATATACAATACATCCACCAAACACTACTACACAAGACAACCAATGATGCAGACTGATGAAAATATAAATTTTCTCCCATTTTCCCAAATCAGTCAACATGGAGAATCACAACAAAAGATTATCTTGCCAGATCCAGCTAGGCAAAGAGATAATGTCTAGTATTTTCTGTTTACATTTTTTCAATTTTTTTGTTTTACTGTAATTTTAACCTGTACTGGATACAGTATTTTATGTTTGTCTGATATTTGCTGAGCTTACAGTGTTATGCACATAGTAGCATGAAAACTGGGACATGTATTGTTGTGATTCTCCATGTTGAAATGTTGACTGATTTGGTTATATGGAGAGAACATTTATATTTTCATCAGTCTGCATCATTGATTTGGGTATATGGGGAGAATTTTTTTTCATCAGTCTGCATCATTGATTTGGGTATATGTATATAAATAAATTATATTTTCATCACAGCATTGGTCTTGTGTAGTGTTTGGTGAATTTATTGTATATTTTCACATTTTCTGCGTACTTCACTTACAGTACTCTAATCACTGAGAAGTAGAATTGCTAAATGTGTTTTAGGTTAAGCACAGCAGTGTGTGTAACTGGTTCAAACAGAATGAAGTCATATGGTAACAAAATGTAGTTTTTATAAATTAGTGTATGGTTTTGACAAGTGTTTAATTTAGCAAAGGATCTGATGTGTTCTGATAATTGTGTGTGTGGTTGTGCTAATTGTGTGTTTTGAAACACTGGGCCCCGTTTTCAAAATCATGCTTAGGCAATCGAAAAAAAATTGTATTGTGTGTTTCATCAGTCTTCTCATAAAAAAAAGATTCAATTTTTGGGTCTTTTCCTGCCTTTTGTCCGCTTTGCATTCACATCTCAAATGAACCGCAGCAGGGTTCACTTGCAAGAGTGAATGAGCTTTCACACCACCCCAAACCAACCGGACTATCCGAGGAAATGAACCAGGGTTCGATTAAAGCTTATTATAGGACACTGGACATGGGTATGGATGGCTCCAGGTGCTGCTGCGTTAAAGTGCACATCTTCAATATCTGTACTATTTAAAAGCACAGTGCAGGACACACTCAAAGGTTATCGCACCTCAGAGATGGCAGTGGACATGTATGACAGGACAAAGGCCATATGTAATGGCCTTTGGATTGAGGAACATACTACCAGCCAAAGGAGGAAGCAGAAAAGGATGGACGAGTATGTAGTTGAGTCATCTTGTGGCACAAGCTCAGACCTCAGCTCAGAGACTGTTCTATCCAGTCGTCGACAGAATGCTGCAAGAGCTTGAGAGCAGGTTCTCATGAGTTGGATAACAACTTATGAGAGGCATACAGGCATGTTATCCAGCCTCAGACCAGTTTCTCTCAGTGGAATTGCTGCAACCCCTCGCCACACATTACAATATCCAACTATTGCCAGAGGAGATCACAGTTGCAAAGTGTTTCCTGGTCAGGACAGGCAGAGATGCAGTCCCTACTATCCAAAGTGTCTTTTCCCTCCTGGATGATAATAATAATAATAATAATAATAATTTTTTTCATGTATGTTTGTCGTCGCCCTCACTGGGTGGGATGGGTGGGATTAGGGGATAGGAATGGGGAAGGAAATGGAAGTTGTATAATTTTGATAACTGAAATGTATAAATATGTACTAATTCTTCCAATAAAAAAAGATAAATCTAAAAAATAATAATAATAATAATAATAATAATAATAATAATAATAATAATAATAATAAAAATTATAGGATCAAATGAAAACTACTTACTAAAAATGGATGTTTAAAAGTACTAAAAACCAACAAAAAATACCAAACACTAACAAACATTCAGCACAGACAATGGGAATGCTGACATAAAAAAAAAAAATGTAAACAATTTTTTTTTTAGATCCGGGGCTAGGAGAAAAACATCCGGGGCTAAAGCCCCGGAAGCCCAGGGCTAAAGACACCACTGAAAACCAGTCATATTGAACAGTAAGACACACACGACAGGATAGAGATGTGTGTCCGGGAGATTTTGATATCCTGTGAATCGGTGTGCGAACCATATCACAAAATCAAAAAAAAAACTCAGAGCGTGTTTTTATAGTCACATATTTGTCATGTGTAGGTGGGTTTTCCAGCAAACTCACCACTCTCGCTGCCGTTGAATTCGTAAGGGCTGCTACCACGTAGTAGTACTTGGTGGCATCCGCGGTAATATCCCTGAGAGCGAATTGGGCTTCGGCTTGCGCGAACGAAGCGTTGGCACTCTGCGCAGCTTGAGTGAAACTGCGTTCAAAGTTCTGCGATCTGCGTTCTGTTGTTCAGTTGACATGTTCGATATAATCTCCGAAATACGTCCAAGGGTCACAAATGTAGGAATGCAGTAATGATAGCGTAGACGGAGTCGTGTTCCGATGCAAAAACACTAGTTTATTACGCACAAACAACACTTCCATTCAACTTTCACTCGTCTGTCTCTCTTTAACTACGTCATCCCCCGCTAAGGGTCATGGGAGATGTAGTAAACACCACAAAAGGCTAGAATGCCGTGAATTATGTCCAAGTAAGTAGCCACTACACGCAAATCATTAATCATACATCCAAAATAGCATACGTTTATTATTATACACGATGATGATACAGAAAATTACAGAAAAATTAGAAATGCATGGCAAAAGTAGCATTTATTTTCAGTAATTTAGAGACCCCCCAAAGATTCACAAATCATGTTTTCAAGGGAGCTGATGTCTGATCTAAGGGAGCCATGGCTCCCACAGCTCCCCCCGTGGATCGCACCCTGCTGTGAATGCTGTGGAAACGGCCTTGCTGATTTTTGCCAATAAACCAAATTACCACTTTTGGACCATTGCTCCGTAGTCCGTAACCACTGTTTCCAGCCTTTTTCTTCTCCTCTGAACATATCCTGAATCAAGCGTGCCAAATTAAGTCACGTTATGGGCCGCCGCGCTGAGGGGAACAATAACTACTATGGTTTCCGCGCAGACTTCGCAGTGGTGAGATCTACCCATTACAAGTACCTGCCATGGGCATGCGGAAAGATACTGATTGAATTTGGCGACAAGCCGACAACTCCTGTACAGGAGCCAAAGCACTCATGAGTTATACTATATTTCTATTGGCTTAGTTGGCTACACTTGACTGTTTAGTTTAGGTCTACATTTCAGAATACAATGGGACTTAGCTGTATATTTAGGTTATTGTATTATATGAATGTTTATATGTATATTTTTATAACCTTACATTGAAACGGCATTCGAAATATTGATTGTATTGATAGTTTTTTAGTTCATTGATGTAGTAATATTTGTTGTCAATATCCTATGTATCTGTGCACCTATTGTCTGATGCACGCTGTAGCCAGGGCGTCTCTCAGTCTGTGACCTGATGACCCCGTTGCTGCATCCATCCTGTGGCTCCCTCCTCACACACACGCACGCGCGCCTCACACACACACATCCTCCTCTTCTGACGCGCACACGCACACACACTCACGTACACACGCGCACACCTCTCCCCCACCCAGCTGTCGCGCCCATGATTTGTTGGGATGTTGTTCGAGACTAGGGGCCTCTCCCTGCCTACATCTGGAACCCATTAAGCACACCACACACACACATACTACACACACAGATACATATACACATAGGGCTGGGCGATATGGAAAAAAATCATATCGCGATAACGATATGATAATTTTATTTTATTTCTCGATATCGATAATTATCGAATTGTTATAAGTATAAAAAAAAACATTTTTTTTTTTTTTTTTTTAACAACAGATGTATGTTTATTTTGCAGCAATTCTTTGTCATTGCCGCCATCTTTAGTGTTACATCCCCTCACACTCCAGTTCTCAGGCTGCAGCTGGTTTAAAAGCTAAAGTAAACCGGCTTCTCTGCTGGCTGTGGCTCCAGAGGAGTTGAACAGTTCTGGCTCTGCTAGTTTATTTTCGATCTTTTGGCGCTTTTTTGGTGGACAAACCACCGCACATGTGCACTGTGACTCGTGACTGGAGTCTAGTTCTGCTAGCACACATAGCCTACTGTGTACAGACGGTTTCAAAATGTATTTTAAATTAGAAAGCAAACAAAATAAATGGACAAGAGAAAAAGAAATCTGAATTTGGTCAGTATTGTCATTTGGACAAGCAAAGCCATTACTTTAAGTTGCAGGCAAGAAAGACAAGTCTGTCCACTGTCTCTGGTTTTAAAACTGCCCTGTTGCAGGTAAAAAAAAAAAAAAAACGATTTTTCGATATTTTTTTTATTTCGATATTCGATATCGATTATTAAAATATATCGCGATATTTATCGTTATCGTTATATCGCCCAGCCCTATATACACACATACACCCCTCCCCTCCTCCTCTGTATAAATGACATGTAGTGTGATGTACTTTCTCTCTTCTACTGGTGCGAGGGGATGAGCCCGTGCGGGGTGACTGTTCTTCTTCTGTGTGATGAAATAAAGACTCCGTTTGAAATACTCTGTCGTCCCGCGAATCTTTTGGTCGACTGGTCCACGACCATATCAATTCAGGACTCACGAGGGACAGGTTATCCCTTTCAGTATTTAGATAAAGTCATTGAACCGTCTTATTTGTCATAATAGAACATTCTAGAACATTTGTGATGTCACAGTATGATGTCATAATCAAACATTCTAGAACATTTGTGTATCTCCAAGAGAGGAGATGATGTTTGTATTGTGATTGTATGACAAGAGGAGCAGAGAAGAAGGAGACAGAGACGATAGAAATGTGTTTTGAAGATGAGAAGAAGAAGAGGAGTGTAAACTTTCTCAAGTGTGGGCGAAGCAAGAATTGTGGAGGGCAGTAATACGCCACGATGCGTCTACACTGCCGGAAATTCAAATAAAAAGAAGAAGAAGCATGATATATCAGGCGATGATCAGGTCAGTAATTGACTATGGCTGTTTTGTGTACAGCTCTGCGGCCAAGTCTAATTTACGAAAGCTGGATGTGCTTCAGTGCAAGGCTCTGAGAATCTGTTGTGGAGCTTTTAAGACCACCCCAGTTCCAGCACTATTGGTGGAAATGGGGGAGTTGCCCTTAAACCTGAGGAGAGTAAAGTTAGGGCTACAGTACTGGGCAAAATTGAGTGGGACTAGTCTGTCCTTCCCAGCTAGGTGTTTACTTTCAGGAGATGGGGATAAGTATAAGCCTTTTTTGTCCAGTATTGATCAGTGGAAGTTGAGATTGCATCAGGTGGGGGTCGCGAAGCACACTCGTTGGCTGTCAGTGCCATTTTGGCTAGTTCCTGATCGAGTCATTGAATTTAGGTTCTTGATGGAGGATGATAAGGGCGAGATTGTGGGAGAAATAGAGAGGTTCCTTTTGGCCTCAGGGTCTCTGGAGGTTTACACTGATGGCTCTGTGGATCCTGAAAGTGGGAGGGCAGGCTTTGGGTGGTGTGTGCCTCGGTTAGGCATCGGTAAGGGACAGAGAATATTTGATGGCAGCTCTGTATTTGTGACAGAGTTGCTTGCCATTCTCTGGGCATTGTGGTGGGTGGAGGAAGTGGGACCAAGCCAGGTGATTATATGTTCTGACTCGGCTGCTGCACTGATGGCTCTGAGTGCAGGTGGGTCTAAAGCTCGCCCTGATCTCATTCAGGAAATAATGTTGGTTTTATATAGGATTGCGAAGGCAGGCTGGTCAGTGGAGTTTTGTTGGGTTCCGGGGCATGCTGGGATTGCGGGAAATGAGATGGCTGACTCCCTTGCCAAACAGAGCCTGGGAAGGGAGGAAGAGATAGGCATTTCAATGGGAAGAGTAGAACTCAGAGAGAAGATAAAGAAAGGAGTTGAGGCTGAGTGGCAGGCTGAGTGGGAAAAGGGGACCAAGGGAAGGCACTATTTCTCTCTGCAGCCTCGGGTCAAAATCAAGGTGGATGGATATGGGTCTAGGAGTGATAGGGTGAAGATGTGTAGATTGAGGCTGGGACACTGTGGGTTGAACAGTACCTTAAGTTGTGCATTGTGGGAAAACATCCAGATGGGCGGTGTGAATGTGGAGAGACTGAAACTGTCGGGCATGTTTTCCTAGAATGTGAAAGGTATAGGAAAGAGAGGGAAATCTTTTATAAAAGTCTGGTAGAGTTGGGTCTGATAGGGTGAAGATGTGTAGATTGAGGCTGGGACACTGTGGGTTGAACAGTACCTTGTGCATTGTGGGAAAACATCCAGATGGGGGGTGTGAATGTGGAGAGACTGAAACTGTCGGGCATGTCTTCCTAGAATGTGAAAGGTATAGGAAAGAGAGGGAAATCTTTTATAAAAGTCTGGTAGAGTTGCGAGTCTCTTCCTTCTCTCTTAAATCTTTCTTTGGCATGGATAATGAGAACCACCAGCTGATCACAGAGGCAGTGCTGACATTTCTGCATGCTTCAGAGTTGTACCAGAGGATATAGCGTTATTGTATTTATTAGTATTGGACAGGCAAGAGGAGCAGAGAAGAAGGAGACAGTGTGTTTTGAAGATGAGAAGAAGAAGAGGGTAAACAATCAAAAGTTGGTTTACCAGAGGCCTAACTATGGCACACCACTAGCATAGTATAAGAACTGAGGAGGGCAGTAATACGCCTGTGGGAAATTCAAAAGAAGAAAGAAGAAGAAGAGCTCATCAAAAGAATTGCGGAGGGCAGTAATACGCCACGATGCGTCTACACTGCCGGAAATTCTAAAGAAGAAGAAGAAGAAGAGTCTCTTCCTTCTCTCTTAAATCTTTCTTTGGCATGGATAATGAGAACCACCAGCTGATCACAGAGTCAGTGCTGACATTTCTGCACGCGTCAGAGTTGTATCGGAGGATATAGCGTTATTGTATTTATTAGTATTGGACAGGCAGGAGGAGCAGAGAAGAAGGAGATAGAGTCGATAGTAATGTGTTTTGAAGATAAGAAGAAGAAGAGGGTAAACAATCAAAAGTTGATTTACCAGAGGCCTAACTATGGAAACCATACCACTAGCGTAGTATAAGAACTGTACGCCTGCAGGAAATTCAAAAGAAGAAAGAAGAAGAAGAAGAAGAAGAAGAAGAAGAAGAAGAAGAAGAAGAAGAAGAAGAAGAAGAAGAAGAAGAAGAAGAAGAAGAAGAAGAAGAAGAAGAAGAAGAAGAAGAAGAAGAAGAAGAAGAAGAAGAAGAAGAAGAAGAAGAAGAAGAAGAAGAAGAAGAAGAAGAGCTCATCAAAAGAACTGCGGAGGGCAGTAATACGCCACGATGCGTCTACACTGCCGGAAATTCTAAAGAAGAAGAAGAAGAAAAAGAGATCATTGTGCATCTTGAAACAGTGCTGAGCAGTACTGAACAGATAGACTAAACAACATAGATTGAAGCCTGTATTTCTAGACCAGGGTGCCTTGCCTACCGGTTTGCTGTGGAAAGAGCTGGCAAGTTGATATTTACGGCTTTCAGGTGTGGAGGAATTTTGTCATGTGTCGAGTCTGCGGTGATTTTGGAGACTGGGAAAATACAGTTTTCTTAGTAGTGACGTGAATATTTCGTGGCAGTAAACAGCCAAACAAGTTTTAGTTTAGGAAAATAGCTTTAGGATCACTTCTGTAAAGAAAGACTTGTCTGTGGAAGAGAAATAAACCATTTGAATATCTTTGTTTTACACCGGAGCGGCTGTGGACATTATTTTTCTTTATCAATGAACGTACTACTCACAAGTAAGCAACTTTAACCAGTAGAGTGGACCGTCGGCCCTCATATTAGTAAGAAAACTCAGTTCCAAGAGGAAAAAGGAATCAACACGAACTACTGGAGCGCTGAAAGAAGGATAACAACAAATGTCGGAGCCTAGGAAGGTTAAAATGACACAAAAGGCCTATGAGGAAAATGTCCATCATGCCATCAATAAGAGGAGAGCTAAGCTATGTCAGCTGCTAACTGGTCACATGAATCAGATGAATCAATTAATGGATGATGACGACGACGGTAACTTGGAAGTTGTACAGACAAAGTTTATGGTAGAATTCAACAGACAATATAAGGGGTTCGTGAGGCATGCCCAAGGCGAAGCGTCAGTCAACACCATGATCGAGGCATACAAGCTCAGCCTGAACCATGCGGACATCACGGGAGAGAGAACCCTTGCTGAGGAGAATGATGTGAACCTGATGTTGGCAGCTGCAGGAGCATATCCGGCGAACACTGAGGCCCGTGGAGGCCCTGCACAAGGCGAGGCGGCAGAGATAGTTACCTCTACTTCAAAATGGATTCACAATGTACATTTCAATATATCCTAATAATATGGCAGTTCACTTGTAACAGTTATATTATCATACTGGTCATCGCGTCTCGCTCTTTGCCATTATGAGATATCTCTTATCTCCTAGCACCTACTGTGCTCACAAACAAACAATTGCACTCCATGCACGTGACCAGGCCACGCCCCCGCGTCCTGCTATATGACGCCGGACATGGTCACACTCTACCTTCCTCTTTTTTGTTTCCAACGCGGACGTTGCAGTGCACTAACTAGTTGTTATGAAATGCAGGGAGAAATTACACAATGTTGGGTTTTCACCGGAGGTTCACCAGCCCCTGGAATCTTCTCGGCACGTCCTAAACAGTGCATCGGGCCTGTCCTGGGGTTTTCCTCATCTCATGACAGCGGATCGAGGGATATCGTGCGACGGTAGCAGTCGAGCTACGTCGCGCACAGGTAGGCCTGCGTTGTCGGGCATTGATACTAGCATGAGTAATACTGCTTGTTGTCCCGTGAGATAGTCGTGTGATGTATTGGCGCGAGGGGCAGGATATTTGGGAAAACATGGGCGTTATGACTCTGTTTTGGGTGTTTTCCCAACTATCCTAGTGTGCGCGGCTAATGCTAATGCTACAATGCTGGGTCTCCGTTTTTTGTTCCCCGCCGAGGGCTGTCTTTACTAAAAGGTCTTCCCTCTTCTTAACCATTCATGCTGACGGTCAATCAGTGTCTAATGTTGGGGGTTTTGACGGGGGCTTGTTTACCATTTCATGGGTGGATGGGCTGAGTGAATCTATATAGCTTTTTGTGAATATATGAATTGTGTGCAGGACTGGTGTTTTTCTCTGGTCTGCATCCCCTTAACAATTGTGTGTATGGGCTAGCCCATTCTGCAGTGTGTTAGTGGAGTTTTCGTTCATTTATTAATTTACCCCTTCATGGGTGCACACCACAGTGGAGGTTGCTGCATACCTACTAGTGAGGCAGTGCTTCACTAGTAGTAGTCTTTTGTCTGCAGCCACCACTGGTGTTCCATGCTTGTGAAGCAGGTGGCAGCAGTCCTTTGCCTCTGACATGGTGGAACGGTGTCCCGCCCGGCCGACGCCATGAGGCGAGTCGGCCCGGCAGGTGGCTGGTGGGCTGTTAAAGCCTATACCGCCACGGTATAGAATTAGCAGCATCTGGCAACATTGTTCGAATTGCTGTTTCTTCTGTCAAAAATGGTGTCGGGTGGTGGGGCCTTAGGGCCAGCCGACGTCAGAACATCGCGCAAGGTTTTGAGGTTATTAGCTTTTGACCTAGCCGCAAGCTATAACCGCAGGGAGGGCTAGGATGCTGTCAACGCTTGTTTACAGACATCTTGGTTGGATCAGTCTCCCCTTGAGGAGGAGAGAAGGGTTTTCCCTCCTCAGGGCTCCGCTCTCCGCAGAGGGACTTGGTCTTTCCGCAGGAGCGCGGGCGGTATTTGACCTAGACCCCACACCGCCTCACACCGCGCAGCCAGAGGTGAGGGCGCAGCCTCGCCAGCGGCTGTGGCGAGGCCCCCAACCAGCGGCCATGTTTCCCCCGCCTGAGGTACCCTGTACACAAAGACAACAGGTGATCGCAAGGCCGACAGCCTTAGCGGCCGAGGGATCGGCTACATTAGATGAGCACGCCCTAAAAAAACATTGCCGTCTAGCTGTGTCTAGCTCGCTCTCCGGTCACTCCCCCCCCCCAACACCAGCGGGATACGGGCTCTGATTTGTTCCCTTTGGCTGCGGGCCGCGTGCCTTCAGTGAAGAACGAGCGGCCCCACGTTTCGCTTCTCATGGGGACAGGGGCTGACACCCAGTTGCTGGTTAGGCCTGGGTCTGTCCGTGAGAATGCTGTGCTGTCAAGCGGCTCCCACGCCACACGTTCTGCGTCTGTGTTTGGTGAGCCTGGTGTTGGGGTCTTGGCCAAGCTTGTAGTGACTGCTCTACA
The DNA here is from genome assembly GCF_963971535.1 of Notolepis coatsorum. Classification (NCBI taxonomy): domain Eukaryota; kingdom Metazoa; phylum Chordata; class Actinopteri; order Aulopiformes; family Paralepididae; genus Notolepis; species Notolepis coatsorum. Next base: position 43,763,876 of record NC_140168.1, on the reverse strand, counting down.
TGCACCTCCGAGGCATTGGATCAGTTATTCACCGCCGTCTGTCCGTGGTCCTGTCAACTGATTAACAGACTGTTAACAGATTAACAGTCAACGCGGTTTCATTGCTGGGTTAAGTACTTCTATTCTATTCACATAATACGCTTACTTCATATATCTACTCCATTCACATATATGCCTACCACTTGTATCTATTGCTATGTCCGCCTACTACAATCTCATGAGCTGTCTAACGCCTGTCCCGTCTCCCTGTCTTCCTATGACTTGCTGTCCTGGAGTGTTGACCGGAGTGTTGGACGTCCCGTGACGAAGGCCGGGAGATTGCGACCCCCTCTGCGTGCCCCCCTGTCTTCGGAGGTCTCGTAGTGGTGACCGGAGTGCCGGATGTCCCGCGATGATGTCGGGGAGTTCGCGACCCTCTCTGCGCCACCCCCCCTTCCCCCTGTCTCCGGCTGTCCCTGAGCAACGACCGGAGTGTTGAATGTCCCGTGACTAAGACGGGGAGGACGTGACCCTCTTGCGCCGCCCCTGTGCCTCAAATAGATCCGCTATCAACTCTATCTTTAATCTTTCAAAATGTTCAGTTGCTATCGCTATTAGCTCTATCTTTAATTTTTCAAAATGTACAGTTGCTATTGCATGCACTCATCTGTGTTTCACCACACACATGAGTGCATGCTTACCAACTGTCCGTCTGCAACACTACTATCACCGACATCTAAGAAGGGAGATCCCCCCTTGAACGGCCCTTCTAAGGTTTCTCTCCTCCACATTGCCTGTGGAGCTTTTTTTCCCTATTGTTAGGTTTTAGTGAGTTTTTCCTTACCTTCGCGTGGGGTATGTCTGGGAGTGTTGCATTCATTCATTCATTTATTTGCATTCATCTAGTGTTCTTGTTCTGTTCTTGACTTATTGTTATGTTGTCTTCTTGACTTGTTTAAAGAAGACCTGTACGGCCCATGGGGACATTAACGTGTGTTGTCGGGCCCTATAAATAAATTTGATTTGATTTGATTTGATTTGTTGTGTCTGTCAACGACGAAGGTTGTCAGCGGGGGAGCTCGAGGTCCAGGGGGTCGCAGCGCGAGTTCCCCCAGCCTCGCCCTCGCCAGGCCGGGTATCACGTTAGTGCCTCCCACGGCTGGAAGACCGGCGGTGGTCAGTCAGGCGCGTGTGATTTGGGTGGTAGTAATATCACTGCAGGGCTACGGTGTGTAGGAACCCACCCTATTGGGCAGTGTGGGGACCTCACGCCTTGCATGTCCAGCTATGGAACAGTTCCTCAGCAATCCATGCCGGGGAGGTGTTCAGTGGGGGAGCTTTTGTCACCCAGTGTGATGTCAGCTTCCCCCGTATCAAACCGGCCCTTTCTGTCAGGGTCCCCCCTTGGGTGCGATTGCCTCGTTGGTAGTGTCAGGGTGGGATATCCCAGATCCACGAGACACCCTGCTCGCGTGGTTGGCGAGTCCAGGGTTGGCAACGCACAGCGGGTGGGACCGCGCCGCCTATCTACGGTTCCTGGCGGACCAGCGCCAAGTGGCGGCGGGTGCGCCTGGGATTATCATCACATATGGCTACAGCAGTGCCATATGTCGAGGTGGATGGAGAGAACGCTGAGACGGGGACTTGTGTTGCAGTTTGCACAACCCCACCCTCCATTTTCAGGTTTGGTACAGACCCTATTGTCAGGGTCAACAGCAGTGACAGCTCTGGCCGTCGAGATCCAATCTCTGTTGGCGAAGCAAGCCATCGTCGTGGTCCCAAAGGAGGACGCGATATGTGGCGTTTCCTCCTGGTATTCTCTGGTGCCCGAGAAATCGGGGGGGGGGGGGGGTCCCATACTGGACCTGTCCCATGGAAGGTTCAAAATGTTGACCGTCTCCCACCTGTTAGACGCTGTCAGGTGGGGGACTGGTTCAACTCCATAGACCTGTAGGATGCGTATTCGCATCCCGATCTTCCATCCTAGGGCTTACCTACGCTTCCTTTGCAGGGCTTAGCGTACGGTAACCAGAGGCTGCCGTTCGGCTACGGTCTCCGCGTCGTCGGGGGTTACGAATTGTGTTCTGCCCTGGGTGACGTTCTGGTCCTTGGCCAGTCAGGGTAGATCGCCAGGTCTCATACCAGGCAGGTGGTGTCTCGCCAGCCTGGGTTTTGCTGTAGACTGGAAGTAGAGTTCTCCTCTTCCCAGTCAACGGGTGGAGTACTTGGGCTTTTTCTAAGCTCAAGGTCTATATGGGCATCCCTCTCGGAGCGGCGGCGCGTGGTTGGTTCTCAGCGTGCTCGGGAGGTTCAGTCCTAGGACCGTTACGGCGCTGTCCGTGATGCGCCTGCTGCTCGGGTCCCTCTTGTCCTCCTCTTCATGAGGAGGATACAGAGGTGGTTCTTTCCAGTATGGAAATGGTCCCGGTGTGAGACATGTGGAAGCGGCTGAAGGTTCCCATGTCAGTACTGGGGGACCTCGTCTTTTGGGGAGGGTCTGGTGCCCTCACCTGTGGGGTCCCCATGGGCAGCAAGCTGTCACACGTCAAGGTCTTCACCGATGCCTCCCTCATGGGATGGGAGGGGGGACGTGTTGGGCCAACGCAGTAGAGGGCAGCTGGCAGGACCATGCTGTCCGGTCTGCGCTACATTCAATGTGTTGGAATTGAAGGCAGTCCTTCTGGTCCTCAAAACGGCTCGACCACCTTGTGGTGGGCAAGCATGTTTTGGTCGGGACGGACAACACGACGTCAGCATCGTATATTGTCAGACAGAGAGGAGTGCGCTCCCCCCGTCTGCACCGGTCAGGCTCTGGCTATGGACGTTCTCCATCTGCTCTGCCTGAGGGCTCTCCACATCCCCGGCAGGGAGAATGTGGGTGCAGGTGTGATGTCGCAGGGCGGTCCTCACCCTGACGAGTGGGGACTACGTCCAGACATAGTCGGGCAGGTCTGGGACCATGGCCGTCTGGGATTCTTCACGCATTCCCCCCCTTACACCTGATAGCTCAGCTGTTGGGGCGGGTACGTCGGGAGCGCGGGACTTGGTCCTGGTCGCGCCGGGCCGGGGCTCAGCTGTGTGGCCCCCGGCCCTGATTCAGCTCTTGGTGGCCCCGCCGTGGCCTGTTCCGTGGTCACCGCGGGGCAGCCTCTAGGCTTGGCTGCTGACAGTGTGAATCTGGTGGGGATGCGTCTTGACTATTCTGTGGTTAACGCTATCCAGTACGCGCGTGCTCCGTCCTCTACCGCGGCTTACGCTGGGGAGTGGCATATGGTCAAGTGTGGGGGCGGAACATTGTTCAGCCACCCTCTCGCGGAACATTCCTGCTTGGCGCTCGGCGTCTTAAGCCTGTGGAACGTTCTCTGTCTCCGAGTGGGACCTCCAACTGGTCCTGGGCCGGTTGTCAGAGGCCCCGTTTGAGCCTCTTGAGCAGGTGCCATTGGATCTGCTGTCTTGAAGACCACATTATTTTTGGCCATCACCTCCGCTGAACGCGTGGGTGAGCTGTGTGCTCTCTCGGTGCGGCCTGAGTGCCTGTCTATTTGGCCGATAGCGGTGCGACTATGAGGCCTAATCCAGTCTTCGTGCCAAAGAATATCCGGAGCTCTTTCGCTCCAGGGATATTGTGGTTCAGGCGTTCGTCCGCCTCCTCACACTGGTGAGTTGGAGGCGGGCCTTCACCTGTCGTGCACTGGGGGTTTACCTCAGGACTCGGGCTCTCAGGGCTTCCGTTCAACTGTTTGTTGGTTACGGTGGCCCTTGCGCGGGTGAGGCGCTGTCCAAGCAGCACCTGTCACATTGGTTGTGCGGGGGCGTTGCCTTTTGCTGCACGTTGGCTGGACAGGTCCCCCCTCGGGCTGCTGCCCTGTTAGGGGGGGCCTCGGTGGAGGACATCTGTGCTGCGGCCTCCTGGTCCTCCCCGGGTCCCTTCGTTAAGTTTTACCTCATGGACATGACTGGGGGTTCTGTCTCCCAGGCGGTTCTGAGGTCTGGGACCTCTCCTGCATCCCGCCATTTGGTGGGCTAGCAGGGGTGTGTAGGTGTGTGCCACGGGGTGATGTATCACACGTGGTCCCGCCTGTGCTGTGCGTTTTTCAGGGGTCTCTGGTTGCCCCTTTTTCGCACTTTGGTGGAGTTGACTGCCTCCCCCCTTCGTTAGGACGGGCGGGTGGACGGGACTCCCCTCCTCCCTGGTAGTGGGGCTTACGGGCCCTCAGGGGGTACACTTGTCGGGTCACGCGTCTGCTCTGTCCCATATCTCATAATGGCAACGAGCGAGACGCGATGGCCAGTATGATAATATAACGAAAGGTTATCCTATAACCTAGTTATATGAATACTGGCAGAGCGTCTCGCTCTTAGCGCCCTGAGGTCCCTTGGTTGGGTTTTCAGTGTTGGAAACTTTTTCTGAGGAAGGTAGAGTGTGACCATGTCCGGCGTCATATAGCAGGACGCGGGGGCGTGGCCTGGTCACGTGCATGGAGTGCAATTGTTTGTTCGTGAGCACAGTAGGTGCTAGGAGATAAGAGATATCTCATAATGGCAAAGAGCGAGACGCTCTGCCAGTATTCATATAACTAGGATAGGATAGGATAACCTTTCGTTTCATATACAACAAAAGCTCTCTTATAAACTCCACCGAGGGAATATTCACTTTGGATATAAATGTGATATCAGTCACACACTAAAGGGTTAACACATTACCTCAGTCTTTTACAACTGAAAAAGGTTTGATACAATTACCACTCCAGTAGACTGCATACGAGATGTGGTGATGATAATGATCTCACTATGTGTAGAAAATAGAAATATAAGTATAGAATAGCAAACAATTTGTATACCAACTGCATTCGGACTCGAATTTATAACAGTTTTGTAATAGGCCCTAATAATTTGATTTGAAGATATTGATGGCTAGTGCATTTGTTTGGCTATTGTGTCACAAAGTAAATAAACTCCCATTGAAATGGTGACTGCTGTGTCATTTTTATGTTTAATGTAGACCTTTTTGTATTCGTATGTCAGCTCTTTGACTGCGAGAGTGGAGTGGACTCAACCTTGATGACTTGGACTCTGACTAGGGTAATGGGGACTCGGACTCGACTCCGGCTCTTTGGTGACTTGGACTCGAACTCGAACACTGGGGACTCGAAACTCGACTCGGACTCGAGATGTAGTGACTCAGATACTGGTATAGAGTGTTATGTGATTTTTCATATGCACAATGCACATCATACTCAGTGCTGGGTTGACTTGGAACTGATCTAGAACCTGCACACAATGCTCCAAAGTATGAATGAATGAATGAAAACTTTATTTAACAGATTGCAGAATGGGTACAATACAGTACGGCTCAATACACACAATTGTTAAGGGGATGCAGACCAGAGAAAGACGTTTGTCTTGTTTACATCAGGGTCCCCCATTTTCAATTCATATCGACATTTATGATATACACAACATACATGACATTTATGGCATAGGGACATACAGGTATTTAGTACTGATACATTTGTGACATAAACGGTATTCAAATATACAGCACTGTTACCCATAGATCCTGACAGAGTATATACATATGATGGGGAGGGGACTGTACATTAGGAGGGGATTGGTGGGTGGGAGAGAAATATACATACGGTGGGGAGGAGACTGTACATTTGGAGGGGGTGGGTGGGTGGGAGAGAAATATACATACGGCGGGGAGAGAATATATACATGCGGTGGGGAGGAGACTGTCTATTAGGAGGTGGTGGGGGGTTTGGGCATTTATGTGGCCATGCAGTTTCGAATTGCAACCTCCCGTAGGTGCTCTTTAAGAGCGGTTTTGAATGTGATGAATGTTTGAATGTTTGAATGTGTTGAAGGGATTCACATTCCTTTACAGCTTTGGGTAGGGCGTTCCACATTGATGTGGCATAATTGCGAAACGTGTTTAGTCCCTTGTTTGAGCCGAATCTGGGTTTAACATGATTTGTTGAACTTCCTCTGGTGTAGTGGTTGTGGTATTCACTGACCTTTGGGAAGTATTTCGACATGTACTGTACATGGGTACCTTAGTCGTATAGTGTATCTTGTAGACCAGGCCCATTGCAAGTACACGTTACATTTATGTAAAAAAGATTACGACAATGTTTGAACCCCGCAATTAAAAGTCAAAGATATCAACTGGTTTCGTATCGCACCCATCACCTGGCTGACTACTCAGGGGTATTATAGTATGCCATCTAGTGGGCGGATACATATGTCATGCCTGTCATGCCCTTCCAGGGATATTACTCAATATTTAAACAATACATAAAGGACCGCATTCATTCTTTTTTTAAGATAGACATATCTATCAAAGAAACAAACTAAATAAATACCCATATATGAGATGCATAGAAAACTCTTTATATTTTCATTACAGTGCAAATTGAACATGAAAATATCACTCATAACCAAATGCACCCCTTTGTTTGTACTATATAGTGCGTCATCTAATCCTTAATGTAATTGACCTGTTTTGGTAAAACAGATGGTAAAAAAGCAAACTGACCTAGCAACAGACATTTCCTGCAAGGAAGCAGACATGGCCACAGCACAATTCAGGGATCAGTGTGAAGAGACTAGGGCTGTCCCCGACTAAGGATTTGTATAGTCGACTTTGATTGGCCAAAATATGTAGACTATAAAAGAAATAAAATAATATATATTAAAAAAAGTGATCATTCCATTTGGGCTGTGGGGGGTACTTAATGTCTGAAGGAGTCGACTGAAGGCTTCTTGTTCTCTGCGAAAGCATGCAATTGGTCCACTGATGGATACATCTTGATATTTGTCTGGTCTAGTCAGTGTGTTCATTAGATGGGTGAAATCCTCTTTCAGTGCATCTGTGCCCGTTTTCTTAGGCAGTTAGCCTCGCTGGTATGCGCACCATTAGCCACGCTTCTAGGCCTCTTTGCTTTTGGAAAAAATTATAAAAGAAAAATAATTTAAAAAATGTTTGCATTCGACTAAGAGTTTGGCAGTCGACTACGGCTCCTTTCGATCCATTAGTCGACTATTCGAAGACATGTCCTCAGACGTCAAGAGACAAGGGAGTAGCAGGGATTTAGATAACAGCTCAGTTGCTTTTTTTTCCTTTTTTTCTCGAGGACTTGATGACATGAACAGAAGAACTGCTTGACCTCCATAATTCTAAGGGCCAGACAAGAGGGGTGGATTTATTTCTTCATGTTCATATTGAAGTAAGACAGACTTGTTGATGTTATGATGGCCTTATGCAAGCTTATATTTCATATAAATCAAACTGGGCAGCAGGGGGTGGATTTACATAAGCTGTGATATTGTAAATACGTATGCAAAGACAGAGAATAAGGATACCAGAAAGAATAATGAGAAGAGCACTTGGAACAATATTGCACTAAAAATAAATGTTCTCATAATGCAGTACATTTGTAGATGCATTCTTTTTGTCATATCCTCAACCTTTGAAAGACAACTGAGTCACTCAGAACATCCCAATATTGGCCCTGGGTGTAAAAGGTTTGGACACAACGGATTTAAGGTCTACAGTTCATTAATGATCATCATTTAAATGTACCTGTAATATTAGGCCAAGCTAATCAACTTACCAAGGATAACAGTGATCACAATATTCACAAACTCTCTCTGAGGCTGCGGTTACACTAGGGGCATTTCATGTAGTATTTCGCTTTTCAGAACGCTGCGTATTGGCAGGCAAGTAAGAGTTAAGTTAGACGTCGTTTTGTCTCGTCTACTATATACATGTAGTACAATGCCAAAGCAGTAGGTGGCGATGTAGTTCAAACATGAAGGCCATTTTCAACCAATCAGAAAGGTTGAACGACACTCCACATCCTGCTCAAAATATCAAAAGCCACCATCTTTATACCTCGCATGAGCCATTTAGCCACATAGCATTTATTTTTCAGCAAGAAATAAAGTGCAATAAACAAAAACGGATACATTCACTGTGTTCTGCCTCATTTGTTGATGATTTGTTGATGAAACAAAACTAACATCAACACAATTGACCACCAAGAGCGGAGTTTAGTCTCACAAAAATATCGCCGATTTTGTTAGCTTACATGCTCACGTGATTGGGATATGCCAGTATAACAGTATAGCATTGTGGCTAGCAGCGAAGTAACGTTAATGCTAGCAGAATGAATGGATGTAAACGCTATTTAACAGATTGCAGAATGGGTACAATACAATGCGGCTTAATACAATTGTTAAGGGAATGCAGACTGTTGTAGCTTGTTATATTAATCAGCGTCCCCAGAGAGATAGCTCAACTTGACTAACAGGGTCTGAAAGTAACGTTAGCTAGGTAGCTAACGTTAGCTCACGAGCGACGCTAGCCAGCCAGCACCTGCGAAAACGAATGCCAAACTGATGATATCGGACGTTGATATCAGGAGCTATCAGTAGCTAGATAACATTAGACAACGGCGGCACGGTGGTGTAGTGGTTAACACTGTCGCCTCACAGCAAGAAGGTCCAGGGTCTATTCCCGCTTGGGGACCAGGTTTCCGCCTTGCCAGGTACCCAGGTGGGGTATCTCCCGGGCCTTTCTGTGTGGAGTTTGCATGTTCTTCCCGTGCTCGCAAGGGTTTCCCCCCCGATAAGATAAACCCAATGGAAAAACATGCACAACAACAGATCGCTAACGCTGTGGCGTCCTTGACGAAGATGGGCAGGAGCACTTGGATTGGTCCCCGGGCGCGGCCCTCGCCGACGCCTGTCTGCTCCCGGCTGCCCTTGGGGGGAAGGACGACGGGATGGGTTAATCGCAGAGACGAATCGCATCGGCGATCCTACAAAGACAATGCATGCGTGTGTTCCGGTGTGTGTGTGTGTGTGCTAACCGCTAAACATTGAGGATAATTGCATGCCAATTAAAGACCTCTGAACAGGTCCTGCATTATTATTATTATTATATGTATTAAACTAAATTGAATAGATGACTGGGCCATTTTGTTTAATGCTTGTTATGTTGAAAGAGGAGCTCTGAGCTGCTCATGCAGTAGACCAGGGGTGCCCAACCTTTTTTGAACCAAGATCTACTTTTTAATTTACCACCTAGCCGAGAGCTACCAGCCAAAATTGTATATTGTAAGTCATTTGAGGCTTTATAAAAGCAGCATAATGAACACAAATCTGTCAGTGCCGAGTCCGACCTCATCTTAAATAACAAACAGCATTGCTTGTTGTAGTTAACAAGGAGAGGCAGAGTTGATTTTGCAAAAAAAAAAAAATGTATAATCAAATTTTATTAATCAAGATCTACTTGAAATCAGCCCGCGATCGACTGGTTGGGCACCACTGCAGTAGACTCTTGCGTGGTAAGGGTTTGTTGACATGACATGGGTCTGGGAGGGGGAGAATTTGGCGTCTGTCTCTACTGCGCATGGGCATTGGGCAGAACGGCCCCGTATCCAGCTCGCACCATTGTTGGCGAGTTTCCAAAACGAAAACACCTTTTCAGCGTTCCCGCTAGGGAAACGCGTTTTCCTGCCAAAACTGTGTTTCTTTTTAACTTGGACATGCAAACGTAATCATTCAGCAACAAAACGTTGCTGTTTTAGCCCAGTGTAACCATGGATGCCTAGTTTCTCCTTGATGAAATGCCATTCCATATCTCAGGAGAATGGAATGTGTTCATTAAATGCCATGCCATGGCTGTCTCAACTGTAGTTGTATTGTTCTTTCACAGAATAACAAACATAATTACAAATAAAATGAAAACCATGGATATCACAGAATTATACAAAATAATTGAAAGTACAGGCTAATAAAATTATAATCACAATACTAATATTTGGACCAAAATGTTTTCTTATTTATTTCTGACAGAATCCAAACAAAATTAAAATACAATAAATGTCTTTTCTCTAGATAACGTTTTCCATGATTAGGCCTATATTTACACAACTAACAGTTATATTCTTCAGTACAATTCACAAGTGTAAATGTCAGGCCTAAGAATTTGCACGGTTCAAAAAACCAATTCGAAATTACGACATGAAGTTCAATTTCAGGAGCATTGAAATTAAATACAGCTTAGCCCTTCGTATTCAGCTATTTAACTTAGATCACACAAGTACCTGCTGTTGTACTTACTGCATATCATACAGCCCCGTCTCTACACCCCGACCTCAGCATATCATACAGCCCCGTCTCTACACCCCGACCTCAGCATATCATACAGCCCCGTCTCTACACCCCGACCTCAGCATATCATACAGCCCCGTCTCTACACCCCGACCTCAGCATATCATACAGCCCCGTCTCTACACCCCGACCTCAGCATATCATACAGCCCCGTCTCTACACCCCGACCTCAGCATATCATACAGCCCCGTCTCTACACCCCGACCTCAGCATATCATACAGCCCCGTCTCTACACCCCGACCTCAGCATATCATACAGCCCCGTCTCTACACCCCGACCTCACCCACCTCAGCATATTACTTTTATGACAATAATTAATGAACACAGGCCTGATCATAGCCACGTCCCATCACTGGTTGCTTCAGAATTTCGGGGGAAAAAGTGGCCATTTCAAACTGAATAGTCAGTTGGTAAATATATCATACAGATACAAATAAATTCAACAAATATTTCAACAACTATATAAACACTCGCTCAATTTGCTAAAGAGAAGTAGTGCCATTTTCATGATACAATATTACAAAGGTTTCCACTTGCCAATCAATATGGCATATCATTGTAACAGATCATATTCATCAATCTAACCTTAAGAAACTTTTTATTACTGCTCTAGTAGTTTCCAAGAACTAACAAATGGTTATTTTGTTCAGCAGTCACATTATATTTGTTGTCATTCCACAATTCAGAACCCATTCGTCTTTGTTTCAGACATAGCATGTCCTCTGTAATGTCCAGTAGTTCCATCCACTCGTAACTCCGTTGGGCAGAAGTGACCTTCCCGTCCCATTTCAGATGGGTCCATCATGACAAGGTCAGTCTTTAATGGTTTAGTCTCAGAATCTCAAGATATCAGAGATGTGAAAGAAACCGCTGGGTTGTTAAATGTTGCTCTGCAACAAAAAATTGCAAAAGGTTCCCAGAAGGAGTTCAAAAAAATTTAAACGCCTGTGTCTGAGCTGCTAGTATATTCTACACACATAAAGTACAGTGTACTATATACTGTTGGAGCGCACTGTCGAGTAGTACAAGAAACACGGTACGTGCGTCATACTACATACAAAATACAACATTCTTGGCGGACCCGTGTGGCCAGACGGAAGTACCCATTAAGTTTAGCCAAAAACAAACAAAAAACACACACACATTAACATCTTCAGTCACAGCTTCAGTGACATGTTTGCTTGGGATATTTCTGCTGACCGGAAATGACAACACCACGAACAGCCTGGCGCAAAGGATTGCGGGACAGACACTATAGCAACCACTATAGCAACCATACTTCAAATGTTGGACCTTTTTTAGTATTCATACAAATCTCTTTCATATACTGTATTTGCATACCAACAGAAGACATACTGAAAACCGCATACAAATAGTATGCAGCAGCATGCTGGGAGCGCTGGGCCTGGTGCCTTGAGTTCAGTTAGCGGCGTTGGGCGGGCCCTCTGGGATGAGTGACATGAAGAAGGTGATGATGAAGGACCAGGTGGAGGAGAGGAAGCCGGCCTGGGGGACACCGTTGGGATCCTCTGCTGCTTCCTCTCCACTCTCCCCATCTTCCTCTAAGGCTTCGTCCATCACCCGCTCCTGAGCAAGACAGAAGAGACAGTACATCACGTAAAGCAATACACAGCCAGCTGGTGGAAAACTGTCCTACACTGTAATTATAATAATCTTAACTACCCGCCTCATACTATAGCCTACCCATGTACAGGTTTCCGCGTTGCCAGGTAGGGTATCTCCCTCCCGATGAGTCATGCCAGTCTCACACATTCGAGTTTCATGTTGGAGTCGAAAAATATATACGTATATATATTTTTTTCTTTTTTTAAGTGAAGCAAACCATTCTTATTTAATACATTTTTATATTTAGAGGCAGCCTAATTTCCATAGCCTAATTGATCTAAAAGATGCACATGCTACTGTTTCTGTTTGTTTATTAAAACCGGTTGATAGGCCAATGCAATGCTGTTATTATAGGCTACGATGGTGAATGGTGTCATTTTGATTTATTGTCGGTCAGCTGAGCCGGTCAACGTTCTGAAGGATTAGCTGAAGTGCCTATTTATGTGCAATACCCTTTGATCTTAATGATCCATTCTATTCAAAATAATAACAGAATTGAACTGAAACTGAACATTTTAACTGAATTTAAACTAAAACAGAAAATAAGAATTTCGTGTATTTTTGTGGGGGGGGGGGGGGGCTCTGGGTTCATCCTGTGGTCTTGATGGCTAATTTGCAGTCACAAGCTGGTGCACAACCTCTCTCTCTCTCAGCACACTATACAAAACGAATCCATCTACTGTGCACCCGCACATACAGCGATCATCCATGATTTAGCGCAACTTTTCACCACAACACAATGCTTGCTAGTGCAAAACATTAATTACAAAACTACAGCGCGCCTGCTGTATGCCTGAGAACATCTATTACGCTCTCCTCCACTTTCACTTGCTCGCTCTAAGGGTGTGTTCACATCTGAAAGTCCAGGGATAGTCCGGACTTTCCGTGGATAGTCCGGACTTTCTGGTGGACCAAATGTGAAAATGATACATTGTTTGATTTGGTCTGCGTTCACACTACCCTGTTTGGTGCGGATCTAATTTGTAAACAAAGGACATGCTGTCGCCAAGTCGTTCATCTATTGGACTAGCACTCACAAACATAACAGTTGCCGACAGCGTCTCTTGTGATAAAGCAGAGAGATACTGTCATTACGAGCGTGGCGCAAGTCGACTAGAGAGTAGAGATATAGAGAGAGAGAGAGAGAGAGAGCGAGAGAGAGAGAGAGAGAGAGCGAGAGAGAGAGGACGAGAGAGACTGTCCGCGCGCGGCGCCAGTCTAGAGAGACAGAGAGAGGAAGAGAGAGAGAGAGAGAGAGAGAGAGAGGCAGAGAGAGAGAGAGGACGAGAGAGACTGTCCGCGCGCGGCGCCAGTCTAGAGAGACAGAGAGAGGAAGAGAGAGAGAGAGAGAGAGAGAGGCAGAGAGAGGCAGAGAGAGAGAGAGAGAGAGGACGAGAGAGACTGTCCGCGCGCCTGTCATTCATTTGAGTTGGGTCGCGCGCAAGCTGTCACTTGGCGCTGTCAAGTTGGGTCGCGCGACCACCGCCACTAGGCACCTGTCACTCATTTCAGTCATTTGCTCTAGATTAGATACTATATAAAGTTCATTTTGCGTTCACACCGACAGCAAACGAACCATGGTCCACTTTGAAACGAACCGAGTCCCAACTTTTCAAGAGGACCATGGTTCGGTTGTTTGGTCCTCATTATAGTTCGGTTTGCGTTCATACCTGTACAAACCAAACGGACTATCGATCTAAAGGGACCATGGTCCACTTAAAGGGACCATGGTCCACTTAAAGTGGACCAAACAGAGTAGGTGTGAACGCGCCGTAAGAGTGATTGCTGAGTGAACCTTCCTGAGAACATCTATTCCTCCCAAATCCTCTCTCTCTCTCTCTCTCGCTCACTCAATTGACGCAATGAGCAGGAGGTAGAGCGGTCGTCTGGTAATCAGAAGGTTCCTGGTTCAATTCCGGCTCCTCCTGGCAGCATGTTGATGTGTCCTTGAGCAAGACACTTAACCCCTAACTGCTTCCGATGAGCAGGTTGCCACCTTGCATGGTTAGTTGGTTACCTCCGCTGTCGGTGTGTGAATGTTTTTATTTTTTTATCCACTTTTTCTCCCATTTTCTATATTTTCTCCCATCCCAATTTCGTATCATCCAATTCAACCCTCCCCTGTCACGGACACTGTTTCTTGCCTCCCACAAGCCGGCTGCAATGTGGACTAAGTCATACATAGCACAAGTCCCCTCCGGTACTTGAGGTAACAGCAGTCGCATCTTTTCACCTGCGCAGCTCGATCTCTCAGTGGCGAGGAGTAACGCGTGGGAGGCTCATGCTGCCCCCGACACTTCCTGATTCTACTGCGCAGGCGCACCAACCGACCTGTAGGAGTCGCTGTCCACAACGCCTGATCCCCACCCATCAGTTTCCCACCCCCTAATACGACCAATGTGTATTAGTACGGACGACCAGCTAAACTGAAAGCAAATGTGGAGCGCTGGGCTCGAACTGACGAGCCCAGCGTCTCCAGCATTTCGTGGCGAGTGCCTTGCCCACTACGCCACGTAGCCGCCTGTCGGTGTGTGAATGTTTGAGTGAGTGGGTGATGTCAACCATGTCAACCTAATGCTTGTGGGACACCACTAGGGGGCAGAGCGGCTAAGAGTGCCTGACAATTAATTAATTAGTGAGTGAGTGAGTGAGTGAGTACATACATTTTCAATTTGCAAGGTGTGCTCTACATCTCTTAATTCTAATACTTTAAACAATGTTGTTAAGAATAGTTAAATACACACTGCATAATATATAGAATTGTAGTGTGACTAAGTAGTGTGAAAACAACACCAATCCCAGGGTGCTCAAAGCATGTGTGGAGCAGCTGGCAGCACCGCTCCAACATCTCTTGAACCTCTCCCTGAGGCTGGAGAGGGTGCCCCAGCTCTGGAAGACCTCCTGCATTGTCCCGGGGCCCAAGAAGGGACGACCCAGTACCCTCAATGACTACAGGCCAGTCGCTCTGACGTCACACGTCATGAAGACGTTCGAGAGACTGGTCCTGCAACACCTCAAGCCCCTGGTGTGTGACTCCCTCGACCCCCTGCAGTTTGCATACCAGGCCAAAATCGGGGTGGAGGACGCCATCATCTATATATGCTCCACAGAGCTTACACGCACCTGGAGAAGCCGCGCAGCTCAGTGAGGATTATGTTCTTCGACTTCTCCAGTGCCTTCAACACCATCCAGCCGTCAAGCTCTCCGTGATGCAGCTGGAGCACGGCTTGGTGGCCTGGATCAAGGACTACCGCAAGACCGCAGTACTACTGACAGACCGCAGTACCTCAGACTAAAGGACAGTCAGTCTGACGTACTGGTGAGCAACACTGGCGCCCCCCAAGGAACTGTGCTGTCACCCTTCCTCTTCACCTTCTATACCTCAGACTTCTGCCACAACTCAAGCGGGTGCCACCTGCAGAAGTTCTCTGACGACTCCTCCATCGTAAGCTACAATCACCGACGATGAGGAGTATATAGAGCCCTGGTGGAGAGCTTTGTGGGGTGGAGTGACAGCAACCACCTCCAACTCAACACCAGTAAAACTAAGGAGCTGGTGGTGGACTTCCGGAGGGGCAAGAAGAGGCCCCCCCCGATTCCCATCACCATCCGAGGGGATGAGGTGGTGGTGGTGGAGTCATATAAGTTCCTTGGGGTACATCTGAACAATAAACTGGACTGGTCGGACAACACAGAGGCCCTCTACAGGAAGGGACAGAGCAGGCTGTTATTCCTGAGGAGACTCAGGTCCTTCAACGTTTGCAATAGACTGCTGCAGTCATTCTACCAGTCTGTAGTGGCCAGTGTCCTCTTCTATGCTGTGGCATGCTGGGGGGGCTAGATCAACTCGAGGGAAACCAACAAACTGAACAAGCTGGTGAGAAAGGCTAGCTCCGTGGTGGGAGTCGAGCTGGTCAGACTAGAGGTGATGGAAGAGAGGGGGATGAGAAGGAAGCTGGCTGCTATCCTGGAGAATCCCTCCCACCCCCTCTATGACGCGCTAGTCAAGATGAGAAGCACGTTCAGTCACAGACTCATACCCAGCAGAGCCTGAGGTGTGGCCAGCAGAGCCTGAGGTGTGGCCAGCATAGCTATTAGCAACCCCCCTCCCCCTGTACCCACTCAACTCCAAATCAAATCAGACCAAAACTAAAACATTTAAACAAAGTGCAATATCAAGTGAGGCTCTTTTTACCTAGAGGGTGCCATTTGATGGCATTACAGATTCTACACTTAAGTTCATCTCATTATATATTACAGCCGGGACCAGCGAGACTATATGTTAGATACATGGGTATTGGGTAATGCATCATTCACATATAGGTAATAGCACTTAACTATATGAATCAAGTTGTTGAAATCAATGTTAAAGGTGCCATCTGTAATTCAAAGGTTAGAAACAAATGCCCACAGCTGAAAGTCAAACCATGGGATTGGAGACGTGTTTTCATTCTCAAACTGATACCGTAAGTCTGTTTCTATGTGACCACTAGACCCAAGCTTTTAATGCATTTTCATGCTTTAACTGGTTCTGCGCCAAAAACGAGTATACTCGTTATTGCCGTCCAACCGTGGAGCACCAACAACGAGTAAACTAGTTTTTATGATCGTTATTTCTTTTATTAGCTATATCCATTCATAATTCATGGCTGCAGCTTCTGCAGACCCTGTCTGAGCTGGCAGACGGTCAACACCGCCCTCTACTGCATTTCTACCAAAGGTAGCCGCATTTCTGGCAGACGCTCTCCGATTGGCCGACGCCAGTTTCTACACTGGTTAAGCTTAGGCAATCTTCGAAGTTGGTTAAGGTTAGGCAAGTTCTTTCGACGGTTAAGCTTAGGCACTCTTTCGAAGTTGGTTAAGGTTAGAGTTTGTCTTAGAGCATGGCGATAGAATGCCAGGTAGTTTGCAGGCTGTTTGACGTGGAAATGGGCAAAGACACAGCTCGTCACGCTATTGGGCGCACATGTCACATGACCAGAAACGTCTGCCAGAAACGCGGTCGAAGCACATTTCATATAGACACGAGACATAATACCAATAATCTAGCGTTGATTTCAGGATGATTAGATAATCAGCCGAAAAATTACAATGTGATAACTGGATTACGCTAAAATGCCTTTTTCTCGTCCTTCATGGGATTTACTCAGAATCACCCAAACCATACTCCTATTCAAAACGGTATAAAACGGAAATGTACGGATTAAAAAACAATCTGTTTTTTGCATGTTGACCAGAAGCAACTCACTGACAGTCGACGGCGTTATTAGATCGATAGCTATAATATAAAATATAGTTTTAGGACTCGCAAGTTTGGCATTCTAAAACTATATCCATTGAATAAAGACCTGGCGCTGAAGGGGTATCAGCGCCCCCTGCTGCTGGCGTCCAATGTGTTAAGTGTTAAGTGTTTTGTTTATATTAATGTTTGAAAACAATCATTATTTTAAGTTGTGAAAGTTAGAAAAGGCTCATTACCCATTTACAAGTCAAAGTAATCAAGAATATGCATGTTGCATACAGACAATATGGTAAACTAAATTACAGATCATTGATATGTATTATAGTGACACATTCTGGTTAAGGATTGTACAACTAACGTTACAATATAATTTTTTTCAAATCATTCAAACTAGTCATTGATTGATTACACAGTCATGGGAAGACATAATGCTATTTCATTTTTATCATGTTATAAATATACTAAAAGGTCTGAGGAGTAAAGAGTTAAATAGCACAGGACACAAAACTCACATGGGGAAACAATTGCACTTGATTGGCTCTGAAAGGCTATATGCAAAACAGATGAAATGTGCTTCCTGCCACACGCTGTGTTGGCTTTTCACTATGATTGAAAGAGTTATGATTGATTGACCCACAAACAATATCTCTAGAATACCTACAGCTGTCGGGTCCATTCAGCAATAGTCATCCGCTACCCCCCCCATACAGACTAATGTTCTCATCACCGAGAAATCCGACGACCGATGAAAACAAATTGATCAGGCGTGGTGCTATCGCGCCACTGTTGTCACCTCCGATATCCCAAATTAGGGATCAAATCTAACTCTTGTCGACACAACAAGCAGTGTGCTGCAGAGGATAATTGTCCAATAAAACCAATCAAAAACCCAAATATCTGTTAAATAACCAAACAATGTTCTGTAAGTGCGAGCTGTCAAAATGTTAAGTGAAAGACTGAGTCACCAGCTGACAGTGAACTGCACCCTCAATGTTGAGCTGCAGTTTGAAGAATAATAATAATTGATAAGCATGCATGGATAAATGTGCCTTACATGGTTTGAGGGTAGTGTTCTCAGCTTTACAAACAGAGTTCCAAAGCTTGAATTCAATGCTTAGCCTGTGCAACCCTTATATTAGCCTATTTCAGTTAATGCCAATGCCTACTCATCATCCCTTGAGATAGCAGAGCAGCCCCTCGTTAGTCAATCAAAGTGATTGGTCATCGTGTTTTTTTCTTTCCTTGATCCATCTTTTTGTATGCTAAATGAGGGAAAACAATTATAAGCACATCTTGTCATCTTATAAGCATTAGATTTAAAGTGGTCTTTATGTACGATTGCATTCATTTGTAGAACACTAACCACTGTGGGTGAAGGAAATTCAATAAGATGTGTCAATAATCTTTATTTCTTTTTAATCTTATGACTGTGAGTCAGCTAAGATTGTTTGTGGTGGAGTTAAAGGGGAGATGAAGCGTTAAACAATATGAGCCTAGTTTGTTTGTACCTTGGGTAAGACATGGTCCTATAATCAAATGTGAAATCCTGCTTATTTGTCTGAAAACTCAAATGTAATTTCCCCGTTTTTGCCATGGGCGCTGTTCTGAAGGATCAGATTAAACCGAATATATATATTTATTTATATATATTTAATTGTATTTGTATATCCCCTGATATCCCCTGATATCCCTTGTATATTCCTTGTACAATATGCATTGAATATCCCTTCTAGTCTACTGAACATCCCATAATAGTCTCCATTCTACCATTGGACGAGACCTTGGTGCCAGGTCGCCATACCCCTCAGACCAAGTTCAATCGTACCGCTCAACATGTATGGACAAGTCCTAGTTCCGCGTAGGAATATGTCTACCGCACCACTAATGGTACTATTTGTTCATAGTGCGTATATATACTGCGCTATTAAAGTAGAGTTTTCTTTTAGTCCAGTTCCTTACCCTCCAATAGAGTGACAGACGCAAAAGCCTCCCCGCGAACCACGTGTGGGCAGTAAGGCCAATTCGGCCCAGTATCGGCATTGAGACATCGTGTATATTAATATTTGAATAGTCATATTTGGCACTATATCGTCGAGTTGGACGTATTCTATTAAGCTAATAATAGTCTATTCATATGTAGTGCCTCGTGCGGTAAGAGTTCTATAGTAATCAGCACCCCCATCGTTTCGGGCATCAGCTGGACGCTTATCCAGGGTGGTTGACCCCACGTGAAGCTGCACCCGAGGAGCTCCAGGCCAAAGAGCGAGTGGACCTGTATATTGGATTATTCTACCGACGACGGCTAGCCTTCCCCGGCTTGGATTATGCTTTGAGTACTTTGATTATTCTATGGATAAAGGCCAACACTGCGGTGTGTTGGAAATACCCCCCCCCGGAGAGGACGACAGGTGAGACGGCGCTCTGCACATTGAGGTCGCCTCACGTCTCTCCGTCGTGGACCGGAGGACGCCGGCCACAGAGGGTCCAACTGCATTCATCTGTGGATCGAGGATCGTTGGGCACCGTGTCGCACATCTGTGGACTCTCCCAAGATACCCTCGGCCAGACGGGATCCAGCCAGTGACTCTCTAACCCCCCCCCCCTCCAGCTGTCCTACAAGCAGTCGGAACCTTCCCCTAGTGTATCCAGCTATATAATCATTCAAGTATCATTGCTATTGTTCCCTAAATATTCCAGGTTGTATATTTGCTTCCTGCGCAATCAGAGATTGGACATTCGATATTGATCTACCTACGAATACTCATTTGCCATAAAAGTGCATACTATTTCAAATCATAAATGTAATTAAGTGATTGTTGTACATACCTTTTGCTATGTATTAAAACTCAAACTTTCGATTTGGTACATTTGTGTTGGATCCGTTTATCAGGTGGGAGTGTTCAACATATTCATACCTAGTACTGGGTGGCCAGAGTCTAAAGTACAAGAGGTAGTGGTAGTAAGTATCATATCTAACCATACAGTCAGGGAATTGTACCCCTCAGTTACAATTGGTCCTTCGAGCCGGAGGGTAATCAGTGTAATATTAATATAGTGTTATTAATATTAAAATGGCCTATGATGAACACTCCACGAAACGATCCTCCTAACCAACAACGCCCGCGGCGCAAACGACAGCTCCCTCAGTACCTAGAGGCTTACGCTGTCAGTCAACAACCTAGTCTTCTACCAACAGTAAACGCGGTAAAACTAGAAAGTAAAATTATGTCTAACCCTAACGACCAGGCTACCCCGACCATAGAGGCCCCTATGGGTTCTAATGTAACTGACCCAGCTCGCGGTGGGGACCAGGGGGAACCAGACATGACTTTACACCCCGCCAATACCGAAGAAGTAGTCCCCGACGAGTCCCGGGAGGAAGACAACACTACCGAGAGAGAACTCGGCACGGAAGAAGATGAGGAGAGCACCGTGGAGATAGAGCTCCAAGACTCCGCACGGAGTACCCCAAGGGACGGCTCCCCTATACAACCGTCTTCTCCCAGCGAGGCAGAGAGGACAATACAGCAGGCATTCCTCGTCAGCCTGAAGGCCTCTACTGAACGCGATAGACTCCAGGGTGAACGCGATCGATTGCAGATACAGCAACGGAGCGAAGAAGAGCACATACGCCTGGAAATAAGACGCATTCAGATGGAAGAGAATATGGCAAGAGACCGGGCCGACGCCCAGCGCACCGCCACCGGTGCCCAGAGAGAATCGGATCTCACCAAGCGCGAAGCCGAGCGCGACAGAGCACAAGCGCAACTAATAGAACAGCTGATCAGAAGGACAACACCCCCTCCCTCCACCAGAGGCTCCAGGAACTCGTCTAGACATCACTCCAGGGCGGCATCCCCTAGCCGAGTAAGCGACCCTGAACTTGACCAACAGACGAGGTTTATACCCCCCGCAGACCCCCTTCCCCAACCGGTCCAAGCGAGACCCAGCCACCGGGAAGGAGCAGCATACACTGCGGAGAGGCTAAATCAGAGACTACAAGCCCTGGATGACCTAACGGAAGACGAAGAGGAAGAGGAGGAGAACCACGCCCGACGACAGCACAGTACTCTACCGGACCAGGAGGTCCAGTACAGCCCAGGCTATACCCCCGCGGAGCTGCGCTACAGACCCCCGACGCTATTCACGGGTGAGCACGACGCACAACCCGCACCGAGGAACAG
Source organism: Notolepis coatsorum (assembly GCF_963971535.1). Lineage (NCBI taxonomy): Eukaryota > Metazoa > Chordata > Actinopteri > Aulopiformes > Paralepididae > Notolepis > Notolepis coatsorum. The sequence goes on along the minus strand of NC_140168.1, from coordinate 43,742,662 downwards.
CACCTGGACCAGCGGGCCATGGTACACAGCCGGTACCAGCCCACGCCAAGGAGCAGGAGGAGACTCGCCTAGGAGGCCTCTCCCCCAACGCTCGCCGATGTATCAACAATCCGCGTCATACATTGGCACACCTATGGTACCAGACTTCACCCAGGAGAACCGGGCCCAGTATACGGAGCTCCGCATGTGTCTGGAGACAATGTTGGTGGATGTCATTGATGAACGCCATAAATACGCGATACTACTGAAGCATTTAAAGGTACCCCGCGCGCACAACATAGCGCTCGCCTACGCCACTTCCACGACCCCATACACCGCAGCGCTGGTAGCGTTGGACCAGAGATATGGACGTATATGGGATTACGTGATCCAGGAGATCAGGCACATCGACCGCCTACCCCCAGCAACAGACAATCGAGCACTGGACGACCTGTCCATCAGAGTGCAGTCCCTGGTAGGGATGCTGGGAGCGCAGAGGGAAAAGGGTAGGCATGAACTATACGCCAACTCAAATGTAGAGAGGATCTTGGAGAAGCTACCGCCCGCCCGACAGGAGCGCTTTAGGCGGCAGAGAGACCACCGAGACCCTAATGGCCCCGAACCGAACCTCCTCGATCTAGCCGACTTCCTGGCGAGAGAAGTCAGCAGCTTACGGCTAGATACATTCGGACGGAGCACCCCTGGCTCCAGAGAAGGAACCAGGAGACTAAATGATGGAAGAAGATCGGTGACTGTCATGCACCAATCGGAGTCAGTGCCAAGCAGTAGGAGCCACAGTACCCCCTCAAGAAAGGAGAAGTGGAAGATAGTGTGCCCCTACTGTGAGAAAGAACACTGGCTGTCACAATGTGACTCATTCCCCAAGATGAATGCGGAGGAAGCGAGTCAATGGATAAAGTCCAACAGACGCTGTTTTCGCTGTGCGCGATCACACATGGCAGCCGAATGCCGCTTAAAGAAAAAGTGCAGTCGGTGCGATGGAGCCCATCTGGACATACTCCACGACAGTAACAGACGGCGGCCTCCACCCGCACCATCAAGCCGCAAAGCAAGCGTCATGTACATCGACCCCGCCAGCAGCAGCGGAGCCAGAGTGCTCTTAAAGGTAGTCCGTGTGACATTGAGCTACCAGAATAAAGTCATGGACACTTACGCCGTCCTTGATGACGGGTCAGAGAAGACCCTTCTGCTCGCGTCCGCTGTGGCCCAGCTAGGGCTGCGGGGGAGCGAAAACCAAATGACAATTCGGACAATAAGAAGAGATTTGAAAACGATAAAGGGCGAGAATGTCTCATTCTCTATCGCAGCAAGCGGCCAGCCCGAGCGACGGTACAGGATTACAGACGCTTTCACCAGCCAAGAAATAGGACTGTCGCGGTACACATACCCCGTAGCCAAGCTGATGGAGAAATATGTACATCTACGCAAGCTACCGATCCCACTCATAGACGGTGCTACCCCGACACTGTTGATAGGCTCCGACCATGCAGACCTCATTGTCCCGATAGACCGGGTTCATACCGGACCCAGAGGCTGTCCTGCAGTAGTCGAGACCCGCCTAGGATGGACTCTCCAAGGCCCACTCGCCAAATCTCTCAACCGAACCACAGCCACTAGCTGTCTCCACTCCCGAGTCACAGAGGGAGACACCGCACTCCTGCAGCATGTAGAGAGGCTATGGACCTTAGAACAAATGCCCTTTAAGAACGAAAAGAAAGACATTCGCTCTAAAGACGACATCTACGCCATTAACCTCCTCGAGACGGGAACAAAGAGAGTCCCAGTCAGCGGCGTGTTGAGATACGCCATGCCACTCCTGCGGCGGGAAGGGATGCCTACCTTTCACGCAAAGAAAGACGCCACAGAGCGGTACCTACTAAACACAGAGCGGCGCTTAGCCAAGGACCCCGCCCAAGAAAGTGTATACCGCGCTGAGATTGAGAAGCTCATCACAGCGGGACACGTCACAAAGATTGACATTAAAGAGGCCGACCAGACGACTGAATCGTGGTACGTGCCCCACCACAAGGTTCATCACAACGGCAAAGACCGCATCGTGTTTAACTGCAGCTACCAGATCGGATCCCAAAATCTGAATAAAGAGCTATTGCCCGGTCCTACACTCGGCCCCTCCCTACTAGGCGTACTACTCCGCTTCCGCCAGGACAAGGTGGCTATCAGCGGGGATATCAAAGGGATGTTCCTGCAGGTGAGATTAGTAGAGGAGGACAAGCCCCTGTTGCGGTTCCTATGGAGAGAGAGGCCAGGAGATGAGCACCCAGCCATCTACCAATGGGAAGTCCTCCCTTTCGGAACTACATGCAGCCCATGCTGTGCTACATTTGCACTACAGAGACATGTCGCAGAGGACCCAGCAGCGGACGAAGAGGTCCGACACAGTGTGAAGAACAGCTTCTACGTAGATAACTGTCTACAAAGCGTTTTGACCCAGGAAGAAGCCGAGGCTCTCCTACTTAAACTCCGCGCCTCTCTGATCAAAGGCGGCTTTGATCTCAGGCAGTGGGCCAGCAGCGATCCGCACGTACTGCGCAGCCTCTCCTCCGCGGACAAGGCAGCGAGCAGCGAGACCTGGATGGCCACAATCCCAGGAGAAGCCCAAGAGATGACACTAGGACTAGTGTGGCGCTTCAAAACAGATTCGCTCCACTATAGACACAAACCCCTGACCACGGAGCAGGGAAGGTCGACGGCAATACCGACCACCAGACGGAGTGTGTACAGAACACTCGCCCGACAATATGACCCGTTAGGATGTATACTACCGTACACCACCAGGGCAAAGATGATTGTACGAGCATTGTGGGACAAGGACCAGGGCTGGGACGACCCCATTCCCGCACACCTTGCATCCACCTGGAGAGAGTGGGAGATGGAACTCCACTCACTCCCAGGCGTTAATATACGCCGAAGCTACTTCCCACCCACGGTGAGGCCAGAGACATGTAAAATGGATTTACACGTCTTCAGTGACGCCTCCGAGGTCGCCTACGGATCAGTAGCCTACTTGCGGGCCCAAGAAGAGGGGGGAGAGATCTACACAGCATTCATCCTCGCCCGCTCGAGAATAGCCCCACGCAAGCAACAGTCTATCCCACGTCTAGAGCTCTGCGCAGCCCTCGCAGGAGCGCATCTAGCCACGCTCATCCAACGTGAGCTCACCATTCCGGTGCATAGAACAATCCTGTGGTCAGATTCCACGACAGTACTCGCCTGGATCAAATCGGATTCATGCAAATACAAAGTCTTCGTGGGAGTCAGAGTCACTGAGATTCAAGAGTTAACCGGAGAGTTAACCGGAGAAGCAAACTGGCGCTATGTTGATACAAAACACAACCCAGCTGACGTCATCACCCGGGGAATGTCCCTAGATGACTTAACCCGTCATAACATCTACAGTGACGGACCAGCATTCCTCAAGCTCCCGGAAGGAGATTGGCCCACGCCCACCCCGAGGGAAGCAAGTGACGAGGAGGCTGAGAATAAGAAACCTATGTTCTGTGGATTGAGCACTGTTGTCTCCGCAGACCCCAACATAGACGATTGCATTACCATAGAGAGTGCGCAGCAACGGACATTCCTGCGGCACCACCCAGAGATTCAGTCCCCCGCTGATATGTCAGCAGCTGACTACGAGGAAGCAGAACTGCTTCTACTGCAACGAGCCCAGAGAGACTCGTTCCCCGATGAACTAGACTGTCTACAGGGAGGAAAGCCCGTCCCATCAGACAGCAGATTGATTCATCTGGCCCCCGAGAGTGACACACATACCCTCATCAGAGTGGGTGGTCGCCTGCGGAGAGCCCCCAATTTACCGGATGACATTAAGTACCCGATCGTATTGAACAGCCGACACAAGGTCACAGAGCTGATTATAAAGAAATACGACGAGGATGTACACCACGCAGGAGCAGAGAGAGTCTTCGCGGAGATCAGACGTCGTTACTGGATACTTCAAGGAAGAGAGGCGGTGCGACGCTTCCAGCGAACCTGTCTAGACTGCCGAAAGTGGCGCGCGCAGCCCAGCATACCACGGATGGCTGACCTACCTCCATGTCGCCTCCGACTCGGCGACAAGCCATTCCACTCAACAGGCATGGACTGTTTTGGCCCGCTGCACATAAAGAAAGGAAGAGGCACCGAGAAGCGGTGGGGTATTGTATTCAAATGCATGACCACCAGAGCGATACATATCGAGCTCCTTCCGACCATGAGCGCAGACTCATTCCTTATGGCCTTCCGAAGATTCACATCACGGAAAGGAAAACCGTCTACATTATTGTCCGATCACGGGACAAACTTCAAAGGCGGAGAAAGAGAGCTGAGGGAGAGCTTCCAAGCTATGGGCCCAGAACTTAAGACCCACCTCGCTCCAGCCCAGATTGACTTCCAATTCAACCCCCCAAACGCACCCCACTTCGGTGGAACTTGGGAACGAGAAGTACGTTCTATAAAGACAGCCCTGTACGCAGTACTTGGGGCCCAGACTGTGGCGGAAGAAGTCCTAATGACAGTCCTCACGGAGATTGAGGGAGTATTGAACTCAAAGCCCCTCGGTTACGTCTCCAGTGATGTAGCAGATGTCGACCCAGTCACCCCCAACACCCTCCTGATGGGGCGGCTAGATCCCGCGTTACCCCAGACAATGTACCGGCCTGAAGAAGCGAACGGCCGACGAATGTGGAGGTACAGCCAAGTATTAGCCGGCAAGTTTTGGAGCAGTTTCCTACTGCACTACCTACCGTCTCTACAGACCCGCCAGAAGTGGGTAAAAGAGAGAGACAATTTGACGGAAGGAACAGTCGTCATGATTATTGACCAGTCACTACCCAGAGCTATGTGGCCGGCTGGCCGCGTAAGCAAAGTGATCACCGGTGCCGATGGCAAGGTCCGAGCAGCTGAAGTACTCGTCCAGGGGCGCATTTACACCCGTCCTGTGGCGAGGCTCATAGAACTGCCCCGACTCCCAGACACAATCGATGATGACCATGACCCTATGACTTTGTGAGTTGACTGACCCTTACAGCGAACCCTTGAGTGGTAGACAGTGCGGTTAATCTGTCTCTGCTTAACTAATTAGGTTGGGACCAATTAGGGGGCGGCTGTTCTGAAGGATCAGATTAAACCGAATATATATATTTATTTATATATATATATTTAATTGTATTTGTATATCCCCTGATATCCCCTGATATCCCTTGTATATTCCTTGTACAATATGCATTGAATATCCCTTCTAGTCTACTGAACATCCCATAATAGTCTCCATTCTACCATTGGACGAGACCTTGGTGCCAGGTCGCCATACCCCTCAGACCAAGTTCAATCGTACCGCTCAACATGTATGGACAAGTCCTAGTTCCGCGTAGGAATATGTCTACCGCACCACTAATGGTACTATTTGTTCATAGTGCGTATATATACTGCGCTATTAAAGTAGAGTTTTCTTTTAGTCCAGTTCCTTACCCTCCAACAGAGTGACAGACGCAAAAGCCTCCCCGCGAACCACGTGTGGGCAGTAAGGCCAATTCGGCCCAGTATCGGCATTGAGACATCGTGTATATTAATATTTGAATAGTCATATTTGGCACTATATCGTCGAGTTGGACGTATTCTATTAAGCTAATAATAGTCTATTCATATGTAGTGCCTCGTGCGGTAAGAGTTCTATAGTAATCAGCACCCCCATCGTTTCGGGCATCAGCTGGACGCTTATCCAGGGTGGTTGACCCCACGTGAAGCTGCACCCGAGGAGCTCCAGGCCAAAGAGCGAGTGGACCTGTATATTGGATTATTCTACCGACGACGGCTAGCCTTCCCCGGCTTGGATTATGCTTTGAGTACTTTGATTATTCTATGGATAAAGGCCAACACTGCGGTGTGTTGGAAATACCCCCCCCGGAGAGGACGACAGGTGAGACGGCGCTCTGCACATTGAGGTCGCCTCACGTCTCTCCGTCGTGGACCGGAGGACGCCGGCCACAGAGGGTCCAACTGCATTCATCTGTGGATCGAGGATCGTTGGGCACCGTGTCGCACATCTGTGGACTCTCCCAAGATACCCTCGGCCAGACGGGATCCAGCCAGTGACTCTCTAACCCCCCCCCCTCCAGCTGTCCTACAAGCAGTCGGAACCTTCCCCTAGTGTATCCAGCTATATAATCATTCAAGTATCATTGCTATTGTTCCCTAAATATTCCAGGTTGTATATTTGCTTCCTGCGCAATCAGAGATTGGACATTCGATATTGATCTACCTACGAATACTCATTTGCCATAAAAGTGCATACTATTTCATAGTTCAACTTGACTAACAGGGTGAAGTAGGTATCAGTTTCCCTTTTTTCCTCCCTCAATAATACAATAATATTATGTTATTTTTGTACGTTATCATTATGTAAACAAATGCACATATGGATTGTTTGCTGCAACGTTTCTGAATGAATTGAAGCATTAATAAATAAGCAGATAATTAAATTAGATGTCCATAACATTTGTGTTTTTAATTAGCATAGCCTAAATAAATATGAATTCAAGAAGTTAAATACTGAATTAACGACACATTTATTAACAGGCTGAAAGTTAAAACGAATAAAAAACAATTAGCCTAGGCTAAACACTGTGCGTAAAATATAGGCTATGCGGTGCATGGTAAAAGGCAACTATAGCCTTCTAGGCTAAACTTCGTTTTGGCTTCTTGATTTCACATCTCCCCGGTCTGCAGTGGTGCATCTGCGGGCCAATGTTCCGAGACATATTACACTTTATTTGTTAGGCTACTCGAATACACCAGCCCCAAATGGTGGATTCAAACAGCCCAACAATTATACAAATATATAAATATGTCTCGAACATTGGCTGTTGCGTTGTTGCAAACCGGGGAGGCGTGAACTAAAGAAGTTAATACTAATAACAGGCTGAAAAAACAATTAGCCTATTTAATAGGCCAAACACAGCCCGTAAAATATAGGCTATAACAGCACGCAAAAGTGCGATGTCCTCTATGCTGCGCTGTGACAGCACTCCATCGTGACAGCCAGCCGAAGCGCTTGTGAGAAAAATCGAGACACATAATCGATTGCAAAAAGGTGGCCCACGCTCTCATCTATGCCCGTGAATATTTTCACGCGAATCGGAATCACGGCGCGCCCGTGGCACACTTTACCGTTTCGGTGAGTTTTTTTACACGCTGTCGGCTTTCCTTTTCTAAGCATTTTCGGGGCTAGAAGTGATTGACTAAAAGTTGCGGGACGCCCAGATGTACACACGGTAGAAAGCTTGCGTGGATCCCATAATAGGCTCATTTAATACAGCGTTTTTAAAATCACGTTCACCTGTTACTTGCCCTTCTGCTCTACGGGAGGTGTCTGTCCTCCTGGAGCTTGCCTTAGGACACCTGCGTTACCGTTTGACAGGTGTACCGCCCCAGTCAAACTCCCCACCTATAGGCCAACCACGTATATATACTCACAATGAATGGTTTTGTTACACACATATTATTATTCTGCAGTGTTCTGGAGGTCCAGACCAACGGCCGGGGCCGGTTCAACGGAGGGGCACGGACCGGGCCATCACCCAATAAGTCCACGTTTATTATTTTCTCTATATATATATTGTTTTATTTGTAAGATATATATATATTTACTGTTGACTTGATAGTGTTTTATTGTTTTATTGTTCGCCCGTATATGCTCCTTGTATCGCCGCTGCTTACAGCGCGCATTGGAACGGAGACAAAGTTATACCGTTAGTTTTGTATATGCAGAGCCACTCAACACATATTGAACGGAGAAAAAGATAACCGTTAGTTGGAGAATAAAAGTGAGGAGAGAGAGGTGTTTTGGGAGAGGAGGAATACCATACTCCCGCATTGATCTGCTGACGGCGACGGGCAGGGGATAACGGAGACAGAATAGACCTTTAGACTGAGTTCGGTTGAGGCTGAACTCATATAGCAACCAACAGACTTTAGGTGATAGCCTAATCTATACATTTCTGTTGAACTAATTCTAATTATTAATCTGGACCTTGAGAACATGCAGTATTATTAATTTGCTCAAATGTCGTGGCCTCACACAGTGCCAACTGCAGGTCTCGCCATCTCAAAGATGACAGAGCATACATATGCAGCATCCCCCTGTTGGGGTTGCTCAATGCTGTAAAATATTACATAAATGTGTTTTTATGAATAACGATATTTGAGGAGCCTAATAATATTGCTACAGCGTGCAATTCACTGAGGTGGGAGGCTCCGCCTCCGGGCGAAACCATCTCTGTCAGCAACAAAATGGCGGCGCACATGTTGATTTATGCTACATAAATGGACATAACAAATCGTTTTTTCTTAGAAACGCCTTATTTTTATAACGTGATTTTTTTCTGTGGTTTATCTAAATACTAATTTGATGCTATGACTATGTTTATATCGCTATGCTTCATCTCCCCTTTAAGGGTTGCAGCGTTATGAGATGGCAATGTGTTGAGCCTGAGGAGATGTTCCTGGTAAAGACGGATGCTCAGGGACTTTGAGGGAGATAGCTACCATGTCCTGGAGGTCGTGGTGGTGCTGCTCAGCCTCCACGTGGTCCTGGTTGCCTCCATCTCCGGGCAGCTGGAGGTCATTTTCCAGGTTAAAAGGAAACCAGCCTGCTTGGTGGCTGAAACACACACAAAGAAAATACTTTAACAGACAGGTAGTGCACCACAACTTAGAACCTTCAGTGCCAACACGGTACACCACAGTATTAATAAATATGAGAGATGTATCTGCTAAATGCTAGGGGTGTAACAATCTCAATACAAAAAGATTATCCTTCCGTTGTCGTCTTCCTTAGGTCTGTCATCTAAACTAGGCATCTGCCTGCAACCTATCTGTCTGTCATCTAAACTAGGCATCCTATCTGTCTGTCATCTAAACTAGTAATCCTATCTGTCTGTCTGTCATTTAAACTAGACATCCTATCTGTCTGTCATCTAAACTAGTAATCCTATCCGTCTGTCATCTAAACTAGTAATTAGGGGTGTAACGATTCGACCTCACAACGATTTGATTCAATTACGATTCTTCAGGCAATGATTCAATGCACCATGAAATCTCTTAATTTGACCATGATTAGATTAGATTCGATTAATTTTCGATACATTTTCTATCAGTTAATTCCCCAAAAGATTTTGAATACACAAATGTGGCTGGGGGAACTGATTTACTCAGCATGAATGGACTATAGGTCAATAAAAACAATACACAAAAAGAAAATACATAAATATATTTTTTTGTTGTTGATTATAACATCAAATCTATGCATCGAATCGAACACATTAGAATCGATGCATTTCGATTAATCGATGGATCGTTACACCCCTACTAGTAATCCTGTCTGTCTGTCATCTAAACTAGACATCCTATCTGTCTGTCATCTAAACTAGACATCCTATCTGTCTGTCATCTAAACTAGACATCCTATCTGTCTGTCATCTAAACTAGACATCCCATCTGTCTGTCATCTAAACTAGACATCCCACCCGTCTGTCATCTAAACTAGACATCCTATCTGTCTGTCATCTAAACTAGACATCCTATCTGTCTGTCTGTCATCTAAACTAGACATTCTATCTGTCTGTCTGTCATCTAAACTAGGCATCCTATCTGTCTGTCATCTAAACTAGACATTCTATCTGTCTGTCTGTCATCTAAACTAGGCATCCTATCTGTCTGTCATCTAAACTAGACATCCTATCTGTCATCTAAACGAGGCATCTGTCTGCATCCCATCAGTGTAGAGTGGGAGGTGGGAGAGAAGTGTATGCTATGTGCAAATACATAAAACGCATATTTCTCTGAGCCAAACCAAGCTGTGCAGTATATGAATAATCTATAATTAGAGCTCTGTAGTTTGAATATTTGAATGCGTAAAAAATTTAAACTTGTGACCTAAAGATTTTAATACATATTGAAATCTGAAAATGTGTGTTTCATCAGACTCCTACTAAGTACAAGGTTTAGCATGTCCTGGAGCTTTGTCATTTCCCAGGGATTGATGGATTGATTTCCTTGGTACCCTCATTCCCGATATCTACAATTTGCCTGTAGATAATGATCAATGACTGGTTGGGCTATAATTAACCTTACCGGTGACTATGAATGTTTGTCAGATTGCCATGTGGAAATAATGCTGTTCATTTGCAGGAGTAAATTAAAGACAGATTTTCTGATGCCTATAATCTATTGTGCTGTTCAGAAGTAGCTTTAACTAGAGTCAACTGGGTCACGGGCTGAATCCCAACGTCTGGACCCGCGGGCTCACGGACTTCGAAGCGTGCTCTGGTTAAGTTCGGGAAGCAGAGGGTTGTCAAAATCAGCAGGTCCACGAGGGTTCTTATGCATACTGTTTGGGCCCTCCATGTGGACTTTCAGCAAGGCTGTAGCTTTGCGAACTTCACCCAAGGGAATTGGCCACAATCCAAAGTGAAACTGATTACTTAAAGGGGACATGTACTGCTATTCCTAGCACTATTTGGGCAACTTTACACAATTCCTGTTAGTCTATTGAAGACATCTGTAAGGTTTTTTTCAAAAAAATGCATTGTTTTATATTTCTAATCAAGTACTCAAAACCATCATTTTCCAGCTTCAAGATTTCAGGCTGTTATGGCCTGGCTCCGCCCATAAGCACTTTGAGTGACAGTCAGCCCACACAGTCTGTGACTGGTAGACTGAGAGAGATAGAGAGAGAGAGAGAGAGAGAGAGAGAGAGAGAGAGAGAGAGATAGGGGGGGTGGGAGAGAGAGAGAGAGGGGGGGGGGGGTGGGAGAGAGAGAGCTTCTTACAGAGCGAAACCCGACACCTCTGCACACACTCCAGAGAGAGAGAGAGAGAAAGAGAGAGAGGGGGGGGGTGGGAGAGAGAGAGAGAGAGAGAGAGCTTCTTCCAGAGCGAAACCCGACACCTCTGCAAACACTCCGGAGGGAGAGAGAGAGCGACAGAGAGAGAGGGAGGGGGGGGGGGGGACCCGCCGCGCGGCAGCTTGTGGGCCTCCCTTCCTCCCCTCTCCAGTGTGCCGCGCAGCAGGTCCCCCCCCCCCCCAAGTGCTCCCTCTCTCTCCATCTCTCTCTCCCCCTCTCCCTCCAGAGCGCACGCAGAGGCGTCGGGCCCCACTCCGCCTCGCAGCATGAGGAAGTGGCTTCCACTCGCTGTCTAGTCTAGGTAGAATGGGGGCGGGCATTAGCTCCAACCACAGAGCCAATCGCATCACTGTGCGCTACCCAGCGTCCGAATGACGTGACTCAGTCGTTCAAATCAAAATGGCCCGATTTACTGGAGGAGGAAAGGGGCCGAGCTGAATCAGAGCAATCCGCCAATATGGTATTTAGACACTAAAACACATTGATACGAACTCCTATTACTATAATACAATGCTAGAGACTGAAAAATGACATTTATAGTACATGTCACCTTTAAGTGAGTGAACTCGTTTATTTAAAAACACATTGTTTTACTTATATAATCATTGCATGGATGCTGTTGATTGAGGGTTGTTCTAAATGTTCTTCCTCCTACTCGGAACCCTTGCATCCTATTGAGTAGAGTCTACCTCACATTCTTCTAAAACCAGGAGATACACTGGCTCAAATGGAGGGAGCACTCACAGGTAGAGAAGCAACATGGCGCCCATCACCATGACAAAGCGGCTGAAGGAGGAATAGAAGTAAACTATGCTGAGCAAGATGGCGGCGCGCGACACCGTGTACACCCAGTCCAGCCAATCACGGTTCTGCTCCTCCTCGTTCAGGACCTCCCCCCCCTGGGCATTCATCTGGACCTCAGGGTCGCCACGGCGAGCCTCCCGGGGAGGCTGGATCGGAAGATCCGATTGGCCAGACTGGGTCGAGGGTTGGTCAGGCCTGAGGTGGTGAGAGGAGGCAGCCAATGTCTGACTGGAGAGAGAGAGAGAGAGAGAGAGAGAGAGAGAGAGCGAGAGAGAGAACAAGAGAGACATAGGGAGAGAGAGAGATACATAGAGACATAGGGAGAGAGAGAGAGACATAGGGAGAGAGACATAGGGAGAGAGACAGAGACATAGAGAGACATATGTAGAGAGACATAGAGAGAGACATGGGAAGAGAGAGAGAAACATAGAGAGAGAGACATAGGGAGAGAGACATAGGGAGAGAGACAGAGACATAGAGAGACATATGGAGAGAGACATGGGAAGAGAGAGAGAAACATAGGGAGAGAGAGAGAGAGACATAGGAGAGAGAGAGACATAATGGAGAGACAGAGAGAACGAGAGAGACAGACAGAGAGAGAGACAGACATATGGAGAGAGACAGAGAATGAGAGAGACATAGGGAGAGAGAGATACATAGAGAGAGAGACATAGGGAGAGAGAGAGACATAGAGAGAGACATATGGAGAGAGACAGAGAGAACGAGAGCCAGAGAGAGAGAGAGAGAGAGACAGAGAGAGAGAGATACATAGAGAGACAGACATATGGAGAGAGACAGAGAGAGACATAAGAGAGAGAGAGACAGAGGTTAGTTGAAAAGATGAGAACTGTAAACATTGTTATATCAGATAAGCAGCATTTGAACGTTAATAGCTGAAATAGTAAACTTACTAATGCATGTAGTACTGCCTGGCATACAGCTGCTGCCACCAGATCAGTGTCATGGGGTTGTACATGGGATACGGTGGCATGTTGGTGGGAGGCGCTGGCTGTGTAGAGTACTGGTTCCATGGGTGACTAGGAAGAAAAGGGGCATGACCATTACAACTTAAAAACACAATGGAGCCATCACCACCTTCCTTTCCTTGATCCCCCCAATCAATGATGTAGGAGACTTGCCCCGCCTCCTGTACAAGATTCAGAGATTCTTGAAACGTCAGTGACATAACAATGGGATAATGCAATTGCAAAGGTTCTTCTGCTGACAAAGAAGTCCCAACAGTTAGGGAGGGATCAGCGTGGAGACTTACCCGTGAATGAAAGCAGGGTGTACTGGGTAGTGAGGGAAAGGTCCCACTCTGTGTCTCAGTCCATCACTGCTCTCTCCTGTAGAAACTGATTGGCTGTCCTGACTGGAGGAGGAACTACTAGAATTCTGAGCAGTCTAAAGCGGGTAAAAAAAAAAAAAAAAGCTGCTGTAAAATTTGGAAGCAACACTTCACATTGCAAAAAGACTTAACGATTCACAGACGTGCGTGGTATAAGATAAGATAAGATATTCCTTTATTGATCCCCTTGGGAAATGCAGGCACCATAGCAGCATGGGGGAGGGGAGGTACAGGTAGTAGAAGACATGATACAGGTCTTTATATTATCGTACAGTGGAGAAGTAAAATAAAAATAGAATAAAAAAATAGGCAGTGTAAACAATAATAACAATATAATTAACTCTGGGCATGCGCATAAGGGCAGTGTAAAAGGTCAAGGTGCAAGATGAGGGTATGTATGCCCTCTCGAATTAGTATTTGCCCTACAATAAATATACCGGTAGTTACAATATATATATAATCTAAAATCGAATCTAATATATATAATCTAAAAATGCTAAATATATGCTCTGGTGAAGTAGTATACAGTATACACATAAGGTGCAGTATGCATAAGGTATGTAGCCGTGATATACTTCATACGTTATATATTGTCTGTTTAGGTAGTTCGTTTAGGTGGGAGTCAGACACACTCAGTGATGGAAGTTCCTAGCAGTTAGGGGTGGGAATCACCAGTTTCATCATGATACGATACGATATCGATTCTTTGGACAACGATACGATATTTGCCGATATCACAAAGTCTCTCACGATACAATACGATACGATTAGATTCAGGTGCCTGCAATCGATATGAGATGATATCATATGCCCATTTAACACAATCAGTAACATTTAGATCAACCAAAAAAAGGTAATGAAAATATCATTTGACATTTGTATTTTTGAGCTCTTCCAGACATTTAAAGGAAAATCAATATTGTTTTTAATACAAATAGACTTCCCGTTCACTGTAAAGTGCCACGTTTTGATATATTGAGCTTTAAACTTTAAGCAAAATTTTTTGGAACTCAAAACTCACAACCTAATACCCCTCCCTGTTGCATGATCATGTATAGGCCTACATTTATTATGTATTATATTGTTTATGTTTAAATAAAATTTAAATCATTTAAATCATCTGGTCTTTCCAAAGACGCGCGCACACACACACACAGAAAGGGAGAATGCTATGCTGTAACATCTACACACACGGAGCTACTGCTGTTGTTCTTGGGCGGATATGAGACTCGCCACAGGATTTTCAAAATAAGAGTATCGATATGAATCGATCTTATTACATCGCATCGATCCGATTCGATCATTGATAATTACATCGATGTATCGATCTGGATCGATGTATCGTCCCACCCCTACTAGCAGTGCCCACTGTTGTGGAGCCTGATGGCCGCTGGTATGAAGGACTGGCCGAGGCAGTTAGTTGAGTGTTGGGGGGGGTATGAGTCTGTGACTGAACATGCTTCTCATCTTGACTAGCTCATCGTAGAGGGGGTGGGAGGGATTCTCCAGGATAGCAGCCAGCTTCCTTCTCATCCCCCTCTCTGCCACCACCTCCATGATGAAAGGTGTACAATGATGATGAAATGAATGGCAATGTGGTGGAGAGGTGTGAGGTCTGAATGAGGAACATACCGTGGGAGCAGCGGGGGAGGTCCCGGGGGACCCGTTACCGTGGCTCCTGGGAGGCTTAGGGGATGCAGGAGGCGTCCGGGAGGCGCAGACCAGATGAAGCATGTGGTATTCGTCCTGCTGCATGAGCCGTCGGTGGGGGAGGGGAGGAGAGGGCATTAGCAAACATATACCAACTATTGCATAACTGATATAAAAAGGGCATCGTTTAAAAACAGCTCATCCAGGAGTACACTAGGCATGCAGCGGTCAGAAAAGACGTACCTTTCTGAGCACATCTTTCAACGTGAAGTGGTCTAGGAGAAGCTTCCCAGAATAAACCAGTCTCTGGTCTTTAGAGCTCTGAAACAAAAGATAAGGTCATTGTAAATGTATGAGGGGAGGATTTATGAATTAGGTCAAACATTAAAATCCTGTTCTCTTTAAATTCACCTTGATTAAAATGATAATAAGATGCGTGTGGTCCATGTCAAGTCCTCGGATATGTGGACTCTGAGGTACTTAAAACTGTTCACTCTCTCAATCGGTGCCCCGTCAATGCTGAGGGGGCTGTAGTCCCTGACCCTAGGGCTGGGCGATATAACGATAACGATAATTATCACAATATATTTTAATAATGGATATCGAAAAGAAAAAATATTAAAAAAAATAACATTTTTTTTTTCTTTTTTTACCTGAAACAGGGCAGTTTTAAAACCAGAGACAGTGGACAGACTTGTCTTTCTTGCCTGCAACTTAAAGTAATGGCTTTGCTTGTCCAAATGACAATACTGACCAAATTGAGATTTATTTTTCTCTTGTCCATTTATTTTGTTTGCTTTCTAATTTAAAATACAGTTTGAAATCGTCTGTACACAGTAGGCTATGTGTGCTAGCAGAGCTAGTCTCCAGTCACGAGTCACGGTGCACATGTGTGGTGGTTTGTCCACCAAAAAAGCGCCAAAAGATAGAAAAGAAACTAGCAGAGCCAGAACTGTTCAACTCCCCTGGAGCCACAGCCAGCAGAGAACCCAGTTTACTTTCGCTTTCAAACCAGCTGCAGCCTGAGAACTGGAGTGTGAGGGGATGTAACACTAAAGATGGCGGCAACGACAAAGAATTGCTGCAAAATAAACATACATCTGTTGTTAAAAAATGTATAATAATAAATATTTTTTTATATACTTATAACAATATCGATAATATCGAATATCGAGTGATATGATATTGTTATCGATATCAAGATATCATTTTTCACCATATCGCCCAGCCCTACCTGACCCCCGACCTCCTAAAGTCCACAATCATCTCCTTTGTTTTGCTGATGTCCAGGGAGAGGCTGTTCTCTTGACACCATCCTGCTAGAACCTTAACCTCCTCCAGGTAGGCCCTCTCGTCATTTGCAGAGATCAGGCCCAACACTACTGTGTCGTCAGCAAATGTGATGCTTGTGTTGTTGTTCCGCTGTGCCACACAGTCATGTGTGTACAGGGAGTAGAGGGGGGGACTCAGGACACAGCCCTGGGGGGCCCCTATGTTGAGAGTGATGGATGAGGAGGTGCAGTTGCCTGCTCTCACCACCTGGGGTCTGCCCGTCAGGAAGTCCAAGACCCACTAGCAGAGGTCATAGTTCAAGCCCAGGTCCCTGAGCTTGGCTATGAGTATGGAGGGACTATGGTATTGAATGCTGAGCTGTAGTCGATGAATAGCATTCTCACATAGTTCCCCTGCCTCTTGTCCAGGTGTGATGCTGCTGTGTGCAGCACATGGGTTATGGCATCCTCCGTGGACCTGTTGGGGCGATATGCAAATTGCAGGGGGTGCAGGTTGATGAGGAGGGAGGAGAAGATGTAGGATGACCTTGTTTGTGACCTCAACATGCAGTTAGGTCAACAGGATCAGTGGGTCTTAACAGTGGATTAGGCATAATATCGTATGGTTAGGACAGACTAGTAGTTATAATATCGTATGGTTAGGACGGACTAGTAGTTATAATATGATATCGTATGATTAGTATAGACTAGTAGTTATAAATTGTATGGTTAGTATAGACTACTAGTACTATAGTTAGTATAGACTAGTAGTTATAATATTGTATGGTTAGTATAGACTAGTACGCAGTGGTGTAAAAAGTACCCAGAAATTATACTTAAGTGAAAGTATGGGTACCGTCTCAAAATCTGACTCAAGTAACAGTCAAGTATCTGGCTAAAAACACACTTGAGTAAAAGTAAAAAAGTCCTACTTTTAAATGTACTTAAGTACTAAAAAGTAAAAGTAATTTTTTTTAAAGGGATAGACCACGGGTCTCAAACTCATTCCATCGTGGGCCAAGTTTTCATTTTAACTATACATTGCACCAGGTGAGTTAGTTGAAGAGGTGAGCCAATTAGTGAGATCATCAGCTGGTGTTTAGGCAAGGCTGGAATGAAACCAAGCATACACTCTGCCCACAATGGAATGTGTTCTGTGATAGACAATGCTGAAATGAAAGAACAGAGGACACTTTATTATTTAATTATTATATAATTATTATAAATATAATTATAATCATATTATTTAATGCACTTCTCCATTGAAGGTAAACTAACATGGACGGCATTCACATCACAGCATGAATAATATCACAATATTAAAAACAGAATGGTGTATCCTGAATAATATCACAATATTAACCACAGCATACTGGATTATCCTGAATAATATCACAATATTAAAGCCAGAATACTGGAGTACCCTGAATAATATCACAATATTAAAGACAGAATACTGGAGTACCCTGAATAATATCACAATATTAAAGCCAGAATACTAGAGTACCCTGAATAATATCACAATATTAAAGACAGAATACTGGAGTACCCTGAATAATATCACAATATTAAAGACAGAATACTGGAGTACCCTGAATAATATCACAATATTAACCACAGCATATTGCGGATCAGACTGTCTATTCTTCTGATAGCAGGTGTTTAATCAAAGATCCCCGCTTTCTAGTGTTGCACAAGGACCAATCAGCATGGGTATGGGCGGGTTCATTTTCCATTGATGGGGATTTGATTAATTAATTAAAATATACTAATTAAAATGGTTGGACCTGTGAGATTTGTACTTTGTACTTTGTAGGTCTGCATTTTAAATGTAAGGAGTAAAAAGTATGTTTTTTTTCTCTGAAATGTAATGGAGTAAAAGTACAAAGTATACAAACCTAATAATACTCGAGTAAAGTACAAATCCCCCAAAACAGTACTTAAGTATTGTAACAAAGTACTCCGTAGTAGTTATAATATCGTATGGTTAGAATAGACTAGTTATAATATTGTATGGTTACTAGACTAGTAGTTATAATATCGTATGGTTAGTATAGACTAGTAGTTATAATATCGTATGGTTAGTAAGTATAGACTAGTAGTTATAATATCGTATGGCTCTGACCAAGAGAAAGTACAAGAATTTGTACCAAATCCGGACATCCACAGTCAAATTACTTTGAAAGAAAATTAGTCTATAACTTTGAATTGGGTGTATGTGAGTATCACAAATAATCGGAAATTAAGCTCTGAATATTTATGAATTATGCAGTGATGTAGTCATCAGAAAAGTAAATAGACTATATATAGTGGTATTTTCTGTGTCAGGAAACCATACCTTTATGGCTGTGTTCACTGTCGTCTCCATGTACACAGTGATTAAACAAGGCTGCACAGATACCATGAAATTAAATTACTTCACGTTTTTCAAGAAAAATAAGGTGGGAACAATAATAAAATAGTTTATTCATTATGTTAAGGGGAAATAAAATGTGAATAGGTAGCACCGGTTAGTTTACTTCCTCTTTGGGTAGAGATGTTTTGACAGTGGCTCAGGAGGTAATCAGTCTGGTAATCAGAAGGTTCCAATTCAATTACCGCTCCTCCCAGGCAGCGTGTCGAAGTGTCCTTGAGCAAGACACTTAACCCCTAATTTCTCCCGATGAGCAGGTTGGCTCCTTGAATGGTTGCCTCCACTGTCAGTGTGTGAATGTGTGAGTGAATGTAAGGAACAAAATTGTAAAGCGCTTTGGATAAAAAGTGCTATATAAAATGCACCATTTAGATGTTTTGACAGTGGAAAGTCATACAACTGTTTGCAGTGCATATGAGAACGATTCTGAACACAAGCACCTGGAGTGGTGAATTTTCCATTTTTAAACAACAGCAAAACTGAAAAAAAAGGGTTTCCTGAAATGAGGCTACAACTCCACAAGAGAGTAGTTTGGGCATGGCGGTGCCCCTCTTTATTTACATACATCAGAACTTGAGCAGGGGCAGAACGCAGCAGAGACTTCGCAGAATCAAATTAACTGAACAAAAGAATCTCAATGTCCTATCGGCCTGACGTCAAATCATAGCCTCTCAGGCCAAGAGCTTCAGCTGAATCACTCCATATACCTTTTTAGAGAGGTGCACGTAGGCTCTGTATGTGGACTCTGCTGGTGGACTCTTTCACCCACGCCAGGACCACAGATACCCGACCCATCATTTTAGCTTTACTCTACACTTCTCCAAACCAAACCTAACCTAACCTAACCTGGGGCGGCAGTGGCTTACGAGGTAGAGCAGTAGTCTCATAATCGGAAGGTTCATGGTTTAGATTCCCACTTCTCCCGAGCAGAGTGTCGAAGTGTCCTTGAGCAAGACACCTAACTGCTCCCGACGAGCAGGTTGGCACCTTGCATGGTTGCCTCCGCCGTCGGTGTGTAAATGTGTGAGTGAATGGATTTACCATTCATGTGGTCAAATGTTCTTCTAACCTTCTTCTATATTTATATTAAAAGAGGTGAATTATAGGTTGTAATTGTGAATCACAAGATAAAGGCTGTATCTAACAAAGTGAAGGAAAAGCAGCAGTAAGGGTGACATACAATATTTTTCTCTCGTCAACACAAAGGATTAGGCATGGAGGATGCTTCAGTCACTGGTACAAACTACTCACTTCTAATCAGTGTTACGCTACTGTACATAACCTCCTTAAATGAGTTCACGTGGAGCTTGAGACGGCTCTGTAGTAGTAGGATATAGACTGTAATTGATCCATCTTAAGCACCGCCTACTTTTCTTGATCCTACAATCACAACGGTTGCTTCTCTCTGACAAACTTTGTGTCATGGGGTTGTACAGGGGACATGCTCGCATGTTGGTGGGAGGGGCTGGCTGTGTAGAGTACTGGTTCCATGGGTGACTAGGACTGTACATTGGAGGTGGTTGGGTGGCTAATCATGGCTCTTACAAGTATATGCCTTATTAGACTGTTAGGATGTACAAACTATGGGTGGGGCGATTAACCGAGTTTCAATTATGGTTTCGTCTTCCCACGACCATGAAAACAAGATATTCGAGATAAAACGATTATTATGCCGCATGCCATGTGGCTCTCATTTTGTCTTGTGTTGTAAATACAACGCACCCTTCCTTCACAGAGGTGCGCTCTGCCCCTCCCCCCAGGCCCAAACAGTAGATTCAACTCATGTTGAGGAGGGAGCCACAGAAAATGTCTCCAGTTATTTTGAAACGTCTTTGGTAAACTTGTAGAAGATGACACAAAGGCAGCCTTTGGTCAGGAATACAGATTCTTAAAACAAATTTGTCGTCATGTGATGTTCTCAAATCAATGAGTAATTGTGTTTGATATATCATGAGTTGCAATATCAATCAAATTAATCATAATTGTGATTTTTGTCATAATCGAACGGCCCTAGTACAAACCCCAGAGGAACGTGCTAAACCTAGAAATGTGCTACAGTACTTGGCAAAGAAAAACGCCCAGTGAATTAGCATTCTGAGCTCAGTATCTGCCCTGAGAGGGCCATGGTAAAACACTCACCGGTTTACTGGGGTAGACATCCGATAGGTGGGCTTTAAGCTTCTCCACTGTCCAGTTCTGGTAACAGTTGATGGTCTGGTCAACATACTTCTGGTTGGGTGCCTTGATGACGAGGATAACGGGACTGTCCACAATGCCTTGATCCATGACTCAAAACCATCTGTCTGCGATGCAAAAGTCACTGTGTGCTGGTGTGCTCTTCTAGGCACAACGGAGTTCTTTGCACATTGTTGCTAGACAATATAATATGGCTTGTACAAAACAACAAGTCTGGCTCTTCCTTCCTCAGAGAACAATGGAATATTATCAAGCAGCAGTCGCAAGGTGGATGGGGATCACGCCCATTATTGTGTCTGAAGTCTGGAGAGAAACGGATATATGACTGTTAAGGAATCATCAATGTATCATGATTCACAGGAACACAAACCTTTCTCAAGATCATATGAGATACTAGCTATTATGCAAGGAGATACAGTGTAGTCCAGAAGTCTTAAGACAGTGAAGGCTGAAGCATTTGTTGTTTGGCTCTGTGCTCCAGCACATTGCATTTAAAACAGAACGGTGACTATGAGGTTGCAGACGTCATTATTGACTGCAAAGGATTTACAACCAAATATGACTACCGCTACTTTATTTAACTTAATTTATTAAAATGTTGGCCCGGCTTTCTACAAAGGGCTACAATTGCTACACTGTTTCACCCGATATGGATGTAAACAGCCTCAAAAGTAAAGCTGTAAATCTTGCACTTGTAGTCAAGTGGTCATTCGTGAAATTATTTTGTCTTTCCCGTTAATAAAGTATTGTACTGTACTGTATTTGCAAATCTGGTATGTCATAAATGTATAGATGTACGTAGCTAGCAGTACTGTCTATCTGTATGTCGTGTGTGTCATATATGATTAATTGAAAATGGGGGACCCTGATGTAAACAAGACGAAAGTCTTTCTCTGGTCTGCATCCCCTTAACAATTGTATGTATTGAGCTGTACTGTACCCATTCTGCAATCTGTTAACGTTTTCAATCAATCAATCAGACCAGTGCCCTTCAATCCACTTGAATGGGACTTAATGGGACTTAGTGGCCTCTCCATCAGAATGCTATGAACACACTATGGGGATATATGTAGTTGACCTCTGTGCGTTATGTTGTCCAGTCCCTGCGGGGTCAAAGAAAATAACGTTAAACAATCAGCCTTCTGTCACTATAATTAAAGTACCGATTAGATTACTTTTTCTGTCCGATTTCTCCATTGACATCCATAGTAAAATTGGACACGAAAACGCACCTATCTGTATTTGCACTTTTAGTGACAGGAGGGTGATGATTTCGGCCTATATTTTCTCTGGACACTCGGTGACTGGATAACAACATTGAGAACATAAAGAGCACCGCATTATATGATGAGGCACTGACGGGTGTTTGTTGACGTGATCGTTTACGTTACTTGCGTGTTGTAGATAACGTCACTCTGAACACTATCACTGTCGGACCGTTTTAGCCAAAAACGGTCATAACAATAAATTACGAAATAATGTTTAACCTTAGTGAGCGACTAGCCACCACATAGCTAACGCAGCATAAGTTGATAGCAAACTTAACGCTAGCTAACTAAAGTTAAAACGTCCTCAGGCAATGTCAAATAAAAGCCGGATAGCCATCATGTACCTACCTTATTTAGCAACAGTTATGTAAATCCCATAAAAGTGTAGTTACACGTCTTTGATCAACATTAATGTCATTGAATCCTAGACCTGTTTTGGTCGCCTCGTTAGCAGCAAAAGATGGAGCAATCAGTGCGGAAATGACGTTAAACTACGTGTGGAACAGCTGATCGGGCAGCGTGAACACTTAAGGCAACCGTCTTGCACTTCCGCGTTTCTCTGATTGGCCGAGCGCCTTCCGCGTTTCTCTGATTGGCCGAGCGCTATGCTCCAGGAGAGAGGAGAGAGGCTGAAAACCCGCCGTTCTTGCCCGACTGATGGGAGCCGAATCCCGGATCCGATTTGTCTGATGAATACCCGCAAAACATGGAGGTCCCAAACGCATGGAAGTATTGATTGCGCCGTAACGAATCATTAAAAAAGCTACCGTTAACTGGAATATGTTGTGCCTTTACACATATGTTGGATTATGTAATTGGTTTGTCATGACAAACAAATAAAAAAATCGCGATTTACCGGTGGCTACAACAACACACTTTGCGCTCGGCCAATCAGAGAAATGCGGAAGTGCAAGTTGGTTGCCTTAAGTGTTCACGCGTCCCAAACGCATGGAAGTATTGATTGCGCCGTAACGAATCATTAAAAAAAGATACCGTTAACTGGAATATGTTGTGCCTTTACACATATGTTGGATTATGTAATTGGTTTGTCATGACAAACAAATTAAAAAAATTGCGATTTACCGGTGGCTACAACAACACACTTTGCGCTCGGCCAATCAGAGAAACGCGGAGGTGCAAGTTGGTTGCCTTAAGTGCATGGAAGTATTGATTGCGCCGTAACGAATCATTAAAAAAAGATACCGTTAACTGGAATATGTTGTGCCTTTACTTTACACATATGTTGGATTATGTAATTGGTTTGTCATGACAAACAAATAAAAAAAATCGCGATTTACCGGTGGCTACAACAACACACTTTGCGCTCGGCCAATCAGAGAAACGCGGAAGTGCAAGTTGGTTGCCTTAAGTGTTCACGCGATCGGGCAGCTGATTCCAACCAATAGTGTTCTCTATAGATATCTATGATTCCAACTGCGTTATTTTTTTCGTCGCCGCAAACTGCTCTCTGATTGGCCACTGACGTTTCCAACTCTTTGGCAACCACCGCAACACTTCCGGTATTTGAGCTCATAGGAGAGAGGCGTGATTTTTTTCCCGTAGCCTCTGTTTGCGAATACGCTCTCTGATTGGCTAGACCGCGTACAGGGAAGAAGAAAATACCCTCTCTGACTGGTTTAGCTCCGAAGGAACTCTTTCGCCTTGTACATATATTCTCTGCTTCGAAGTGGTTATGCTTAAATTCTATGCTACAGGCGCGACAGGCGTGACAGGCGCGCTCCTCTTCCCAGCGCCGTGCCTCGCGTTTATGAGCTCTCGGCGGCAGCGTTTTTGGGCGGAGCGCTCCCAGCGCATAATGGCACGGGCACACTGAACGCACACGAATTTCATGCACGGGTTCCGCGCGGGATCGCGCGCCTGGCCAGGCACACCTCCAACTTATATAAGGCGCGGAAGCGCACAGAGGAAAGCACATTTACATTGGGACAGCTGTAAATGCCTAGTCTATATGCAAAGTCAGTCCCCGTTTGAAGATTTTTTTAAGATTTCCAGTTCCAGTGTTCTATTGTCCATTTTGTATGTATAACCTGTTATTATATAAATAATTAGTATGTCATTTTAGAATGATGATCAGTGTGATCAGTGTGATCTAATCTACGAATTCCAATCTGGCTTCAGAACATCCCACTCCACTGACACATGCCTTCTATATTTAAACGACCACATCAAACAAGAGGTGGACGCGGGAAAATACTGCGGCATGGTCATGCTGGACCCAGGGGTGTAGCTCCAGATTCTGGGCCCCATGAAAGAATGTATTTGTAGGCCCCCAGTGTATGCGAGCGCGCGTAAGCGCGCGACCGAATTTTTTTTGGCCATTTTTTTATTGATGAAAACGCATAATATGGTTTTTACCTATACATTCGGATCAGCAGTTCAGCACCTGCACTGTTGGTGGGTGAGCCTAGTAAAGGATGTCGCATTGCGTTCATCTTCAATGAATGGACCAATGCAATAGTCTACCAAAGCCCCCCCTCTCTCTCTATATATCTCACACACACACACACACACACACACACACACACACACACACACACACACACACACACACACACACACACACACACACACACACACACACACACACACACACACACACACACACAAACATAGTATCAATGAGAGCATCAATAATACACCTGAGTGATGTCTAGTAAAAAAAAAAAAAAAAAAATTTTGGGGCCCCCCCTCAGTGCTGGGCCCTTGGAATCATCCTAAACTACCCCCCCCAGCTACGCCCCTGGCTGGACCTACAAAAGGCCTTCGACACTGTCAATCACACCATTCTGATTGACAAGCTAAAAGCAATTGGTTTTGATAGTCTATCAGTGAGCTGGATGCAATCCTACCTGGAGGGGAGAGAGCAGATGGTGGAGGTAAACGGTACCCTATCCCCCCCCCTCACAGTAAGCTGTGGTGTTCCACAAGGAAGCATACTAGGTCCGCTACTGTTCCTAATTTATGCAAATGACATGTCGTCAGCTTGTGACTGCAACTTGTTCCTGTTTGCGGACGACTCAGCCCTGCTGGTCTCTGACAAGAGTTACAGGTTGAAAACACCCTCAGCTCAGAACTAGGCAAAATCTGCATATGGCTCGCTGATAACAAACTATCATTACACATGGGCAAAACAGAGTCCATTCTCTTCGGTTCAAATAACAAACTCAGCAAGACCGACGGCTTCTCAGTTACAGTGGGTGACAATATTACCTGGGTTCCATCCTAGAGGCAAATCTTTCCTGTGACAAAATGGCATCCAATGTAATAAAAAAAGTCAACCAACGAACTCGATTCTTGTACCGGATCTCCTCACTGGTAAACAAGAATACCCTGAAGACTCTGGCAGGAGCACTCATTCAAGGGTACTACGACTATGCTTGCACCTCATGGTACCAAAGCACCTCAAAGGCGCTAAAAACAAAATTACAAACATCTCAAAACAAACTGGTCAGACTACTGCTTGACCTTACTCCTAGAACCCACCTCACCCCTGCCCACTTTGACAACTTAGGATGGCTTAGAGTAGACGACAGAGTACAGCAACTTGCAATGGGCCTGGTCTACAAGATACACTACACGACCAAGGTACCCATGTACATGTCAAAATACTTCCCAAAGGTCAGTGAATACCACGATCACAACACCAGAGGGAGCTCCACAAATTATGTTAAACCCAGATTCGGCTCAAACAAGGGACTAAACACGTTTCGCAATTATGCCACATCAATGTGGAACGCCCTACCCAAAGCTGTAAAGGAATGTGAATCACTACCCACTTTCAAAAACACTCTCAAAAAACACCTACGGGAGACTGCAATTCGAAACTGACCCCTGTAAATGTCCTAACACAACCCCCTCCAATGTACAGTAAATTACCAAGTCTTGTCAATATTCCAATGTACAGTTTTGTTTGTACAGTTGTACAGTGTCCCCCACCCACCCACCCCTCCTACCCAACCCCCCCCCCCCCCCCCGACTCCTACCCAACCCCCCCCCACCCACCCAACCACCTCCAATGTACAGTCCCCCCCCCCCCCACACCTACCCAATCCAATGTACAGTTTCTACGGCAAATGTATATACTTTTTTTTTCTGGGCTCTCTTTGTATCACAAACAGTACTGTATTTACAAATATGGTATGTCATAAATATATAGATGTAGCAGTACTGTCTATCTGTATGTCATGTATGTCATAAATGTTACGATGAATTGAAAATGGGGGACCCTGATGTAAACAAGACGAAAGTCTTTCTCTGGTCTGCATCCCCTTAACAATTGTATGTATTGAGCTGTACTGTACTGTACCCATTCTGCAATCTGTTAATAAAGTTTTCAATCAATCAATCAATCAAAGACTGTACTCCTGAAAGAGCAGCGTGGAGCCCCAGCAGCAGCAAGAGCTCTATCTCTCTCCCCCTCTCTCTCTCTCTCCCTCTCTCACTCTCTCTCTCTCTCTCTCCCTCTCTCGCTCTCTCTCCCTCTCTCTCGCTCTCTCTCTATCTCCCCCCCTCTTTCCCCCCCCCCCTCCCTCTCTCTGTCGGGACAGACAGACAACCAGATATAGACAGATAGACAAACAAACAAACAAACAGACAGACAGACAGACAGCCAGCCAGACAGACAGGCAACCAGATATGACACATAGACAAACAAACAGACAGACAGACAGACAGACAGACAGACAGACAGGGCGGGGTTATGGTTTATTTGCATTGGGAAAGATACAGACACATTAGCTGGTTGAACAACATCTATTGAAAGATAGAGAGAAAACGAGAGAGAAAGAGAGAAAGAAAGGCAGGGAGAATAAAGAGAGAGAGAAAAAGAGAGAGGCAGCCGCCCGTCCGTCCGTCCGTGTTCATTCGTGTGCAGTGTGCCCGAGCCGTAACGGCCCTATCACACAGCACACAAATGAACACGGACGGACGGACGTGCGGCTGCCGCTTCACTTCCGCTCCCATGTTAATGGACGCTACTGTGCACACTGGCCGCAAGGGGGAGCACGCCTTGCGGGCGGCTCCCGGGCGGCAAGCTATCTTTTCCGCTTCAATCGGATTCGAGGCGGCGCGGGAGGCGTGCGCCATGCGATTGATTGGTTGATTGATTGGAAATTTTATTAACAGATTGCAGAATGGGTACAATACAGTCAGTGTGCGATCCATAGCAAGATCTTTGGGTGAGCCCGCGTCGGGGGGGGGTGGGGGGGGGGGTGCGCGGCGCGCGCGCCTCTCAGCCAGGAGTGCTCAGGACAACTCACTTACCGTCCGGCCGTCTGGACGGGGCTTCCACAGCACATTCCATGATAAAAAAAAAAATCTATTTAGTTAGATAGAGATGATTATCTCTCAGACTCCTGACTTACCCCCATCTCCAGCTTCTTCGGCGCCGGCACCGTCACCGATCATTGTAATATTAATAATAGTCCCCACGGCCACCGGAGCAGCACCAGCCGCAGGTGTAATTGCGCCTGTAGATGATCCGATTCCCGCCTCCTGCTGCTCTGTCAGCTTCACTGTCTTCGTGAAACCAAAATTGGTTAGGCTTACTTGTTTTCGTTTAGACATTTTACTGGCTGTCAAAACGATCACTGTCTGTGTCAACAAGTAACAGCCACAGCACAGGTTACATACGGGTCAAGTTTGATGTGTGCCGACAGTGCCGTGCAGGCTGTAGCGCCGCCGCGCACCGAATGGTAATTGCAAGAATAGCATGCATGTTGCCATATTACGTGTGAATTAGTGCGCAAATCATTAATCATACATCCAAAATAGCATACGTTTATTATTATACACGATGATGATACAGAAAATTACAGAAAAATGAGAAATGCATGGCAAAAGTAGCATTTATTTTCAGTAATTTAGAGACCCCCCAAAAAATCGCAAATCAAGTTTGCAGGGGAGCTGATGTCTGATCTAGGGGAGCTATAGCTCCCTGGGCTCCCCTCCTGGATCGCACCCTGAATACAGTACAGCTCTCTCTTTTTCTCTCTCTTTATTCTCCCTGCCTTTCTTTCTTTCTCTCTCTCCAGTCTTTATCTCCCCCTCTCTTTCTTTCTTTCTTTCTCGTTTTCTCTCTAGAGAGAGAGAGAGAGAGAGAGAGAGAGAGAGAGAGAGAGAGAGAGAGAGAGCTTGTGCTGCTGGTTCAGGGCTCCGCGCTGCAGCGCGCTCTGAAGTCGGCAGTGTGTCTGGCCAGGCGCGCGATCCCGCTAGGAACCTGTGCGTGAAATTAGTTCGCGTTGTATGTGCCCGAGCTGTAAAGTTGAAACTAGTTAAACTTTTGGAAAGGAGCGTGCTCATCAAGGTAATCAACATTGAGGAAGGGGCAGAGCCGCG
Source organism: Notolepis coatsorum (assembly GCF_963971535.1). Lineage (NCBI taxonomy): Eukaryota > Metazoa > Chordata > Actinopteri > Aulopiformes > Paralepididae > Notolepis > Notolepis coatsorum. Next base: position 43,714,436 of record NC_140168.1, on the reverse strand, counting down.
GCAGTCGTGAGACCCAGGAAAACGCTCTGAGCTTTTTTTCCCTTTTCAAAGTGGTCCGCCTTGAAAAAATCGTCCGCTATGGACACAAGCCCTAAGGCATTCTTTCGAAGTGGTTATGCTTAGGGCTTGTGTCCATAGCGGACGTTTTTTAAAGGCGGACCGCTTTGAAAAAAAGGAAAAAAAAGCTCAGAGCGTTTTCCTGGGTCTCGCGACTGCCGCGGCTCCGCCCCTTCCTCGATGTTGATTACCTTGATGAGCTCGCTCCTTTCCAAAAGTTTAACTAGTTTCAACTTTATGCGCTGAGAGCGCTCCGCCCAAAAATGCTGCCGCCGAGAGCTCATAAACGCGAGGCGCGGCGCTGGGAAGAGGAGCGCGCCTGTCGCGCCTGTAGCATAGAAATGAATGACAGGAAGGAGCTGACAACTCATAAAACGTCCGCTATGGACACAAGCCCTTAGGCATTCCTTCGAAGTGGTTATGCTTAGGCATTCTTTCAAAGTGGTTATGCTTAGGCATTCTTTCGAAGTGGTTATGCTTATGTAGCAGGGTGGATTATCCCTGCTTTGTGGGAACGGTTGCTGGCAGTCACAAGGTAGCTGGACACAGTAGAGCTCCGTCTGACTGCACCCTCGTCTTTGGGCCTGGAGCGTCAAACTGGGGCCCGGTAGTGGGAGTGAATGGGGCCCGGGATTTACCAACCTGGTCTGGTACTTTGGTCTTCCTCGCCCCTCCGGGCGGTCAGCAGTACTCCCCAACTCGCTCTCACTTCCCTGATTACCTCCGTTAACCCTCCCACACCTAGTGACTGATATGCATAAATAGCTTCGTTCCTCCCGCAAGCAGTACCCTCCCTTGATGACCACTAGAAACCTTACAATGAAAAGGGGAGAGTTGGGTAGGAAGGGGTTAATTGTAGTAATGTTACCCACACCAAAATGGTTAATGCTGGGCACAGGAATGGACACGCACACAGAATCCCATCTAATGTTTAATATTAGTTGTACTGTTCAGTTACAATGATTTAATAGGAGTGGTCGAATGGACTGAAGTCCTACTATAGCTCTGTGTGTGACCCAATACCTTATAAACACGTATATTATACACCCACCTCTGGGTTAGTATCAGGGATAATATACTTCAATGTGTTTGACTTATCACCCACGTCTGGGTCAGTACCATGTGTAATACCTCTATCAGGCTTTAATTATATGGCAAGACTAATACCTCTCCAAGGCTTTACTTAGGATGCACCAGGTCTGTAACCTCACCACAGGGAAAGGGTTAATTAAATGGGAAAATATTATTAAAGAACAAACACGTTATCACACTCAAAGAAAATGAAAAGGTGGGCCCACTGTACCAGAACAAAAGTCCTATGCTAATGCCGGCATGTAATGTTGATGGGGTACCCCTATGAACTGTAGTTAGCAACCATTAGCTTCGCCCGCAGGCCGCACCACACTGTGTACTGTGTAATAGATCCGGAGCATTGATGCTCGATTGTACTCAACCAAAATGGCGGCCTCGCCGTGCCACCACCGTCCAGGTAGCAAGATGGCGTCGAACGCTCTTGTCGCGGGCGCTAGCAAGCGGGGCTGGAGCAGAGGGGCAGTAGCTGGCTGAGAGCGTGTGCTGGGTGATGGCGACCTCTGCTGGACGGAAGAACTCCTGTGCTTGGCTGTTGACCGCCGGTGCAGAGCAGACGTTGACACGCCGGTGAAAGCTGGTTGTTGTCGGCCGGCGCTGAGTCGACGCGCATCCATACACTTGCCCTACCTTACACTGAAGCTACTCTCTGGGTCCCCAAACAGCCCTCCTGCTAGCCGTGATATATAATGGCGCAGGGTCTCTCTAAGCACCGGTCCTCTTCAAGCCACGCTGGCGGGACACCTCACTAGAGGGAATATCTTTAACTTAAGCCACACTTGGCTATACCGCATTTCTTCTAGGATAACTCGTTATATCACTAGGGTTATTCCGTGGAGAAAACATGCAACGCTCCACTACGGTTACTTTTCTATAATAACCCGTAATATACTCAAGTTCAATATGTTCGCCCGTGTGTCCACACCACGGGGGCTCTGTCTAGACACGTCTGATCACATCAACGTCCACACTCGAAGAGGCTCGTCTTCCCTCTTCCGCCTCCATTCACTTGCTTCCCCGGCTCTCTCGTACACTCTCTGCCTGCCACCGCCCCCTGCTGGTACCGCCAACTAGTCACACAGGGAAAAGGATGGTAGAATATGATCCAGTAATACTGTTTATAATCTATATTCCAGCCGGTAGAAGAAGGAGGAGCCTGCGTCATTGTTCGAGGGAATATTAATGGAAACTAATTAGTATGTCTTGGTGCACCAGGGGAGATAAAAGGCAAGTCAGCACTTCTGAATAATAGCCATATTTTCAGGGTGCTACATTTCCCCCCACTTTGAACTTGCTAAGTCCTCTGCAAGTTAACTCAATGAAACACCAACCAACGCATGTGTAGCTAAGGGGCTAACCCGGACTGTATTAAAGATTGTTTAGATTAAACCACTACTAAAGAATATTAATAGCCAGACAGTATAGTTAGACAAAATGGCGGACACTCAATTGACTGCGCGGGGACAGGGATACCTGGTTAATAAGCATTTTAATAGTCATAGCAACATACATATCAGTTATCACGGTTCTCCTTTAATAATAGAATGTCAGGGTATCAAAGTCAGCGGTAATGAATAGTTCCTAGGTTACGGATACTCGACCGGAGCTCTGCAGGGAATGAGACGAAACGAGGCGATACTGGGAAAAGCAAATGGTAGCTGGAGACGATGGTTTCCCTCTGGAGCTCCAAGCTCCGGAGGAACTGTAGACCGGTCGGATAATCCTGTCGCCGCTGGAAGAAAGGGGTCTCGTACGGAACCGGTCCTTGTAATCCTAGCGCCCGATGGCAGGGTTAATAGCTATTAATCCAAAAGCATAGATGGTAGCTAGCTAGCTTCGTTTGTACTGGAAGCTAACCCGCAGACGGTCTCCAATGAGTAGGTATATCCAAACGGCGCTGGGTTTAACTATAAGTCTCTCCACTTTACTTCGCTTACACGAGTCACTATACTGTGCCAATAATGGCTCTACAATATTATAGTCGTATCTAAGTAGCCATTAGCTCTCTGTAACGATACACTGCTTGTAGGTCTGTGTACAACTGTACCGGACGTATCACACTCTCGCTCTGCTACTTCTCCTGTTATGTTACTGCCGCAGCGGCTGCTTGCACCGTCTACAATATATATACTCAAACTGATCCCTATGGGGCTCAGCCGATTCACCTGTACAGAATCAATGCGCTTGCTCTGGGCTAGTCTGAACGTGTCTGAATATGTCTAGAAACCATGTCTAGGGGGCGTGTCTCTGGCGCCTACAACGTCAAGGATGGGACCCAATGAGGCGAGCGAATAATACTATTATGCAAACAGATGGCGTAAAGATATATATCTTATATATATAAACAATATACAAGTTATACAAAATAATAAACGCAGACTTTCAGTGTTAATCTGGACCTTCAGAACAGCATGCATAAAAACGGTCCTGAGACCAACAGTTTCACACATAGATCGACAATCACACATTATGCTAACAGTTTCACACACTCCTTCATGAGTTGGACACACTGTTCAACAAACACACTCTTGAGCACGTAGTCCTGGCGATACCGAGCGGGTAGCCGACCTCTGGTGCTCCTCTGGGGCCGGGTGGGTTCCACTTCCCCCACCTCCGACTCCGTGTCGGATTCTTCTGTGCCCGTTGGCGGGTCATGGACCACCGCCTCGCCCTCCAGGGCCATCGGTGGACCGCAGGGGCGTCCCGCAGGGGCCCGGGGTGGTTACACGCCCTAGGATGCGGTTCCCGCCGGTGCCCGAAAGCACCTCCGATGTCTGATTCGGACGAGCTCCGCGGTGCCACCGGGATCGGTCGAGGGGCCCTCGCCCGCACTTCTGGGTCAGAGGCCGGGAAGGGACAGGTCTTGAGCTGGTCTCGATGCACGGTCCTTTCTGGACCCCCTGCTTCGGGCCTGACCGTGAACACAGGCGTCCCTTCGTGGCTCTGCTTAACCACCACATAAGTCGTAGGCTCCCACTTGACCTGTATCTTATTACGGCCCCGGATTCGGTGGTCGCGTATCAGGACCCGGTCTCCGGCCCGCAAGAGTGCGCCTCTGCTCTTGCGGTCGTAAATCCTCTTGCGTCGATGAGACGCATGCTTCGCCGTGGCCTCGGCGGCTTCCGCAGTGGCTTTTAGTCGCTCGTGGTGCCCCTGCACCCACTCGTCCAGGTCCTCCGCCCCTTCGTCAAGACCACCCGCATTTCATTGTATACTTGTATGCCGTGACAAATAAAACTCTTGACTTGACGTCTCTGCCCCCCAGGACATCCCGGGGCATCCTAGCGTCCCTCCCGAAGAGCAGGTAGAAGGGAGAGTAGAGGAGTGCATGTGGCAGTTGTACGTAAGTACCAACTCGGGTAGGTGCTCCTTCCAGTCCCGCTTCTTCTCTGCGGGCAGACTACGCAGCATGTCATGCATCGTCCGATTGAACCTCTCACATTGCCCATTCCCCTGGGGATGGTAAGGCGTGGTGCGGCTTTTTGAAATTCCGTACAGTCGGCAGAGCTCCTTGATGACGCTCAACTCGAAATTTCGCCCTTGATCGGCATGGAGTCGGGCAGGACAACCGTAGTACACGAACCAGTACTTGATGATGGCGGCGGCGGTGGTCTTCGCAGTCTGGTCTTTGGTTGGTACGGCAATAGTGAATCTGGTGAACATATCGGTCAGCACCAGTACGTTCTCGTAGCCTCCCGCCGACCTTTCCAACACGGTGAAGTCCATGGCCAGGACCTCCATGGGTGCCGTCACGTTAGTGCAGGTCATCTGGGCCTGGGCTTTAGGGAACACATCACAGGCTAATGCACATCGCTTGCATTGCTGCACCCATTTCTTCACCTCTTCTGCCATTCTGATCCAGTAATAACCTCGCCTCATCAGATCCACCGTCCCTCGTCCCCCGTAGTGTCCCCCATCTTCGTGCTGGGTCTCGTAGATCCTCCGTCGCAGGGCTGTGGGCACCACCAGCTGGAGAACTTCCTCCCCGTCGCGGGGGTCGCTGACGCGCCGAAACAGTACTTGTTGGTGCAGACAGAACCGCTCCCACTGCCCGTATAACTTGCGGAGTTTCGGGTCTCCTTCTTTCAGCTGTACTTTAGTGGGAGGGACCCCCTGCGTCACCGCTCGCCACACCGGACCGCCTGTAGCTGTTCCGCAACGTTGCTATTTCCGGGGTAGGCCTGATTGGCCCCGACAGGCACGTGACCCGCCGCGGCCATGCCCCGCGGCAGCCTCAGGACGCGGCAACGAGGCTGCTGTGGTTCACAGGCGCTTTCCGCCTTCAACGCCGCCCGCAGCATTAGGAAGGAGTTTGCGGCGCCTTTCACATCGCAGTCATCAGTCATAATAATCGCGCCGCAGTCGGCAGTCATGCAATCATTTATCATTTAACATTTGAAAGGCATACATTGTTGTATGAAATAAAATAGTATAGAGACATATGTACAGCGTCGCGCCGCAGTCGGCAGTCATGCAATCATTTATCATTTAACATTTGAAAGGCATACATTGTTGTATGAAATAAAATAGTATAGAGACATATGTACAGCGTCGCGCCGCAGTCGGCAGTCATGCAATCATTTATCATTTAACATTTGAAAGGCATACATTGTTGTATGAAATAAAATAGCGGGGAGAATATGCTCACGCGAGCGGCATCGCTGAGCTCTGGTGACGGTCTTATTGGGGCTTATGCCGAGAACAGCAGTAACACAACATTGCAACTGTTGTGTTACTGCTTTCTGACCGAATTAGTCATTCATTTGTAGCTATAAAGACATATTCATAATCCAACATATGTGTAAAGAAACAACATATTCCGATTGGAAGGACTCCCAGCTCCTTCCTGCTCGCGTCTCACAGGGCTGAGCTGTGCACGGCTTTAGTCTCACTCGAGTGAGGAGGAGCGGAACTTCGGAAGACCGCTGGTTCTCCAACATACAGCGGTGTGCTCTTCAGAATGTACCGGGAGAAACGTTTACTGTACCCCGCAGACATAATAAGCATATAAGCAGTGCTTACTAACGTTATTAGTTACGTTATTTCTGACCGAATTAGTCATTCATTTGTCTAGCACAGTCTCTAACAGTGTAACAGTAAGAAGCATTTTGGATAAAAGTATTCTGTACTTCTGTATGACAACAATGTATGCCTTTCAAATGTTAAATGATTAAATGATACACAGCGAAATCTACGCTCTCGCCTCTCATCCTGCTTTCGCCAACGGCAGTGATGTGAAAGGCGAAGCGAACTCCAGCAGTAGCGCGCTTGCCGCTGGGGCTGCCGCGGGGCGTGGCCGCGGCGGGTCACGTGCCTGTCGGGGCCAATCAGGCCTACCCCGGAAATAGCAACGGTTGCGGAACAGCTACAGGCCACCGGACCCAACTTGGGGTCGTCTGCCTGAAGTTGCCGCATTTCCGCCCAGTCATATCCGCTGTTCCCCTTCTGTGCCGCTATCTGTCGTGCGCTGACACTCGGGACCTCCCGCGTCTCTGTCGGTCTCCCGGGGCCCAGCAGGGCTCGTACTTCCTCCGCTGGGACCACGACGTAGCCATCGCGGGCGACTGGGGCGGGGACGGACAATGGAGCGGTCCGTTCCTGGAGACCCTGATGGGTGTGGGTGCCGGTCGCGGGTATCGTTAGGAAGTCTTTCTCGGTGTCTTCCACTTCAGGTTCTGATCGCATCGGCATGCGAGACAGGGCGTCTGCGTTTTGGTTGAGTCGACCAGGTTTGTAGTGCACCACGAAGTCGTACTCCGCAAGCTGAGCGTTCCAGCGCTGCTCCACTGCTCCCAGGTTGGCTGTGCCGAGGTGCCTCAGCGGGTTGTGGTCGGTGATCACGGTGAACTGGGCGTACATCAAGAGGTCTCTGAACTTCTCAGTGACCGCCCACTTCAGGGCGAGGAGTTCCAGCTTGAACGCACTATAATTTTGGTCATTCCTTTCGGACCCACGCAGGCCTCGGCTCGCAAAGGCGATGACACGCTCCATGCCCTCTTGTTTCTGACTTAGTACCGCTCCCAGTCCCAAGTAACTCCCGTCTGTGGTCACTATGAAGGGGAGCTGGAGGTCGGGGTAGGCCAGCACCGGGGGTGTCAAGAGGCACTTCCGCAGATGGTCGAAGGCCGTCTGACACTGCAGAGTCCACTTGAAGGCCTCGGGCCGGCCTTTGGCGAACCCCTTTTTTTCTTTCCCCATCAGGGCGTGCAGTGGCTGGGCCACCTGGGCAAAGCGGGGCACGAACCGCCGATAATAGGACAGGAACCCGATCACCTGCCTCACTTCCTTCGCTGAGCGTGGTGCCGGCCAGTCCTCCAACGCCTTCACTTTGTCGGTGTCGACCTGTATGCCTGCTGCGGAGACGATGTGTCCCAGGAACTTGACTTCGGTCTTCAGAAGGAAGCACTTCCGGGGCTTGAGTTTGAGCCCATGCTCCCGAAGCCGTCCAAACACCAGGTCCAACTTCTGACAGTGGCTCTCGAAGTCACTGGCGAACACCAAGACGTCGTCTAGATAGACGAGTAGGACGTCGAAGGCCAGGTCTCCCAGCACGGCGGTCATCAACCGCTGGAATGTCGCTGGTGCGTTACACAGCCCAAAGGGCATACGGGTCCACTGGTAGAGGCCGAAGGGCGTCGTGATGGCCGTCTTCTCTTGGTCTTCTTCTTTCACCGCCACCTGGAAGTAGCCGGCGGTGAGATCGAGCGAGGAGAAGATCTTGGCCTGCCCCAAGGCGTCTAGGGACTCCTCGATGCGAGGTAGGGGGTACGCATCCCGGTGCGTCACGTTATTTAGGCGGCGGTAGTCGCAGCAGAACCGCACGGAGCCGTCCTTCTTTATGACGATCACGGCTGGTGACGCCCACGGACTGCAGCTCTCTACCAGGACACCCTGGTCCACCAGGTCTTGTACGTGCCGATTTACTTCTTGGAACACGTGGGGCGGTATTCGGCGGTGTCGTTGCTTGACCGGGTGTGCGTCACCGGTGGGGACGTAGTGAGTGACCGTGGTTGTGTAACCATAGTCCCCTTCGTCTACGGAGAACACCGCCTTGTGTTTCTCCAACACTTGATTTAGCCGGCTCACTTGGGCCGGTGTGAGATCCTGCAGGTTCGCCTGTACGGCCACGTCGAGCCCTCGGGTCCTCCCGTACAGCTCCACCTCTGGCGGGCTGTCTTGAGTCTCAATCGCCGTCACTCGGACGCCTCCGTCTACTTCTTCCACGGTCACCCTCTCTTTAGGCCGTACCTGACGGGGGCAGTGGAGCTCCGCCAGCCTGGACCGGGGTCTGAGCACCATCTCGACGCTGGTCGGGTTCAACACCCGCACAGGCATTCTTCCCTGTCGGGCGTATGCCACCACGTTCGCCACCAGTAGTCTGGGGGGCAGGTTGGCACTCGGCGTGTTCTCTAGCATCACGGGACGCCGCATCCCCACCATCGTCTCACAGCGGCCTGAGACGATCACTTCGCTGTGTGGGGGAATGACCACCGGCTCTCTGCCGGCCACCTTGACGTACCCCATTCTTCCCGGGGCGGTACACTCTCGGGCTTCTTGGGCCATGGCGGCGACCACACGGCGGATGGCGATGCTTCTAGCGTCGACCCGTCTTCGGCTCGCCGGGCGCATCCCCTTGATCCCCTTGAACAGGCCGTCTACCCCGCCGAGCACATTCATGCCCAGAAGTCCCTGGACGGCGTCTCCTGGGACCACTCGGGCGGGATCGTCTTTTAGTATGAATATGCATTTCCCCGTAAATGTCATATCTAGGCACTTCACCTCGGCGTAGAGACACCCCACTATGGGGATCTTCAACCCGTTGGCGGCGATGAGGGTGATCCAGTTGGAGGGGGTCAACCTCGACCGTGGGAAGTGTCTTCGGAAGTGGCTTTCTTTCATGGTGGTGACTTCGGCGCCGGTGTCAAAGAGGCAGCGGGTCTCGACCCCGTCGATCTGGACGTCTAGGGTGAGGCATTCCCCGTGCACGTCTTGCGTCTCGGTGCCCTCCGCGGCCGAGTCGGCGACTCTGGTTACGACGGCGTCGACTGCCCTTCGGGGTCCGGGTCGGTACCCTGACGGGCCCGGAGCTTCGGGGGTGGGAGCAGAGGCTGGGTGTGGCTCGCTGGCGGGGCGGGGGCAATCCCTGCTGATGTGGCCCGGCTGATTGCAGGCATAGCAAATCAGCCTGCCCTCTTCGTCCCGGCGGGGCGGTTCCCGCTTAGCGGCAGGCGCGTCGTCTCGGCGTCGCCGTCCGGGGCCGTCTCTCGGGGTCGCGTCTTGCGCCTGCTGGAATGCCTGGAAGAGTTGCTCCTGCCCTGCGAAGAGCTGCTTAATAGCTTCCTGTATTGCGTCTCCGCTCAGCGGGGCCTCTCGTCCCTCCGCGGCCGCGGCGTGGACCAGGGCCCAAGCGCCACCCCTAGTGGGGGGCGGGACCATCTCCTCTTCGGACCAGTCTATCGCCGCCACCATCAATTCGAGAAACGTCCGCTCCCCGTCCTCCTTTACGTACTTCCTCATCTCCCGTCGCAGCATCCCATCCCTCAGGCCTAGCACGAACTGCTCCTGCAGCCGGGCGGCAGGATCCGCGACTCGTCGGGGGTCTCGGCCCTGTATGCGACGCATCCGCTCTTGTAGGTCGTAAGCAAACTCCCTCACGGTCTCGCCATCTATTTGTCGGCGGTCGAGGAACTCTAACAGGCGGACACTGACCGGGGTCTTGTCTCCATACGTCTCCTGCAGCAATCGGAACACGGCGTCCGGCTCCGGGGCGGTCCCCTCTATCACGAAGCGCACCGTCCGTTTAGCCTCGCCTTTTAGATGCTGTTGTACGAACTCCGCCTGTTCGTCGCCGGGCACTCTGCTGGTCCGGAAATGTGCTTTCATGTCTCAGATCCAGTCCTCCACCGGCGGCTCTCCTCTCTCTTTTCCCCCTCTGAACTCGCTGCACTTTCGGTCCTGGACATACACGGTCGAGGGGCCCGCGCGGGATTCGCGGTCTTCCCCGTCGAGGGCGGCTTGGGTCTTTTCCAGGGCCAGCGCCTGTCGGTCCAGGAGGCCGGCTTGTGTGTGGGCTCTGTTCGCCAGGGCCTTCACTTGTGCTGTCAATTCCTCCATGGTTTCGGCCTCCTCCTTCTTTACCTCGGTGGCGGCGTCCTGGCCGTCTCGTTGCTCTTTTAGGGCCGCCTGGGTGTAGCGCTTCTCTTGGAGTGCCTGTTCGGTCATCTCCTTCATCGCTTCGGCTTGCTGCGTCAGTAGTGCCGCCTGCGCCCGACACTCCTCCTGCAGCTCCTCCAACTTCGCCGCCTTCTCCTGCGCGGCGTGGGTCTCCTCTTTCTTTACCTCGTTGGCGGCGTCCCGGCCCTCTCGTAGCTCCTGTAGGGCCGCCTGAGTGTAGTGCTTCTCCTGGAGTGCCTGTTCGGTCAACTCCTTCATCGCTGCGGCTTGCTGCTTTAGTAGTGCCGCCTGAGTCCGACACTCCTCCTGCAGCCCCTCAAACTTCGCCGCCATCTCCTCGGACATCGTGGGTCTCTCTACGGGTCCCGGTCAAGGGAGTAAGTTAGGATGTTGATCCTGTTCGTGACGCCAAATGTAGCAGGGTGGATTATCCCTGCTTTGTGGGAACGGTTGCTGGCAGTCACAAGGTAGCTGGACACAGTAGAGCTCCGTCTGACTGCACCCTCGTCTTTGGGCCTGGAGCGTCAAACTGGGGCCCGGTAGTGGGAGTGAATGGGGCCCGGGATTTACCAACCTGGTCTGGTACTCCGGTCTTCCTCGCCTCTCCGGGGCGGTCAGCAGTACTCCCCAACTCGCTCTCACTTCCCTGATCACCTCCGTTAACCCTCCCACACCTAGTGACTGATATGCATAAATAGCTTCGTTCCTCCCGCAAGCAGTACCCTCCCTTGATGACCACTAGAAACCTTACAATGAAAAGGGGAGAGTTGGGTAGGAAGGGGTTAATTGTAGTAACGTTACCCACACCAAAATGGTTAATGCTGGGCACAGGAATGGACACGCACACAGAATCCCATCTAATGTTTAATATTAGTTGTACTGTTCAGTTACAATGATTTAATAGGAGTGGTCGAATGGACTGAAGTCCTACTATAGCTCCGTGTGTGACCCAATACCTTATAAACATGTATATTATACACCCACCTCTGGGATAGTATCAGGGATAATATACTTCAATGTGTTTGACTTATCACCCACGTCTGGGTCAGTACCATGTGTAATACCTCTATCAGGCTTTAATTATATGGCAAGACTAATACCTCTCCAAGGCTTTACTTAGGATGCACCAGGTCTGTAACCTCCCCACAAGGTTGAGTATGTGACAAATAATCTTTAATCTGATTTTTGTATTTGATTCATTGTGTTCATAGACTCACACAGAAGCTGCATAGCTTTGTCTTTAAGATTTTCTTTATTTTAGAAACAAAAAGAAACACAAAATAAAAACATTAAAGAAACAAGGTTCTTGACCTGGCATATCGTGCAGCGAGGGGAACGGCTCCCTCCTATCTCTGGTCAATGGTCTTTAACTACACACCCTCTACACTCCTCTACGCTCTGCATCTTCTGGCCGCCTCAGACCCACTCCTATCTGGCTCCTGGGGGTTCATCAAAGCAAAGCAGGTTATTCTCAGTCCTTGCTCCACAATGGTGGAACGAACTTCCCACCACAGTCAGGACAGCTGAAACCCAGCCAATTTACCACTGTTGACTAATAACACACTAATAACACACTAATAACACACCTCTGCCCCGCAGACACATTCTCCACCGCAGCATCTTCCAGCAATATGTAGCCACCTGAATATGTCTGATTATTATTCAGGGTGTCTAACGTTAATCTTTTGCATTCCCTGTGTTCACGAGGACGTTGTAACCAGTTGACCGCTCTTGATCATCCCTCCCGGACATGGACACTTAACGTAGGGGCATCCTCGCTCAGTGCAAGCTTTTATTTAGGTTTCAGCCATCCAAGTACTGTACTGGGGAGATTAAGGTCGCGTTTATTATGTCGCTCCTTGTCGACAAAGCTCTTAGTTGGGCTATAGCCATTGTTAGTCGGGACCCGTTTTGCCATGGATTATAATGCCTTTTGACAAGAATTTTGTTTAGTATTCGACCACCCCACAGACGGCGAAGATGCGGCCAGTAAGCTGCTAGTACTCCAGCAGGGTCTCAGGTCCGTGGCTGACTACACCCTGGACTTTCGGGTCCTCGCCGCGAACAGCGGATGGGGGGACGTAGCACTCCGCTGCACCTACAGTAGAGGACTGTGTGAGGCGGTCAAGGATCTGATCGTCAAGAGATCGTCCACAGTCGTTCAATGATCTAATCACCCTGGCCCTGCAGATGGATGAGCAACTGCGGGAGCGCCGCCAAGAGCGAAGTCAACGCGCTGCTGGATCCCTCCGCTCAGGCCCCAGCCGAGCGCCCACTTCTCCCGTGTCAGCAACCAGTGACCACCAACTTGGTCCTGCCCCCTCGATACCCCATGCTACCCCCAGCTCCGTCCACGTCTGTGTTAGGGGAGGAGCCGATGCAGATTGGCCGGTCTCGCCTCTCCGAAAGAGCAGAGGATGTGCGACCGACTGAGTCTCTACTGTGGGAGGTCCGAGGTTCAACTGGCTCTTCCCCGCCACTCTCTCTTGGGGAAAGGAGTCCCTGTTCATTAGCGTGCTCATCGACTCTGGTGCTGACAAGTGTCTTATGGACATCACACTCGCTTGTCAGGCTGGGATTCCTCTCGTTCCCACAGCACTGAGTCCCTCACTCTCACACTGTCTGGTAATCACGTTGAGATGCATGTTTTTTGGTATTACACGCAGCCACTGCACCCCTTGTGTTAGGCATGCCATGGTTGGGGAGACACAACCCTCACATCTCCTGGACCACAGGACGGATATTGGGTTGGAGCATAGCTTGTCATGCCAACTGTCTGCGCTCCGTCCTCTCCCCATCCAGCACCCCCAGGGCCGCTGTCTCTCCCCCGGATCTCACTGGTGTCCCCTCCATTTATCACAATGTAGCCCCGGTGTTTAGCAAGGACCGCGCCCTTTCACTTTCCCCTCACCGACTGCATGATTGTCCCATCGACCTCCTTCCCGGGGCAGCCCTCCCCACGGGTCGGCTGTATAATCTCTCTGCCCCGGAGAAGGAGGCGATGCGCAACTACAGTACATTTGAAATTCAGAGTAACACATAACATTATAAACACAAAAGAGTAATTACACCTAGCATTCATGCACAAAACATGTATTCAATGAGTACTTTGCGCCATTGTGATGTGTGCCTGGTGCCAATGTATGGCAGCCATTGAGCCTGCGTAGCGCAAGGTTGGGTGCTACACAGTGGTGGTGAAGGAGGCAATTTCACCCTACATTGTAAAGTGCTTTGATTGTCAATGTAGACACCTGAGAGAGAACTGGCGCTGCACTGATGGCTGCCTTTCTGATCGCTCCGTCGAGACTGTGCTTTCTTTTGTTAATTTTTATAGTATTAGGAGTTTTATTCGCACCAACTGTTGGTGCATTATATGTGTATGACCGTCAGTCAATCATTGACATTGGATTAAGGAAAACTTACCGATTGGATTGCTCTCTGGATCGGATCGCTGAACAGCAGAAATGGCCCGCCGAGATCCTTTGTTATGGCCATGGCCAAGACCAGGAGAAGCCGCCGCGAAGACGCGGAAAGAGAGCCGGGGTCCGAAACAGACTGAGGTCCAAACGACACAGAACCACATTGCCCAGCATATTGTTGGCCAATGTGCAATCGATAGGAAATAAACTCGACGACATCAGAGCACGGATCCAATTCCAGAGGGACATTCGGGATTGTAACGTCCTCTGTTTCACAGAAACTTGGCTGAGTCCAGATGTCCCGAATCACGCAATAGAACCGGCAGACCACTTCTTCGTTCTCCGCAAGGACCGGACGGCAGAAGAGTCACTAAAGAAGAAAGGAGGCGGCATTGCCTTCATGATAAACAAGGAGTGGTGCGATTTAGGCAACACAAAGGAACTGTCTAACCACTGCTCCCCAGACCTGGAGTTTATCACAATAAAATGTCGACCCTTCTTCCTCCCAAGAGAGTTAACGTCCATCATCCTCATCGGAGTGTACATTCCACCACACGCGAACACTGGGGTCGCACTTTCAAAACTTCACGACGAGGTAAACAAACTCCAGACAGCTAATGTTGACGCTGCCATTTTGGTTCTGGGTGATTTCAACAGCGCGCGTCTTAAAAAGGTGTTGCCGAATTTCTATCAGCATGTGACCTGTCCCACCAGAGGCGAGAACATATTAGACCATGTATACTCGCAATTTAAGAATGGGTACAAGTCACAGGCTCTTAGTCCATTCGGTAAAAGCGATCACGCCGCCATCTTCCTTTTGCCAAAGTACAAACAAAGTCTCAAGCGAACGCCGGTGGTCTCGCGAGAGGTTAAGCGTTGGGCCGTGACGTCAGAGGAGTCACTCCAAGCTGCACTTGGATGCACAGACTGGAGTGTATTCCGTGATAACACAGCCAATATTAACGAATACACCGAAACGGTGATTGACTATGTCTGTACTCTGGTAGAAGAAACAATCCCCTCCACCAAAATTAAAATCTACCCAAATCAAAAGCCCTGGGTAGACAAATCCGTCCGTGAGGCTCTGAAAGTGCGCACATCAGCATACAACACCGGGCTGGTGACAGGCAACATGGAAGAACACAAGATGGCAAGATACAACGTCAGGAGAGCAGTAATAGAGGCAAAACGGCGTTACAGGGATAAAGTTGAACTTCAGTTTGAACAGGCTGACTCTAGAGGCATGTGGCAGGGCCTCAGAACAATGACAGACTACAAAGGCACCCCCCTCAAACTGAACAGTGACATCTCCTTAGCAAATGATCTCAATTCCTTCTATGCAAGGTTTGAGGCTGTGAATAACAACACCAGCCTACAAACCACGGCAATGGGGGGGGGGGGGGTCTGCTGATGGAGACTCAGTGTTCAGGGTAACAGAGCATGAGGTGAGACGGATCTTTAAAAAAGTGAATATCAGGAAGGCAGCAGGACCGGACGGCATCCCCGGCCGCGTCCTAAAAGTCTGTGCCGACCAACTGGCCCCGGTATTCACTGACATCTTCAACCTGTCCTTGGAACAGGCTGTCATGCCCACCTGTCTGAAGAAGTCCACCATCATCCCTGTACCGAAAAAATCTACGCCCGCTTGCCTCAACGACTACCGCCCTGTAGCCCTCACCTCCATAGCCATGAAGTGCTTTGAGAAGCTAGTGAAGGGCTACATCTGTTCCTCCCTCCCCATCAACCTGGACCCTCTGCAATTTGCATATCGCCCCAACAGGTCCACGGAGGACGCCATAGCCCATGTGCTGCACACAGCAGCATCACACCTGGACAAGAGGCAGGGGAACTATGTGAGAATGCTGTTCATCGACTACAGCTCAGCATTCAATACCATAGTCCCCTCCAAACTCATAGCCAAGCTCAGGGACCTGGGCTTGAACTATGACCTCTGCCAGTGGGTCTTGGACTTCCTGACGGGCAGACCCCAGGTGGGAAGAGCCGGCAACTGCACCTCCTCATCCATCACGCTCAACATAGGGGCCCCCCAGGGCTGTGTTCTGAGCCCCCTCCTCTACTCCCTGTACACACATGACTGCGTAGCACAGCGGAACAACAACACCATCATCAAATTTGCTGATGACACAGTAGTGGTGGGCCTGATCTCTGCCAACGACGAAAGGGCCTACCTGGAAGAGGTAGAGAACCTGTCACAGTGGTGTCAGGAGAACTGCCTCTCCCTGAACATCAGCCAAACAAAAGAGATGATTGTGGACTTCAGGAGGTCGGGGGTCAAGGACTACAGCCCCCTCAGCATCGACGGGGCACCGGTTGAGAGAGTGAACAGTTTCAAGTACCTCGGAGCCCACATATCCGAGGACTTGACATGGACCACACACATTGACAGTGTTGTGAAGAAGGCACGACAACGCCTCTACTTCCTCAGGCGCCTAAGGAAGTTCCAAGTCAGTCAGAAGATCCTTAGGAACTTCTACTCATGTACAATAGAGAGCATCCTGACCGGCAACATCACCTCCTGGTTTGGGAATAGCACTGCACAAGACCGTAGCAGACTACAAAGAGTGACACGTTCAGCCTCCAGAACATTTACAACAAGCGGTGCAAGGGGAAGGCTAAGAGAATTATTAAGGACTCGAGCCACCCGAACAACTGCCTCTTTGAACTGCTGCGGTCAGGCAAGCGATACCGGAGTCTTAAGGCGAGCACAGAAAGACTCAGAAGAAGCTTCTATCCCCAGGCCATCAGGCTGCTAAACGAACAATAATCACTATGCAACAACCATCAAATGCACACAGCACACACACCCACACGCACACACTCACTCAAACAAACAACACACTGCAGCACCCACTCTCCACACTTTAGATCACACAAACACACTTACACTTTATATTTATTGATAAAGGATTTGCACTACAACTCGTACACCTACTGTGAATTGTACCTAAATTGCACCTCGTCCCATTTCTCCATTTCTGCCTTGCACTATATAGTATTGTATATTAGTACACTGCACAGTATTGTATATTGTATGGTAACTACGTCTATTCTGCATCGAACATTGTACATATGTCTAAACTGAACACTGTGACCTCGTTTTTTTTACTTCTAATTTTACTATGTTATTTTATTTCATACTTATCTTGTCTTGCACAGTCTCTGGAGCGCAACAGTAAGAAGCATTTTGTATAAAAGTATTCTGTACTTCTGTATGACAACTATTAAAGAAACTTGAAACTTGAAACTTGAATATGTCTAACAATAATTCAATGTGTCTAACTCTAATTCCTTGTACTCTACTGTGTTCATGATAACGCTGTGTAACTCGCTGACCCGTCTTGATTCTCCATATCCTAATATTGACATTTAGTAGTGGGACATGGCGCTGGACTGTCGCCAGGGGGAGCTGGTGAGACGTTGGGCTGGCAAAGGACAGGTGAGGAAGAGACTGGCATGAAGGAGGAGCTAGATACACGGGACACTCTCTTCTTCCATTCCCAGAGAAGCAAGCGGACGTGTGGACGAAGAGTGCATCATCACAAGGACATGCGAAATACGACTCCGGCCACGTTGTGGGAAAGTACCGTCGTATGGGAAAGTTTAGCTTACCAGTATAGTGATTAGGGTACGTTTGAACCAAGAAGAAGACGCACGACAGCCGGACTGCACTGTTGATCCTCCACGTGCTGCGTTTAGAACGTATAGTCAGGAGAATAGTTTGGTCACACTGACTAAAGCTTAGCTTCAAGTATAGGCCTGTTAGCCCAGTTAGCTCACGCGTCGCTCCACCGTCTTCCAGCCCCGCAGCAGATGTCGCCGGACCGCACCCGCCTCCAGCATTCTCCTAGCCGACCTCCAGTCCAGCGATTCGCCTGCCTAACGTCAGCCCAGCCAGCCCCCTTGCTATCACAGGTGACAACCACGGGACCGTTCGACGGCCACCTTGCGTCACAGACGTTCGTTGCGGGAGCAGGCCAGCACTCGGTTGGTACACTCACACCAGGTACGGTTAGCGCTCCAAGCGCTCTGGAACATTTCCTTTTCGGTAGCATGCTCGCTACGAGCGAAGAGAATAGGGTGCTTTGAACGACCACTTGCACCAGCGACGACGGGCGCCCCCACGTTTGTTGTTTTAGGTAATGCCGGCTTAGATAGGCTTTTTGTTTAAAATGTGGGCCCACTTAATTTTCTGGTTATAAGTGTTGTGTGGTTGAGTTGTGCAAACAGCACTTATGTACCTTGATGATTGTTCCAATTCCATAGCTCACGGAGCTTGCCGCCTACCTCCCTCCGTACGGTTCAATGAAAAGAGTATTAACCCATACGGAGACTTGTCGATTAATGTGAATCGCGAAATCCAAGTGTCATGCATAGTGTGTTGTGGTAAACCTGCATGTCATATTTCCAGTAAAGGGAGAGGCGGACAATTGGAATCCCTGTGTGCGTGTGGATTACTGAGCATTACTGTCGAACCCCTTTTTGGTGAATATTAACGGTGCATTATTGTTTAACCCCTTTTACCCACGGTCTATGTTTAATTGGGGCAAGTGCTCTGTACAGGTCTCCACCAGTCAACAAGGAAAGGTACTGCTTTGGGGAGAAATTATATCATTTACCATTACTGCCACCGGGGGTGAGAGGGTGTGGGACGTATTAGGGGAAGTGTGGGTGTTTGGGGAATTACTACAGTCGCCCTGGAGGGCAAGAAGGACCAGCGTATAACCCCTAGGTTAGTAAATCCTAGGCCCCATCCGCTCCCTCTGCTAAATCCCAATTCTAGTACCCCTACACTACAGTCGGGGACTCAGCCGGACCCAGATCTGCTGTGCTCCCACTACCTGGTGACAGTTCATATCCACTCTCATAAAGTAGGGATAATCCACCCTTCTACATTTGGCATCACGAACAGGATCAACATCCTAACCCACTTCCTTGACTTGACCTGGAGGGAGACCAAAGATGTCAGAGGAACAGACCCGCGCCGCGCAGGAAATGGCGGCGAAGTATGAGACGCTTCAGGAGGAGTGCAAGGCCCAGGCGGCGCTACTGGAGAAACAAAGTGCCCCCGGCATGCCTCCCCCGAGGTAAAAGAAGAAGAAACAGAAGCGATGAGGGACTTGACCGCACAGGTGGAGGCTCTGAAGGCCCGATACCACGACCAGGCAGGCCACCTGGACAGACAGACGGTGCTCATAGAGCAGTCCCAGAGTGAACAGAGAGAAACACTTTCCTTGGTCAAGGTCATCCTTGGGAGAAGCCCCAGTGTGCCCCAAGTGACCCCATCGACTGTGTATGACCAACGGGACCGAAGGTGCAGCGAGTTCAGTGGGGGAAAAGAAGAGGGGGAACAGGCGGTCGAGGACTGGATTGTCTCGATGAAGTCACACTTCAGAGTTAGCCGAGTGCCAGAGGAGGACCATGTGGAGTTATTGAAACTACACCTGAACGGCGAGGCCAAACAGACGGTGAGGCTTATGCTGGATGAGACAGACACCCGCCCAACGGCTGTTTGAGATACTAGCAGAAACTTATGGAGACAAGGTCCTGGTCAGTGTTCGCCTGAGGGAGTTTTACGATCGCAGACAAGCGGCAGGTGAGACTATCAGGCAATATGCATATGACCTACACGAGATGCTCAGACGCCTGAAGCAGCGGGAACCGACTCGGGTTCCTGATGCCGCAACCCGGCTGAGCAGTTTGTCCTGGGTTTAAAAGACGACTCCCTGCGACGAGAGATGAAACGACACCTAAAAGAGAGGCCTGGTCTGACGTTTCTCGTACTAATGTTAGCAGCGATCGACTGGTCCGAGGAAGAGGAGGTCCTACCCACTGCCTCTCCACAGAGCTCCGGCCGGGGGGTAGTGAATGCTGCTGCTGCAGGAGACAACATCCCTCCACCGATCATACAAGCGCTGCTGGAGTCCATTCGACAGTTAACGGCACTGCAGGAACAGCTATTCCGGGCCCTGCAACAGAGAGAGCCTGACGGTGAGGGGTCCGACCGATCCGCTAGGGTGCAGCATGGAGGCCCGCCCCGCGATACACGCAGATTACCCCGTAGGAGCGACGATGGAAGGCTGGTCTGCTACACTTGTCAGCAGCCCGGGCATATCAGTCGCGAGTGCCCATACGCGATGGGAGAATCACGCCCGACGGAAGCACAGAGCCCCAAGGTTTCTCTCACGCAAATACAGGGCACCATCCACACAGCAGCCGGTGGGTCGTCCGACCTGGTGACCACCGGCCGAAGGGCTGAAGATGGAGGTGGGAGAGCGTGCCGTATGATTCGCTACAAATGCGGCCGGCCCGACGGAAGCGCTGGTGCCCTGTCGCGCATCCCGATGAGACAAGAACCAGAGGTAGTGGACACAGAAAAGGACTTTCTAGTGATCACAGCGGAAGGCGTTCGTACTCGGCTGGGCCCCGAGGAACGGACTGAGCTGCTGGAAGTCCCAGCGATCGGCCCGAGGCAACCGGGCAAAGTGGTCCCGGCAGAAGGAGTCCGTGCTCGCCTGAGCCCCGAGGCGCGGGCCCCCGCCCTAGTCGCAAGGCCAACCGACGAGGCGAGTCAAAGCGAAGGCTTCATAGTGATCCCGGCGGAAGAAGTCCGGGCTCGCCTAGGCCCCGAGGACCGGACCGAACCGTCGGGGGTTCCGGCGGTCGTCGCAAGGCAAATAGTGGCCCAGAAGGGAAACAGCGGATATAGCTGGGACGAGTTACGGCAACTCCAAGTGGAAGACCCAGAGGTGGGGCCCATACAAGAGGCGGTGATGAAGGGGATCTGCCCCACCAGAGTGCAACTGCAAGAGGCGAGCCCGCTCCTGCGTAAGTTCTACGGGCAGTGGGAATGGTTCCGTCTGCAGAATGAGGTGCTATTCAGGCGAGTTAGTAACCCTCGAGATGGAGAGGAGATACTACAGTTGGTGGTGCCGGAGACGATGCAGCGACACATCTACGAGACTCAACATGACCATGGGGGACATTTTGGAAAACGCGGGACACTAGGGTTAATGGGGCGGGGCTATTACTGGACAGGGATGGCGGCCGAGGTGAATGGCTGGATGTAAAACAGTGTAAACTGTGTGCCCCAGCTCGAGACGTGTTCCCGAAGATTCAGGGCCCCAGGACATGCACCAACAGGACTGCCTGAGGCGGGAGGAAGCGCACGCGGGTCCCCCGGAGGACTCCTACGCATTCGCAGAGCTCTTCCGAGTCAGACGAGGAGCCCGCCATTTATCGCCCTCGGGAACCGTGTCCCAGAGTATGCAACCCACCCAAGTCCCCTCATGTTGTCATGGGGATCATGCCCGACGCTGGGGAAGGGGTGGAGTCGGACTCATCAGGGGAGGACGGCATAGATGGAGGCGAGGAGGCCGATTCAGGCGAACGGCTTGTAGTCCAGGAGGACGAGGCCGCTGCCGACAACAATTATTATTATTTTTTTTTAAGTAGATTCGGGGCTTTTCAGAAAACATTCGGGGCTTGAGCCCAAGTAGCCACCCCCTAGCCCCGCCCCTGGTTATGTGTGGCGCGCATGAAGGATTCAATCCAAAGTCAACGGTAGACTAGAACGCGCAGTCTTTTTCAGCTACCAATGCATTGGAATTTATGCTTGCAAAACGCAAAGTTGTGTGCACACAATTACAATGGCCAGTAACAGGGTAGCGCTACCCCAGGGGTGTAAAAAGTACCCAGAAATTATACTTAAGTGAAAGTATGGGTACCGTCTCAAAATCTGACTCAAGTAAAAGTCAAAGTATCTGGCTAAAAACACACTTGAGTAAAAGTAAAAAAGTCCTACTTTTAAATGTACTTAAGTACTAAAAAGTAAAAGTAATTTTTTTTAAAGGGATACACCAGGGGTCTCAAACTCATTCCATCGTGGGCCAAGTTTTCATTTTAACTACACATTGCACCAGGTGAGTTAGTTGAAGAGGTGAGCCAATTAGTGAAATCATCAGCTGGTGTTTAGGCAAGGCTGGAATGAAACCAAGCATACACTCTGCCCACAATGGAATGTGTTCTGCGATAGACAATGCTGAAATGAAAGAACAGAGGACACTTTTTTCGCATTAAAATTATTTAATGCACTTCTCCATTGAAGGTAAACTAACATGGACGGCATTCACATCACAGCATGAATAATATCACAATATTAAAAACAGAATGGTGTATCCTGAATAATATCACAATATTAACCACAGCATACTGGATTATCCTGAATAATATCACAATATTAAAGACAGAATACTGGAGTACCCTGAATAATATCACAATATTAAAGACATAATACTGGAGTACCCTGAATAATATCACAATATTAACCACAGCATAATGTGGATCTGACTGTCTATTCTTTTGATAGCAGGTGTTTAATCAAAGATCCCTGCTTTCTAGTGTTGCACAAGGACCAATCAGCATGGGTATGGGCGGGTTCATTTTCCATTGATGGGGATTTGATTGGCTGTTTACCTGCGGTCGCAGGATTAATAACGTTAACGTTAGTTCGGCCAGATAAACAATTAAAATATACTAATTAAAATGGTTGGACCTCTGATATTTGTACTTTGTACTTTGTAGGTCTGCATTTTAAATGTAAGGAGTAAAAAGTATGTTTTTTTTCTCTGAAATGTAATGGAGTAAAAGTACAAAGTATACAAACCTAATAATACTCGAGTAAAGTACAAATCCCCCAAAACAGTACTTAAGTATTGTAACGAAGTACAATTACTCAAGTACTTTACACCCCTGGCTACCACATACCTCGGCTTGTAGCCTACACAGAAGATGTTGGCAGCTGATGTTGGGTACCGTTGGCTGTAGTTGGGAGCTCTGATGAGTGGGTTTGACAGTCTGCGCTTCTCTGCTCATCCGTGTTGACATCCACACGTGGAACTGCGCTGCAAACAAATCCCACGCCGTCCTCAATGCATCAGCTCCGTGCGCGCATCAAAGCGAGGCTGAAACACTCCAACACTGTCCTCAATGTCTTCTCAATGAGCAACGTTTTTTACTTATAACTTTGCTCTTCTTGCTGTGGTTCCCAATGATCCACCTTTGACTAATGAGCCAGTTTTTGACCTGTGGTTCTCAATGATCCACCTTTGAATAATGAGCCAGTTTTTGACTTGTATAAGGGCCTAACTTGGGTGTCTCCTGACCACACCACAGAAAACCAGATTGACCACATCTGCATAACTCTTTGCTGGATGTCAGAGTCAGAAGAGGAGCAGATGCAGGATCTGACCACCACCTCCTTACAGCAAAGATCCAGCTGAAGTTAAAATGCATGAAGCACAGGGAAGGAAGGGTCAAATTCAACATACAGCCTTTTCAGGATATAGGTACATCAGAACTCTACAAAGTGGCACTACACAACCGGTATCAAGCGTTAGAAATAGAAACTTTAAATGAAGTGGAGGAGATATGGAAGGGTCTGAAAACCATGTGGAAAGACACATGTGAGAAAGTGGTAGGGAGAAGGAAGACAGCCAACAAACCCTGGCTATCCGGGGATTCAGACAGAAAAGTGATTGAGAGGAGGAAGAAAAAAGAGGCAGTAAATAGAAGTAAAACCAGAGCCACCAAGGCGGTAGCACAGAAAGAATATGCAGCAGCAAACAAGGAAGTGAAGATAAGTGTAAGGAGAGACAAGAAGAAATACATTGAAGATTTAGCACAACAGGCAGAGGAAGCAGCGGGAAAGAACAACCTGAAGGACCTATACCTAACTACCAAAAAGCTCACAGGCAAATTCAGACACACACAGGCACACATCAAAAACCCACAGGGCGTACTCCTCACAACCAAGGAAGAACAGTTGAACAGATGGACTGAACACTTCAGAGATCTGCTCAACAGGAAGCAGATATCCCACCAGCCCCAAAAAACCTCCCCACCAAGACAGAAATCAGAAAAGCCATTAAGGCCTTAAGAGGAGGGAAAGCAGAGGGACCAGATGGGATCCCAGCAGAAGCTCTTAAGGCTGACATTGAAACCTCTACCAACATGCTCCACCACCTCATGCAAACCATCTGGGAGAAAGAAAATGTCCCATCTGACTGGAAAGATGGCCACATCGTGAAAATCCCCAAGAAAGGAGACCTCAGGGAATGTAAAAATTACAGAGAAATAATGCTCCTTTCAACACCGGGGAAGGTGCTCAACCACATCCTGCTGGAAAGGCTCCAGAAGTGGGTCAATGAGAAACTGAGGGAAAACCAGGCTGGCTTCAGGAACAACCGATCCTGTGGAGACCAAATCGCCACCCTTAGGATTATCATTGAACAGTCTATTGAATGGAACTCCTCTGTCTATGTGAATTTCATAGATTTTGAGAAAGCCTTTGACAGCGTGGATAG
Source organism: Notolepis coatsorum (assembly GCF_963971535.1). Taxonomy (NCBI): domain Eukaryota; kingdom Metazoa; phylum Chordata; class Actinopteri; order Aulopiformes; family Paralepididae; genus Notolepis; species Notolepis coatsorum. The sequence continues at coordinate 43,690,315 of NC_140168.1, read as the reverse complement.
GGAAATGCTGTGGAAACTGATGGCCCACTATGGGATCCCAGCAAAGATCATCAACATCGTAAGGAACACCTACCAAGGGATGAGATGTCAAGTCCTCCATGAAGGATGTATATCAGAATCTTTCGAGGTCCTGACTGGTGTGCGGCAGGGGTGCCTGCTCTCACCCTTTCTTTTCCTCCTCTGCATAGACTGGGTGATGAAAGAAACAACCAGCAACAAAAAAATCGGCATACAATGGAGCTTGACAGAGCAGCTGGAAGATCTGGATTTCGCTGATGACCTGGCACTACTGGCTCACACACATCAACAGATGCAGGAAAAATCGGGAAAACTGGAAGAAACTGCTGCTCTGCTCGGGCTCAAAATAAACTCATCCAAAACCAAAGTAATGCGTATCAACAGCAAGAACAACACACCCATAACCATGGAACAAAACCCATTAGAGGATGTAAACAGCTTCACTTACCTTGGAACCATCATTTCTGTGGAAGGGGGTATGGAAGACGATGTCCAAGCCAGGATTGGAAAGTCAAGGACATCATTCAACATGCTAAACATTATCTGGAAGGCAAAAAACCTGTCACTCAAGACAAAGCTACAGATCTTCAACTCAAACATAAAGACCACTCTACTATATGGCTCAGTATCCTGGAAAACCACCACCACTATACTCAATAAGCTACATACCTTCACCAACCGGTGCCTCAGACGCCTCCTGGGAATATACTGGCCCAACACCATCTCTAACGCCAACCTGTGGGAACTCACCAAACAGGACACAATAGAAATTCAATTCAAAAGGAAGTGGAAGTGGATAGGTCACACACTCAGAAGAAATAAATCAATCACAAAGCGGGCGCTGACATGGAACCCACAAGGCAGGAGGAAGAGAGGCAGACTAAATACCACCTGGAGAAGAACCACAGAACAGGAGATGAAGAAAGAAGGGCTGTCCTGGCAATATCTGGAGCGGAGGGCACAAGATCGAAGAGGATGGAGGAGCTTTGTCGATGGCCTATGTTCCTTTGGGAATTTAAAGGCCTAAGTAAGTAAGTAAGTAAGTTCAAGCCTTGAACTCCTTCCTCTCACCTTTTATATAATCTTTTTATAAAAAAAAATCTACTAAAACTGTATTGTTTATTTTGAAAGTAAAGTGTTTTTGAGCATTCGGAAAAGCGCTATACAAAATTGATGTATTATTATTATTATTATTATTATTATTATTATTATTCATTTATAATTTTATAATAACCGACTGTGCGAAAAAGGTAACAGCACCCAAAAAACGCACAAGGTGAGTAGACCGTGGGGAAAAAAGGACCTGCGTCTACCCCACCGCACATCCCGCTCGCTACAAGGGAAACATACATGAAGCATATGTTCGTGTCACTGCTCCCACACCTCGTGGGGTCGGGGTCATTGAACCCTGACTCTGCCCGTGAGGCATCTCGTCGGGTCGAGTCATTGAACCCCGACTCTGCCAGCGAAGCCTTAGCAGCGGGGCGCGGAGGAGGTCCCAGCCCCATGGACCACTCAAGGGCAGGGCCTTCCGCTGAGTCCGGCAGCTAGGACCTGACCAAAGGGACCTGCGGCATCGAGACCTCTCCAGGCGTTTACTCTTGACACCACCGGGGGGCGTCCGGTACGCCGTGTACAATGTCATACTCTCGTGGGGTCATAATCTCGTGGGGTCGGGGTCCCGAACTCCGACTCCGCCAGTGAACTGACTCTGCCAGCAAGCCTGTATCTCGCGGGGTCGGGGTTCAGAGAAAGAATTTGACACAATTGGCATAACCATGCGGGGGCATACTCATGGGGTCGGGGTGTCGAACCCGGACTCTGCCAGTGAGCCGACTCTGCCACCGGCATACCGGGGAGACAACCACCCCAAAACAGAAGGTTTCTCCCTTAACCCAGGCCGACAGGTAGCAAGAGCATGGCTCGACCTGTGCCTGGAGGACCGTGAACTACAATAGGAGCGCTTAGAGGGGCTGACTGCCAAAAAACAGTACCTCGATGGCCCACCCGCTGAGCGGGGGGGGGGGAGGAGCCCCTGTGGCGTCCAGTCCGCCCTGGCATTTCCCCCCCGGAAACGCACAGGGCCCTTCAGGCTAACAGAATATATTGTACGAGCACAGCTCGCCTGCGACCTGGCAGACACCGGGTTGGACTGATCCGGTCCGGCATGACCAGGATGAGTCCCGGGTCCCCAACGCTGCCGCGTGAAGCCCCCCTGTGATGCTTGATCTGCCCCGTCATTTCCCCCCGGAAATGCAGCGAGCCTTCGAGCTGGCAGATACATTTTCACGAGCAGCGCTCACCTGGCCTCGACAGAGGTAAACTCCCTCTCGGCCCCCGCATAAATGCTGTTCGGACAGACCAGGGCGCGCCGGTCCCTAAGATGGCCATTTCAAATAAATATTTGAAACATGCCCGGGACCAGGCACTGACATCGGTCCCTTAGGACCAAGCGCTGATATCGAAGAACAGGGAACAGACCCTTACATTTATGCCTATTTAAATGGGCTGTAACTGTCCCGGTTAGAAAAAGAAAAAAGAGAATGGTCTCTGCTTGACCGGGGCTCTTTGTAGCCGCGGCCCCGATAACAGCGCTAGGCTCGTAAAACCCGAGAACGGTGTTGGGCGAATTTCGATAAGAAAGAACCCCAACCCATCGTCTCTCCCCCCCTATTCGGGTAAACCGGGGGAGACCGGTCCTCGCAAGGATCCTCGACACAGGATTTATACACAGAGCCTGGGAAAAAACCACCCATCACTAACTCCGCTCTCACGAGAGGGGAAGACGCCAGTTTATCCCACAGAGACTTCATTCAACAACGTGAGTTGGGATCTGAACCACGCAGGCCCCAACTCACGGGCATACTCCTCGGGCCAATAAGAAAACTCGAAACCTGTGACGTTTATAATGGCAGGGGACCCCAGCCCCACTCTTCTGAGTTGGCGGGCATGGGGAACCCCCCCCCTGCGACAAGCAGGATATGTTAATGCTTGCTCTGACGCCGAGGGAGCTGAGGACGTCAACCCAACCTGACAATCCCACGTACGTGCGTCATCACGCTGGTGCATACAGGGGATTCCTAAGTGATGAGAGCGCTTGTTTTAAGCTACCTCCTCATCACCCGTACCAACCAAATTGATACAAGTTCAAGTTCAAGTTTCTTTAATAGTTGTCATACAGAAGTACAGAATACTTTTATACAAAATGCTTCTTTCTGTTACGCTCCAGAGACTGTGCTAGACAAGATAAGTATGAAATAAAATAAAATAGTATAGCATGTAACGTGTCTTTTCAATAGATCCTATGTAGCTGTAAGTCTCAAGTGTATAGTGGATAGCTACCTTACTCTGCTGTGGTATTCACACGTTGTTAAAAAGTTCATTCAAGTTCAAGTTTCAAGTTTCAAGTTTCTTTAATAGTTGTCATACAGAAGTACAGAATACTTTTGTACAAAATGCTTCTTACTGTTGCGCTCCAGAGACTGTGCATGACAAGATAAGTATGAAATAAAAACATAGTAAAAATAGTAAAAATTTGAAGTAAAAAAAGAGGTCACAGTGTTCAGTTTAGACATATGTACAATGTTCGTAGACGTAGTTACCATACAATATACAATACTGTGCAGTGTACTAATATACAATACTATATAGTGCAAGGCATAAATGGACGAGGTGCAGTTTAGGTACAATTCACAGTAGGTGTACGAGTTGTAGTGCAAATCCTTTATCAATAAATATAAAGTGTAAGTGTGTTTGTGTGATCTAAAGTGTGGAGAGTGGGTGCTGCAGTGTGTTGTTTGTTTGAGTGAGTGTGTGCGTGTGGGTGTGTGTGCTGTGTGCATTTGATGGTTGTTGCATAGTGATTATTGTTCGTTTAGCGATTATCGTTCGTTTAGCAGCCTGATGGCCTGGGGATAGAAGCTCCTTCTGAGTCTTTCTGTGCTCGCCATAAGACTCCGGTATCGCTTGCCTGACGGCAGCAGTTCAAAGAGGCAGTTGTTCGGGTGGCTCGAGTCCTTAATAATTCTCTTAGCCTTCCCCTTGCACCGCTTGTTGTAAATGTTCTGGAGGGTGGGAAGCCCCCCTCTAATTGTGCGTTCGGCTGAACGTGTCACTCTTTGTAGTCTGCTACGGTCTTGTGCAGTGCTATTCCCAAACCAGGAGGTGATGTTGCCGGTCAGGATGCTCTCTATTGTACATGAGTAGAAGTTCCTAAGGATCTTCTGACTGACTTGGAACTTCCTTAGGCGCCTGAGGAAGTAGAGGCGTTGTCGTGCCTTCTTCACAACACTGTCAATGTGTGTGGTCCATGTCAAGTCCTCGGATATGTGGGCTCCGAGGTACTTGAAACTGTTCACTCTCTCAACTGGTGCCCCGTCGATGCTGAGGGGGCTGTAGTCCTTGACCCCCGACCTCCTGAAGTCCACAATCATCTCTTTTGTTTTGCTGACGTTCAGGGAGAGGCAGTTCTCCTGACACCACTGTGACAGGTTCTCTACCTCTTCCAGGTAGGCCCTTTCGTCGTTGGCAGAGATCAGGCCCACCACTACTGTGTCATCAGCAAATTTGATGATGGTGTTGTTGTTCCGCTGTGCTACGCAGTCATGTGTGTACAGGGAGTAGAGGAGGGGGCTCAGAACACAGCCCTGGGGGGCCCCTATGTTGAGCGTGATGGATGAGGAGGTGCAGTTGCCGGCTCTTACCACCTGGGGTCTGCCCGTCAGGAAGTCCAGGACCCACTGGCACAGGTCATAGTTCAAGCCCAGGTCCCTGAGCTTGGCTATGAGTTTGGAGGGGACTATGGTATTGAATGCTGAGCTGTAGTCGATGAACAGCATTCTCACATAGTTCCCCTTCCTCTTGTCCAGATGTGATGCTGCTGTGTGCAGCACATGGGCTATGGCGTCCTCCGTGGACCTGTTGGGGCGATATGCAAATTGCAGAGGGTCCAGGTTGATGGGGAGGGAGGAACAGATGTAGCCCTTCACTAGCTTCTCAAAGCACTTCATGGCTATGGAGGTGAGGGCTACAGGGCGGTAGTCGTTGAGGCAAGCGGGCGTAGATTTTTTGGGTACAGGGATGATGGTGGACTTCTTCAGACAGGTGGGGATGACGGCCTGTTCCAAGGACAGGTTGAAGATGTCAGTGAATACCGGGGCCAGTTGGTCGGCACAGGCTTTTAGGACGCGGCCGGGGATGCCGTCCGGACCTGCTGCCTTCCTGATATCCACTTTTTTAAAGATCCGTCTCTCATCATTCATTTCATTGGTCGAAATCAAGTTGGAGACGGAGGCAGAGCGTCGGGTGAAAACAGAACGGTCTGTAGTTCTGTTGTTTTATTGAAAACAACAGCTTAATTATCAGGTTTCACAGCATTTATTCTATCAGTCTTCTGGTTTTGCGTCTCCTTTTCTCGAACTGGTGGGGATGTCTCCAGGTTCTCCTTCTCACGCTGTCCGTCTCGTCTCGCTGTGTCGGTTTCGTCTGAGCGCTCCTTTCTCCTCCATCAGCGCCTGCTTAAAAGGAAGGTTTTCCCCCGAGCCCCCGGGGACGTGCCGTGACATCACCCCAGGGCTCGGGCTTCTCCTATTGGCTAAAGCTCTTTCTACTGCTTGACACGCCATCCTAAATCTGAGAACTCGGTCCTTTTAAGGTAGTATTTTGGTTTAGGTTAAATGTGGCCGTTTCATGGAGGTAGGGACTTAAACTGTCATTTGGTCTATCAGTTTTGATCCATTCAAGATTTCTATTGGTTTACTTTGTTTTACGTGTTTGCATGCATAGATTATTTGCTGTTTAATATAACTTAGCCTTTTAAAAGTTGTTTAACACAATTATGAATGATTAACCCAGTTCCCTATATAAGTTTACACCTGGTACTTTTAAATGTCTTTTTAACTTGGTAGTTCTAACTTGTTTTATCCCTGGTCTTACTACTTCGGTTTACTTATCCAATTTTATAATGTGATTTGTTCAACAGTTTACTTTTGGTCAAGTACTCTAGTATTTAATCTATATTGTATAGATTGGTTATTCTATTGGCCAGAATATTCCTGATCATTCTGTCTTACCAGCCAGAGTTTTCTGCTGAGTGGCTGTTGTCCAAATTCAGGCACTTTACTTAAAATAGTTTCCTTTTAGAATGAGTCAACCAGCTGCCCCTGAAGCCGCCCCCCTGAAGCTTGGAATAGATTATCTCCTCAAACCTAACAGTGGGTCTTTCATAGGCCTGTTTGTTCTCCTGGCTAAAGTAAACAACCATTCTACCCTGCTATCTCCATTTATCCTTCAGTTTGTCATTTTATGACTTAAAGTCAGTCAAATTGGGCCCACCATCCCACTTCGTTGTGTGGGGTGGGGGAAGATGTTTCATCTGTTTGCCATTTGGTCTGTACTTTATCTATATGGCACTCTGGGCCTTTCCTATAGATGCTAGGTGAAGGGGGAAGGGTTGCACTGTTAGCTTTTGGCTGGGGTGTCCTGTTGCCTTTCCAGAGACCGCTAGATGATTTTGATCACTCCTGTAATACTATACGGGTCATTTTGATCCAATTAATTTACGACACATGTAAAAATAGAAGTAAAAATAGAAGTCACGTACGTAGACACAGTGTTCAGTATATACATATGTACAATGTTCGATGCAGAATAGAGTAACTGAGTTACCATACAATATACAATATACTATGCAATATACTAATATACAATACTATATTGTGCAAAGCAGAAATGGGATGAGGTACAATTTAGGTACAATTTACAGTAAGGTGTACTGAGGTATAGGTTGTAGTGCAAATCCTTTACCAATAAATATAAAGTGTGTTTAGGTGTTCTAAAGTGTGGAGAGTGGGTGCTGCAGTGTGTTGTTTGTTTAAAGTGAGTGTGTGCGTGTGGATGTGTGTGTTGTGAGTGCATTTGATGGTTGTTGCATAGTGTTATTGTTCGTTGAGCAACCTGATGGCCTGGGGATAGAAGCTTCTTCTGAGTCTTTCTGTGCTTGCCATGAGACTCCGGTATCGCTTGCCTGACCGCAGCAGTTCAAAGAGGCAGTTGTTTGGGTGGCTGGAGTCCTTAATAATTATCTTAGCCTTACCCCTGCACCGCTTGTTGTAAATGTTCTGGAGAGTGGGAAGCCCCCCTCCAATTGTGTGTTCGGCTGAACGTGCCACTCTCTGTAGTCTGCTTCGGTCTTGTGCGGTGCTATTCCCAAACCAGGAGGTGATATTGCCAGTCAGGATGCTCTCTATTGTACATGAGTAGAAGTTCTTAAGGATCTTCTGACTGACTTGGAACTTCCTTAGGCGCCTGAGGAAGTAGAGGCGTTGTCGTGCCTTCTTCACAACACTGTCAATGTGTGTGGTCCATGTCAAGTCCTCGGATATGTGGGCTCAGAGGTACTTAAAACTGTTCACTCTCTGAACCGGTGCCCCGTTGATGCTGAGGGGGCTGTAGTCCCTGACCCCCGACCTCCTAAAGTCCACAATCATCTCCTTTGTTTTGCTAACGTTCAGTGAGAGGCTGTTTTCCTGGCACCATCCCGCCAGGACCTTGACCTCTTCCTGGTAGGCCCTCTCATCGTTTGCAGAGATCAGGCCCACCACTACTGTGTCGTCAGCAAATTTGATGATTGTGTTGTTGTTCCGCTGAGCCACACAGTCATGTGTGTACAGGGAGTAGAGGAGGGGACTCAGAACACAGCCCTGGGGGGCCCCTATGTTGAGGGTGATGGATGAGGAGGTGCAGTTGCCTGCTCTCACCACCTGGGGTCTGCCCGTCAGGAAGTCTAAGACCCACTGGCAGAAGTCACAGTTCAAGCCCAGGTCCCTGAGCTTGGCTATGAGTTTGGAGGGGACTATGGTATTGAATGCTGAGCTGTAGTCGATGAATAGCATTTAATGTAATAACCATTAAATGTCTATCGTCTCTGTGATCGTATAGTGGAAATTACCCTTCATCTCTGCGTTGTCATTTCAATGTGGTTCGGTTGCAGGAAGGAAGCACGGACGAGATGTTTTGAATAAAGCAGAGCTGTGTTTATTCCATTCCAATAAACACAAACTATGAATCAAACAAGTACTGAATTTCCTTTCTATAGCTAAAATCATCGTCTTCGGTTTGGCTGTCGGTCCATGTCTCTGATCGGCTGGATGCCGAGCTCAGAGCGTCTTCTCCGGTGTGGTTGTCTCGGCAACACGAGGCCCTCTCTTTGTTTGCTGCTGGTTGGCAAGGCAACCTTCGGTCTTCCGTGATCCTCAGAGCTGGGAGCTGGGGGAGCGCTCGTTTCGTCTTCTCTCTGGATCCCTGCTGCGATCCTGTTTTCTCCTCAGCGTCTGTAGTTAAAGACAATTCTCCGCGCCTTTTCCCCGCGTCGTCCTGGTGACGATAGCTAAGGGCGTCACTGTTTTTTCTATTGGCTTTAACGTGATCTCGGCCATTTTGTATCCTTAAAGGCACAGGTCCTATTTACATACTGACTATTAAAAGCATTTCGTTCCCTTTTATGGAAGTTCTAGCGTTCTCGAGGCCCTCTCCTTAACCAGAAATAGAGAGCATACGTGGCTTCTTGATTTAACAGATACAAAGTACTTTGTGGTGGTTTCCTTATCCTTATCATTAAGAGATTTTATTCTTTATTTTGACTACAGTTTCTAAGAGTCTTTTCTTGAGTTTTGTCCTTCAAAAATAGATGTTTAACTTTATTATTCATCTTTGAACCTGTTTTATTGTATTTTTATATTCTAAAGTAACCTTTCTTGGTTTTAGCTTTATTGAACACTCTAAGTATCTTGTTTAGTTTTCTAATCTTTGGTTCATTATGTTTTATAGTATAACTAAGCTTTTAACGGATTAATCTATATCTTTATAGTCTTAAACTTACTTGTACCTTCTTTATCTATCTATTTACTATTTTTGCCTGTATTTTATTTAGTTTTAACTATTAGATTGTTTTTAACCCAGTTCTCAAATTCCTGTCTTCTAAAGACAGCTCTCCTGACTCAGGAGGACATCATGTCAACTATTCTCAGGGCCCTCTTCTCAGGATTGGTGATTGTTCCAGCTGCTCTAATACCATAAAAACAAGGCCAGACCCTTACGTTGACCTAAGGCCGTATCCTCTGAGATAATCTACTGACCTCCGTCTCAACTGAGTTCCTTTTGAGTCTTTATGGTTTTAACTTCCTTATCTGACAAACCCCATCTGTTCTAAAGATTATAAAAGACTGCAGAAGGCCATTTTCCCTTTAAAATGTGTGCTTGGCCGGGGGAAGGTATTTACAACGCTGCCAGAGTTACAGATAGATTCCCTACTACCATTTACAATCAGCACGGTCCCTTGTTAGCATTGCACATTTCTTGGGAGAAGACATATGTTTTATTTTGATAATTCACGACACATTCTCACATAGTTCCCCTGCCTCTTGTCCAGGTGTGATGCTGCTGTGTGCAGCACATGGGCTATGGCGTCCTCTGTGGACCTGTTGGGGCGGTATGCAAATTGCAGGGGGTCCAGGTTGATGGGGAGGGAGGAGCAGATGTAGCCCTTTACTAGCTTCTCAAAGCTATGGCTATGGAGGTGAGAGCTACAGGGCGGTAGTCGTTGAGGCAAGCAGGCTTGGATTTTTTAGGTACAGGGATGATAGTGGACTTCTTCAGGCAGGTGGGGATGACAGCCTGTTCTAAGGACAGGTTAAATATGTCAGTGAATACCGGGGCCAGTTGGTCGGCACAGACTTTTAGGACGCGGCCGGGATGCCGTCCGGTCCTGCTGCCTTCCTGATATTCACTTTTTTAAAGGTCCTCCTCACCTCATGCTCTGTTACCCTGAACACTGAGTCTCCATCAGCAGACGCCCCCCCCATTGCCGTGGCTTATAGGCTTGATTGATTGATTGATTGAAAAGTTTATTAACAGATTGCAGAATGGGTACAGTACAGTACAGCTCAATACATACAATTGTTAAGGGGATGCAGACCAGAGAAAGACTTTCGTCTTGTTTACATCAGGGTCCCCCATTTTCAATTCATCATAACATATATGACATACATGACATACAGATAGACAGTACTGCTACATCTATACATTTATGACATATCAGATTTGCAAATACAGTACTGTTTGTGATACAAAAAAAAAGAGTGTCCAGAAAAAGAGTGTATAATACATTTGACGTAGAAACTGTACATTGGGGGAGGGTGGGGTGGGGTTGGGTGGCTGGTGTTGTTATTCCCAGCCTCAAACCTCGCATAGAAGGTATTGAGATAATTTGCTAAGGAGATAATAATAATAATAATTCATTTAATTTATATAGCGCTTCTCAATAACCCGATGTCACTGTTCAGTTTGAGGGAGGTGCCTTTGTAATCTGTCATCGTTTTGAGGCCCTGCCACATAGCTCTGGAGTCAGCCTGTTCAAACTGAAGTTCAATTTTATTCCTGTAGCGCCGTGTTGCTTCTATTACTGTCCTCCTTACGTTGTATCTCGCCACCTTGTGGTCATTCATGTTGCCTGCCACGAGCCCGGCGTTGTATGCTGTGGTGCGCGCTTTCAGAGCTTCACGGACGGATTTGTCTACCCAAGGTTTTTGATTTGGGTAAACTCTTATTGTGGTAGTGGGGATTGTTTCTTCCACCAAAGTACGAACAAAGTCCAGCACTGTCTCCTTGTAGTCATTAATGTTATCTGTGTTGTCACGGAACACACTCCAGTCTGTGCATTCAAGCGCAGCCTGTAGCGTCTCCTCTGACTCCACAGACCATTTCTGCACCTCTCGCGAGACTACCGGGGCGCGCTTGAGATTTTGTTTATACTTTGTAGAAAGCAAGATGGCCGCATGATCAGACTTGCCGAAGCCACTAGCAGAATGAGCCTTGTATCCACACTTGAATTGCGAGTAACAGTGGTCTAAAATGTTACCGCCTCTGGTGTTACAAGTCACATGCTGATAGAAGTCCGGCAATACTTTCCTCAGATTGGCGCTATTGAAATCGCCCACTACTACAATGGTGGCGACAACATTAGCTGCCTGGAGTTTATTTACCTCGTTGTGGAGCTTCAAGAGCACGTCACCTGTGTTAGCTTGTGGTGGAATATACTCTCCGACCAGGATGATCGACATTAACTCCCTCGGGAGAAAGAAGGGCCGACACTTGATGGATATATATTCCAGGTTGGGGAGCAGTGGTTCGAAAGTTCCTTCACGTTGCCTGGATCGCTCCAATTGTTGTTCAACATGAAGGCTATTCCACCTCCACGCTGCTTGCCGGATTCTGCTGTACGATCCTTGCGGTGGATGAAGAAGTGTTCGGCCGATTGGATAGCGTGGTCTGGAACGTCCGGCGTCAACCACGTCTCGATGAAGCAGAGAACATTACAATCTCTAACGTCTCTTTGGAATTGAATCCTTGCTCTGATGTCGTCTAGTTTATTGTCTATTGATTGTACATTGGCTAGCAATATACAACATATAAACCCTTCCAAAAGGAAGGGTTTATATCCCCCCCCAACCAACCTCACGTAAAGTGAAAACATACGAGGTGAAAACAAGGAGCAGTGTTATTAGCTGTGTGTGTTGATTTACAAGCGAAACATATGCAAGCATATGCCTGCTCCATTGCTTTGAAAAAGCCAAAACACGATAGCTAACCACCAAACTGTGGGCTCTGGGACTACGTTTGTTTAAAACGTGTCCACACGAGTCCCCACAGCTCCATTTCATAAGCAAGAATTGTCGCCCGCTATACGGAAAAGTGAAAACAGACGAGGTGAAAAGAGGAGCAGTGTTCCTTGCTGTGTGTTGATTTACAAGTGAAAAAATATGCAAGCATATGCTCGCTTCATTGCTTTGAAAAGCCAAAACACGATAGCTAGTCACTAACTGTGGGTTCAGGGTCTATGTTTGTTTAAAAACGTGTCCACATGAGTCCCAGCGGCGCCATTTCATAAGCAAGAATTGCTTTCTCTTTATCAGACAAAGGTAGCGGAACCCTCATTGCCACTCCGTTTGAGGTATACACAAAACACATTTAGTGAAATTATTACACGTTTCTTCAACAAAAACCTGCCACTCTCAAGAGGGTCTTTTTATTTGAAAGAAACTTAGTTTTGGGGGGGGGATATGGGGTTTTAGGTGTAATTAGAAAGAGGAGAAGTAAAGAGGGAGGGGTGGAGGAAGGGGGAACACAGCCTAGGCTGAGTCCCACGGCCCTTACCTCCTGCCGCGTCCTCCGGGGTATGCTGCTGGGCTCTCTCCTCGAGGTGCGCTCCATCTGCTGCCTCTCTTCCTCCGTGCTTATGTCTCGCGTATTAGGTATCAAGTTGGGGATTAAACCCCGACTCTGCCGACGAGGCATCTCGCCATTTGGCGTCGGGAATCGAACCCTGACTCTTGCCAGCGAGGCATCAAAGAGGAAACCCCCCCGCCTCCTCCATGTAATCCTCTCGGATGTGATGGCAGGAGAGCGCAATGTCCCCCTCTGGCACCAGCTCTTCCGCAGAACCAAAGGGAATCGAACCCTGTGGTCCCGCATACTCTTCTTCCTCCTCTGACCACCCGTCATACTTGCTCCGAACGGCGGGAGCAAGCAGAGGCGGAGAGCTTGCGCCGCAAATCGTCCACCACCCACCCCGTGGTCGGGGGTCTGTTGATGGGGACGCCGGGGCCGGAGATCTTCCTCACTGAGGGGCGCTCAACGGCCTCCGGGCGGTATACACGCCGCCGGGGCTCACCCTCCCGCTTTGATCGTGGGAGTAGGGAGCCCCGCGGCGAACGGCGGAGGTTGCAAGGAGGAAGCGCTGGTGGAGCCCCAAGAAAGGCTTCTCGGGTCTCGGTGGTGAGGCCATCTCGGTAGAAACAGCAACAAGAAAAAACTATACGAGAAAAAAGCTAATATTTCCACTGTTAAAGTGCGGATGTAGCTAAACACTTCTGAATGAATAATGAGGGAAGGAAGAGTACGGCCACGCTCCTATATACTTATATACATAACCGGAAATGGGCATGGCCGGGCAAATGAAGGTGCATGTGGCAAAAGCTTTCAGTGATACAATAAGTAATGATGAGATTCCCGGCAGAGCAGAACGGGAGCAAAAACGAAATGTAACTTTTTATGTGTTGGGGAAAACCGGGGTACCCTGGAGGAAACCCACGCAAACACCGGGAGAACATGCAGACCTGTGGGGAAAAGCTGATACCTGTGGGTCACCAGTAGGGGGCAGAGTGAGTGAGTGAGTGAGTGAGTGAGTGAGTGAGTGAGTGAGTGAGTGACTGTGTGAGTTAGTGGCATTGCCGGTCATAGAGGTGCTTTGCCTCAAAGAACCATACAGGTAGGAGACTGCTGCGAATAATAATTGGCATATAATATGTGATAGGGACTTTCATGTGATATGTGGTAACATCTACTGAACATGTCATCAGTCTTCAGTTCACCCTTGATTTTGACACTGTAAAGAACCTCTATACAATTTGTTGCTTGAACAATATATTACCAGCAGTGATGCTACAGATTACTTGTAAAAGTAATTGTTTTTGTAATTGTGTAATTGTGATTACTGATTACTCCTTTAAAAAGTAATCTAGTTACTTTACTGATTACTTGGTTACTAAGTCGTCGTCGTCCCCCCTGCTGCTGCCTGCAACATAAGAATGACAACAGTTTTTTTTTAATAATGCTTTATTGAACGTACATAATGTCATAAATCATGATTGGCTGCTCAGACAGGTCATCATGCAACGTCATCAGCCATCAGGCCATATAAGGTCACAGCTGTCCACTGCTCAGGCACTCTGGGACAGTGGTTCCCTGTGGTCCGTGGACCGAGGGTATTGCAGGTGGTCCTTGGAAAAAAAGCTAAATAAAATAAAAAATGTATATAATATAATTTTTATTTAAAATAAAATTGTAAAACCGTTGTGTAATATAAAACATGGTATTATAGTTTGTTATTCTCTCAAATTAGGCTTATCATTATGGGTAAATAGTGGAGCTTGTGCGTGATGACAGTTTTACTGACGCACCTGCTCCTCTTCTCTGCACTTACCAGCGTAAAAGCAGTGGCTCAGCAAGCAAAATATATTCACTGCTGCATCCACAGGGAGGCCCTAGCTGCCAAAAAAATGCCTGCTGATCTCAAAACAGTTTTGGACCAAGCTGTAAGAACTGTCAATTTGATCAAGGCCTGTCCATTGAATTCACGTTGTTTGCAGCTTTATGCAATGAGATGGGCAGTAATCACCGGCAATTACTTCTCCACACCGAGGTCCGCTGGCTATCGAGAGGAAAGGGGCTCAAAATGTGATCTTTCACATTGTTTCTGTGATGCTCAGTGGCTTGCTAAATTGGCATACATGGCATACATCTTTTGCTTCTGCGAAGCAACATCACCCGTCTTATTAGCTACTGTAAGTGATAACGTTATCCAGTCTCTCTCTCTCTCTCTCTCTCTCTCTCTCTCTCTCTCTCTCTCTCTCTCTCTCTCTCTCTCTCTCTCTCTCTCTCTCTCTCTCTCTCTCTCTCTCTCTCTCTCTCTCTCTCTCTACCAAATCCATTCTGAGACAACGGACTCAGTGCGTACTCCGCAAGTCGTGTGTAACAGGAATCTCTCTCTCTCTCACTCTCACTCTCTCTCAAGTAGCCAAATTACACTATAAAACGAACTGGATAGTTGATTTAACTTCATGCTGAAGCTATTCTAAAATCAGCTATAAGCATAAACATGTGTGTGTGGCTGTGCAGCTTGCAACTTGCAATGGGCCTGGTCTACAAGATACACTACACCACTAATGTACCCTTGTACATGTCAAAATACTTCCCAAAGGTCAGTGAATACCACGACCACAACACGAGGGAGCTCCACAAATCATGTTAAACCCAGATTCGGCTCAAACAAGGGACTAAACACGTTTAGCAATTATGTCACATCAATGTGGAACGCCCTACCCACAGCTGTAAAGGAATGTGAATCACTACCCACCTTCAAAACCACTCTCAAAGAGCACCTACGGGAGACTGTAATTCGAAACTGGCCCCTGTAAATGTCCAAACCCAACCCCCTCCAATGTACAATTTACCACCCCGCCTACCCAACCACCTCCAATGTACAGTTACCCCCCCCCCCCACCCCCCACCCCAAAGGGCAAATTACCAAGCAGCTATAATGAGACATTCTTTGAAAGCTGTAATGTGTGCCCCTTCACCCGTTGGCAATGGGTGGCACGTCGAGGATGGGGAGTTAACAGTGACATGGATGACTACAAAACCGGCCCCTGATAGTGTGTTGCAGGTAGTCCATTGCGGTTGCAAACAAGGAAAATGTGAGACAGGAAGATGTTCATGTGTGTCTGCAAAACTGCCATGTACAGATCTTTGTCAATGCCAAAACTGTGCAAATGTTTCTAAGGAAACGGAGGATAGGGCTACATTAGAGGATGACTCATAATAGTGGTGAGGATGTATAGGGTGAGGGGATTAGGGTTATACAGTAGTAGTGTGATTTGTTTATTTGTTGAGATCAGTTTGACACTGATCTCTCCACACACCTCACTCTTTACTCATTTTACTCTGTAGTGTATATTGTATATATGTATATTGAATATTCCTCTTTACTTTACTTTTTACTTACAGTACTTACTTTTTTTTTTACTGTATGAAGCACACTCTCAGGGGCTCATACAGAACCAAGCATTTCATCGTAAACTACCTATTTGACTATTTACTATATTTTATTGTGATAAATAATAAACAAACTTGAAACTTGTGTGACGAATAAACCTCTTGAATCTATTTTTGTACCTACATTCTATTTTGTCTTTAAATGGAAAATAAAAAGGTTAATGAGTAACTTATTGATTTGTAAATTGTTTGACATTATTCCATTATTCTTTTCATAAAAAGTTATCAATCGGATCTGTGGGCTACCATAGACTCCCATGTCAGAATTATAATAAAGAAAATGTACAATTACAATAGAGGCCTTTCGTGGAATGTTTAGAATGTTTAATTGTACTACATGCTGAAAGACAGTTGCTATGTTTCGATATATGAGAAACTTGACACTTGGATCTTGTAAACAGTGGAACAGTAATATCATGGCTTTCCAGTGTTTAAACTAGGGGGCGACAGTGGCTCAGGAGCGGTAGTCTGGTTGCCTCCGCCATTGGTGTGTGAATGTGAGGCATAATAAAAGCGCTATATAAATACCATTCTACCACTGCATAGAAATATGGCATTTTCTTGGAGAGTGGTTACCAATGGTTATGTAAGTAATTCAAATGTACTCAGAAATGTCTGAAGAAGTCTGTCACCAAAATGTATTTTTCATGATATATGAATTGGTATGACTGATAAAAAAATTGTTTACGTGCGTTATGCATCAAGAAATACGTTATTAATGCGCTAACTTTGACAGCCTTAAAATATATATATATAGTATATATTAGTATTTACAAGATCCAAGTGTCAAGTTTCTCATATATCGAAACATAGCAACTGTCTTTCAGCATGTAGTACAATTAAACATTCTAAACATTCCACGAAAGGCCTCTATTGTAATTGTACATTTTCTTTATTATAATTCTGACATGGGAGTCTATGGTAGCCCACAGATCCGATTGATAACTTTTTATGAAACTTGTCACAATGATAGAAGACTATGTCTATAATCCACAGAGCACTACTCTTCAAATGTCAGAAAAATCACAACACAGTATTGTCAGACATCCCCAATCAGAATAATTAAAGGTATTTTCATTTAGACAAAAACAGGCATAAAAGCATCTTACTTTAAATGGTACTGTACACATTTAGGATATAAAAAAAACTGCTTAATCAGTGTCCAATCTTCAAAAAGAAGATAATTACACAATGCAGGAGTGTGTGTAGAAGGAATCTGTCAAATATCTTACGGTACTTTTAGCTAAAACACAGTGTAGTCAATGGTAAATAGGACATCTTTATACAGCCAGTTGTCGCCTATAAGCGATCAATCACACAATGTCTACATTGCATTTCATATAATTCAAGGAACATTCAAAAGCTGCATTTTTGACAGCTTTTTTATTTCTGCCTCAAAGTACAAATAAACCTCATGTCAGGTCTCAGTTGGCGTAATATGTTTGTGACCTTCCAATGACTACAAAGGTTGTCGTTGATATTTAATATAATGTCCAGGGAGAAAGGGCTTATAGGGCAGCTGGGCAGATGGGGGGTGGAAGCGATTCCAGGGAGCGGGGGCAATCTTTTTTTTTTTTTTTTTTTTTACAGTTTCTTCCCCCTCTAATGTATATATTATTTTTATGATCTCTTTCTCCTAAACAGTACTGTATATTTGTATATCTTGTATGTCATAAATGTCAGGATGAAACAGTACTGTATATCTGTACTGTATGTCATGTATGTCATAAATGTCTTGATGAATTGAAAATGGGGGACCCTGATGTAAACAAGACGAAAGTCTTTTTCTGGTCTGCATCCCCTTAACAATTGTGTGTATTTAGCCGTACTGTATTGTACCCATTCTGCAATCTGTTAATAAAGTGTTCAATCAATCAATCAATCAATCAATCAATCAAACATGAGTCCAGGGAGCGGGGGCAAAACATGAGTCCAGGGGGAGGCAGACGGGAGACAGGTGGAATGTTTCTGAGAAATGGGTCTACGATCTGGTGGATGGAAAACTGTGATTTCATGTCTATTCTATTCTACTAAAACTGAATCAAACCACAAACAAAGCGGCCTGTTGGGATGTTAGATCCTAATGTGAAAACTGTGATTTTATATGTCTGCACTTTGTGCTTTTTTACCCTTGCTATTATTTGACTTATTTTAACTTTTATTTCTACGCCCCACTATCAGCTGGGTGCATACTATGGGCGGAATCCACAAAGGCTTTGCACGGCTTTTTCCGAAGCAGAGCTGGTGCATCTTGCTCTCAAATGGGTGAAACGAGGTTGCTCATGCGTAACGTAGGCATTGCGTCCGTGCAATTGGCGTATATTTAAATGAGGTAATGTTGACAGAACTGGCTATGGGGCGACAATAATATGTTCATGAGGCATGGTTTCTTTAGCCTTTAATCGGCGTGGTTTATTATTTACATTTCACAACAGCAGCACATGAGATCTCCTCTCCGTGAGAGGAAGAGACAGAGGGGGAGTCGGCATCAGCTTATATACCCTCAACCTGGCGGTAACATTAACAGCTATGTAAATTAGCCTCTAAACAGGTGATCATGGCAGCAGTAATTGTGCAGACAGGCATGACCGTGAAAGAATATCGAGAATATCTCGAAGGACAATATCAAATCAAGCGCATGCAGCGATCCCATGCAATCATACTCATTATCTAAATATTGTTATATAACGTCAGATTCAGATTCCTTTATTAAGCCATATGTGTAACCATTGGTAATTGTCACAGCGATGTATGCATTTTCCCATACATTTTCTTTTCACATAACAAGACACAGGACAAAGACAGTGCAGTGCAGGATCTATCATTTGGATTATATTCTTTTGCACTCCTCTATACATTACGAAGTAAACGAAATACAATACAAAAATGAACGGAATACTAAAAAAAATAGATCTTATGAGTTATGAACAGTATCTAACTTGTTCGAGAAATATAAAGCCACGTGCCAATAGCCTTCGCAACGCGTGATTTAGAATAAGGCTATAGCACTGACATTCCAAATGCTTGGTTCTGAGATGATCAATACAGTAAACATTTATTTTTGATATAGGTGCTGATCAGCAGTAATGCAATGTCATGATTAATATTATTCTGAAGTTATTATTATTATTATTATTATTATTATTATTATTATTATTATTATTATTATTATTATTATTATTATTATTATTATTATTATTATTATTATTATTATTATTATTATTATTATTATTATTATTATTATTATTATTATTATTATTATTATTATTATTATTATTATTATTATTATTATTATTATTATTATTATTATTATTATTAAATAAAGAATTAATTAATAATTAATTAATAAGAACTCCTCTCCTTCACTATAATCTAATTATGAAATCAGATATAGGCCAGGGCTTTACAACTTAATAAAGAGATTGAATACAATTAAATGTTCAGTTGCTATCGCTATCAGCTCTATCTTTAATTTTTCAAAATGTTCAGTTGCTATCGCATGCATTCATCTGTGTTTCACTACACACATGAGTGCATGCTTACCAACTGTTCAACTGTTTTTACTGCAACACTATACTATCACCGACATCTAAGAAGGGAGATCCCCCCTTGAATGGCCCTTCTAAGGTTTCTCTCCTCCACATTGCCTGTGGTGCATTTTTTCCTATTGCTAGGTTTTAGTGAGTTTTTCCTTACCTTCGCATGGGGTATGTCTGGGAGTGTTGCATTCATTTATTTAAATTTTTTTTGACCTCATGGTGTCCTTGTTTTGTTCTTGAATTATTGTGATGTTTCTTCTTGACTTGTTTAAAGAAGACGTGTACGGCCCATGGGGACATTAACGTGTGTTGTCGGGCCTTACAAATAAATTTGATTTGATTTGATTTGATTTAAATGGGATATAAACGGAATTAAATATAGCCCAATATAATTAGAGCACTATATTCTTTCATATATGTTATACATTTAATTTCGTTTCTATCCCATTTAATATATATTCAAAGTTAGATACTGTTCATAACTCATAAGATCTATTTTCTTTAGTATTCCGTTCATTTTGTATTGTATTTCGTTTACTTCGTAATGTATAGAAGAGTGCAAAAGAATATAATCTTTATTGTCATCGTTGGTACATCGAAATTTAGTTTAGAGCATCACCACTGGCATACAAACATACTGAATATAGCATGTACAAAATAATAATATCAATAAAATATAATATCAATGTCCCAAGTGCAATAGTGCTAGTGCAAATAAATACAGTGACAGTCCAGTTGAGTTTTAATGGATGGAGGGGGGGGGGGGGGGGGGGGGGGTGACAAGTAAGATTTTGGTGGGACAAAGTGGGACAGATAGATAATGTAAATTCTTTAATTAGAATAACTGGTCTTCACCGAATAGATAAAGGTTAAATACAGATTAAAATAGAGAATTAGATCTCTCGTTGTGGCACTGGCAGCCGGCGTGTTACTCTTGTTATCTTAGCGGCAGTGGCTTTGTCCGTCTGCATGGCTATAATTTTTGGGTTTTAGAAGGAATGGCATGTGTCGTTTGCCGTTCTTGGTTTTAACTGCAGGTTTCTTTTTACTGCTTTCCATCTTGATTTCTTGATTTCTAGTTCACTTTTAATGTTTCTTTTCTTTTTTTGGACAGCGCGCTAAACTTGACAGCGCTCTACATTTTGACACACACATTTCTGCCAAGAGCGCTGTCAGGGGTGAAGAGTGCAGACTGCTCGCGAGCTACACATATTGGGCGTGTCTGCGCTGGTATCTCATTGCGCAATGTGCTTTCGTGGATAGCTCCCAGATGCAGACCAGGCTCCGCGAATGCAATTAGCTTGGCGCAATCCATTCTCTGTGGATTCCGCCCTATGTGTCACAATCTGCCCTTTGGACTCAGGAACTCTCTGAACATAGACAATCCTCTGGTGCTCTCCGGCGGCCTGTCGGCGGTAGTACAGGCGACCATCCTGTGCCTACCTATTCTGTTGAGCCTGTTGACTGTAATTTCTAATGTACTCCCTATGTATCGGTCCTGTGTGCTCCCCAGTATGTTCATATGTCCTAGTCTAGCCCTGTGTGTATTCATTTTCGCTTGGGTCGCTTGGGATAAAAACATCAGCAACAGTAAATTACTAAATGTAATGTAAATAGTAAAATGGTAAATGGCTGCATTTATATAGCGCTTTATCCAAAGTGCTTTACAATTTGTTCAATTGTTCAAATGTACAATTTGTTCAATTGTAATGTAATGTCTATGTTCTTTTTAAAGTGGTTACCAATGGTTAATGGAACACTGTTAATGGAGCACTGTTACAGGCAGCCATCCTGGAAGAAAGTTCTGTATCACACTAGCTCCCGCTCAGCGTCTCATTGCATATATCTCGCTTCAGCATATATATACTGAATAAATTTCAAAATGTACCTTTAAATGCCAGCATTCATCTGGCCACACCCCCATCCGCTTACCTACATAAGCAGGGGTGGTGCCACACACTCATCTCCTTCTCAAATTTCATCACAAGCAACGTGTTGCTCATATGCCCACTTGACGTGGAGAAAAATATTGGCTGACAATGTTTACGAGGAAAGGAAGAACAAGAGATACGTTGACATCATATCTTTATTTTCTCTCTCACTATTTTCGAGAAAATACGGCGATATTGTCTTCGTCACTGGAGTGTCTGGAAGATGGTGATCATTCTAAAATCCTCCACCGGTTTTCGTATTAGGAGCACGCCGCTGCATGCCTCTCAACTGCAGTTCCTTGCTGTGCTGGTTGCGGTAAAACCTTTCAGGACACAGCTGAACTGTAGGACGCGCCGCTGTTGTGAGAAGCGGTGAGTTCCAGGTTGGTGAGTGATGTTTGCTTGCGGCTCCACTTGTCTGTTAGTGCTATGGGGGCTGGCTGACAATGTTTACGAACACTGGCCCCAGATTAAGGTCTTTTGTTCAGCCTCTTAGGCAACAGCGGAAGACCTTGATCTGAAGCCCATTATAGTTTAACTAGTGGGCCACGACCATTAACACTGGTGATCCCTGTGTTTTCTGGACGAGTGGATGTTTTCTCTGTCACCGTGTAGGCCCCATCTTTCATATCCAAATGAGAGTATTCCCTCACGAGGAAATATGGGCATAGATGTTCGTTAGTGGAAGATCTGTGTTCAAGTCAGCTACAGGCCAGTTTGGTATTGTGCTGGCTCCGTCGGGTGTTGGTAAAATCACTGTTGTAAAACTGTGTTAACATCTTGTTTATCTTTTCTCTTAAAAAGTGAGGAGGGTTTCAGAACGGCGGCCTGTCTGAGTGAGTGTTATATCATTGTGTACAAGTTCAGGTGATAGCTGCTTAGCTTACATGCTAGTGGTGGCCTACTGTTAGCCAGTCAGCTGTTAGCTGCGGCGCTAGCCTGCTGTGATCACTAGGTGGCCTATCTGGGCTAGGCTAGGAAACGTTAGCTTGCTGCTATCGGCCGAGGCCCAGCGCGGGGTGGCTCCGGCCCCTCGCGCGCCGCCGCGGTTCCCAACTCCCCTCTCCCTCACGGGGAGAGGCGGGGGAAATTCGAAGTCTCCCCTCTGGTCGTGTGCGCCGTTCGCTCTGCGTCTCGCGGGCAGGGGCGGTAGCGCCCGACGGTTAGAGCGGCCGTTAGCTTAATGCTACTCTGTTGAACGTGCTTTGATTATAACATGTTTTAAACACTCTTGACTACGACGTCATCTTTGACAGAGGATGTTCGTCGAACCTGCCCTGGGCCAGGACGGCAAGGACTGCGTCAACAAGGGGGACCGTAGCGACGGGATGGAGCGGCGACGCTGCCCAGATCGACAACACAGAACGGCTGTGTTTACTACGGTGCCTTGAGACTGCACTTCGCTTGATCTATGCTCCGGGTAGGCAAGGTCTGGACCAGACCTTGAGCAGGTCTTCTTGCTTTCCCTTCTAAATGTTTTGTAAATAACGATGTTTTCCAAAACGAGTGTTGCTGCACTACATTTAGGATACGATGCGAGTTATGTGTGAATTGTCTTGTCACTGGTATTAGCTTCTCCATGCAAATAGGGTTGTTTATTACAGATGTGAAAATGATCTGGTTTGTTGTGTTGAGAAACATCATGTGTGTTTATATGTACCGTGTACTCACAACTAAGGGGGTTAACTAACCTATAAAGCTATGCTTAGTGTAGGAAAGCCCTGCTAATAAGACTACTTTGTTCTGTACTGACCCTTTAAGAGTTCCTCCCCTTTAATGTGAGCGAGCTGGTCTCAGTGTTATTGTCTGACGACTACTTTGTTCTGTACCGGTCCTCTAAGAGTTCCTCCCCTTTAACGTGAGCGAGCCGGTCTCAGTGTTATTGTCTAACGACGTGCTGTAGTAGTTTACCCTGTCCCCATGGGATAACGTGTGCGTCAATGAACGTGAGTACTGTACCTGCGTTTAGTTCGTTCATTCAGTTTACTCTGTACTTAGTGCGTCCCCGCTGATCCATTCCTGTTGACGTCATTCCCCCCGTTACTGAAACACTGCGCCGTTAGCTTAGCTACACGTTAGCCAACTTACGTTGCCCCTCCTATGATATGCTGCTGCGTTGCGTGGCTAGCTTAGACGCACGTTAGCTAGCCTAAGCTATAACTATAACTCACTCATTACCCCTAGTGAACTGAATGTATCTTACACCTGGTTTACAGTCCACCTACCTATACTGTTTACATGCACTGAAGGAGTAATTCCCTACATAGGTTATGTAGGTTATGTATATTAACTCTGGTTAAGTGAATGCTCTAGTTACTATTTGCATTATACTACTAATGGATATTCTTGTTTATGTACATCACTACTGTGTTATTAATGTATACTGTATTGTATTCCTCTGTAGACAACCACACCTGGAAATCTATCAAATAACAACCAGTAACTGCAGCACGCCTCTGTGTAATTCTTTAACGGGTGTTACAACCCCATAGTGTCCGCCAGTTCCATCAAACGCACCCTGTGGAGGCCCTAGCCCTCCGATTCATGGTCCTTCGAGCCGGATGGAGCTCCTTCAAGACGCTATGGCAGACCAGGACATCACAGAGACCACCGCTCACCCGCAGAGAGAGCGCCACCTACCAAGCCACCTACGTGACTTCGAAGTGGGATACGAACCTCAACCCAGTACTCAACTCAGTACCCAACCCAGTACTCAACTCAGTACCCAACCTAGCGCTCAACCTAACACCCCGCCTAGTACTCAACCCAGTACTCAACTCGGTACTCAACCCAGTACTCAATCCAGTACTCAATCCAGTACTCAACCCAGTACTCAACCTAGTACTCAATCCAGTACTCAACTCAGTACTCAACCCAGTACTCAATCCAGTACTCAAGCCAGTACTCAAGCCAGTACTCAACTCCGTACTCAACCACAAGATGAACCGCCAAAGGCCCTATCCCATGCATCACAGCGCCGGGATAGCGAGACGAGGAACCCACCTACGAGGAGCGAGCGGTCAGGCGTTGGCTCCCATCGTTCATACCCGGCGAGCGAGGTAAGGGGCCCGTCCGAAGGTAGTAGGCCCTCACATCAGCCAAATCATAGATCCACCATAAGGTCAGGTGCCTGCTCCCATCGCTCATGCCCGGCGAATGAGGCAAGGGACCCGTCCGAAGGTAGTAGGTCCTCATACCGGTCAATTCCTAGACCCACCATAAGGTCAGGCGTTGGTCCCCATCGTTCATCCGGGAGCGTACACACACAACATGCTCTCTCACCAGTCCAGGAAGCTATCCTCCAGGAGCACATCCACTCCCTGGAGCTCGAGGAGCTACAGCGCCAGGTAGAAGAAGACGGCAACGCCGACCCGGAGTGCCAACGCTTACAGCGCATACAGCAGGAAGCACAAGATGCAAGAGAAGCTATCGCTACACGCCTCGACAGGCAGAGGCGGCTTAAGAAGAAGGAGCAGGAACTTCAATTAGCCAAAATTGTCACCTCACTTCTTCAAGAGTCCGAGACGGGACCACGTAGCGGTGCATCGTCCCCCCGGGGCCTCTACTCCCTACCAGCGATGCACGCCCCACCTGCCAACGCTCCCGCAGGCTCACCGCATCAACCCATCTCTCACCTACACCCTGCACCCCCTCTTGTGCCCGCAGCAGTATCTGAGCCGACCTATCCACCACCTGGACTACAGCACCACGTAGCGGCACCTGTGCCTCTAGCACTCCCTACTATACCACAGAACATGCATTCCCCGCCGGCTAACCCAGCCGCCATCACCCCAGTGATGCACCATCCAGCACAGGCGACGTCTCGCTCTGCCGCTCCCCCTGTGTCATGGTACCCAGCTCCTAACATGCCTGGTCCAATTGAGCAACCTACGACCTCACACGAACCTTCTGTAGCTACACACAGTACCCAGAGTCCTACCTACGGTGCGACCATCTCTACTGCAGCCCCACCATACCAGAACGCGAGTCCTGCTGCACCTCACATGGCTCTTACCCCGCCACAGGTTATATCGGGGCATTTACAGCACCCAGGATCAGAGATGCTGATTACCTCTCCCTACGGCATCCCACAGCCGATGCTGCCAGTCTTTGAACGTGACCGCGAAAGTGACTTTGCCCTACTCAAGATAGCCTTGGATAACTTGATGGGTAGTACCGGGCACCTGTCTGAACAGTATAAGTACCAGGTGCTCCTCGGCCACTTGAAACTCCCCAGTGCTCTCCACCTTGCCAGAGCCTACATGTATGACCCTCGACCGTATACCGCTGCATTGCAAGCCCTGCAAGACAAGTACGGCCAACCCAGACAGCTCGTCCAATCAGAGTTAGGCGCCATTCTCAACTCACCTCCCATCAAGTTCGGTGACACTGAAGCCTTCGACTCCTTCGCCCTGTCCATCCAGTCTCTGGTGGGCATGCTCGGGACACTTGAAGGTCAAAACGGGTACGAGTTGAGATGCGGATCCCACGTCGACCGGCTCCTGAGCAAGATGCCCCCTTCAGTCAGGGACGGATTCATCGAATACTGCCTCAGCCGCGGCATTCTCCGGACAGGGTCAGACCTGACATACACCCTGCCCGACCTGGCAGCCTGGCTCCAGATGAAGTCACAGGCTAAGCGCCTCTCAAGTCGAGCCGCAGCGTTCTATCAGTGCGACGCACCCAAGCCAACCAAGCAAGACCAACGTGTCACCCACTATAAGGAGAAGACCACAACCATCCTCCTCAATGCTGGGGAAGTCGCTAGTACCCCAGAGCCTACTCGCTACAAAACCCCATTTCAAGTCCAAACCGTATTGCCCCTATTGTGACAACAAGGAGCACTTCTTGAATGCTTGTGACGACTTCAAGACGCTATCTACCAGCCAGGCCGTGAAGTGGATCAGAGAGGAGAAACGGTGCTGGAAGTGTGGCCGCAAACACTCTGCCGAAGCATGTACTCTGACGCGCCCATGCAATACATGCAAAGAACAGCACCTTACCATTCTGCACGACTCCATACAGCAGGGTGAAACCACAGTCTGTATGGTCACTACACCACCCACTAAGGTATACCTCGACCGGCCCAACCGTCCACAACAGGTTATGTTAAAGGTCATCAAGGTCATCTTGAGGAACGGGGACCAAGCCCTGGAGACCTACGCCGTGTTGGACGACGGCTCTGAACGAAGTATCGTTCTGCCTCAAGCCGTGCGGCGGCTGAACCTAACCAGAACGCCAGAGACTCTCCATCTACAAACCGTCCAGCAGAATGTCGAACAGCTCCAGGGCAGCTCCGTCTCCTTCGACGTTTCTCCATGGTGCACGCCTTCCCAGAAGTATCGGATCCACCAGGCCTTCACCGCCGAAGGCCTCAGCCTGGCCGAACACTCTTATCCTGTGGCCGCACTACAGAAACGCTACAAGCACCTCCACGGCCTGCCCCTACCACCAGTCGACCATGCCCAGCCACTACTCCTGATTGGTTCAGATATGCCACACCTTCTGACCCCAGTACAGCCTGTACGCGCAGGCCCACCAGGCGGCCCCGTCGGTATTTGCACCCGACTAGGTTGGTCACTCCAGGGCCCTACAAACCTTGCCCAGACTACATCTTCTTCACAGTGCCTCCACACTGCCACTGCCTCTCCAGCCACAGAGCTCTTCAGGAATGTCGAGCGCCTCTGGCAAGTCGACACTCTCCCTTACATCAGCACGAAGGCAGTCACCCGCTCCAAGCAAGATCAGCAAGCCATGGTCGCGCTCCAAGCACTCACTACCAGGGTCAAGGTCGACGGAGTCCAGCGCTACGCTACTCCCCTGCTTCGGCAAGCAAATGCCACCCCACTACATGTCCCTAAGGAAGCTGTGCTGCCATGCTTCCGCAGCATAGAGAGAAGACTTACCAAGGACCCCAAACGAGCCGAGGTCTACTGTAATGAGATACGGAAACTGGAGAAGGCCGGCTACGTGGCAAGGATAACCCCGGCAGAAGCTGACCAGTCTGCAGAATCCTACTACATCCCGCACCATATGGTGACCCACAACAGTAAGGACAGGATCGTTTTTAACTGTTCATTCCAGTACCAAGGCCTGTCCCTAAATGACCTTCTGCTTCCTGGACCTACACTCGGGCCAACCCTGCTCGGTGTCCTCCTCAGGTTTCGTCAGCATGCCGTGGCTGTCAGTGGCGACATCAAAGGTATGTTTCACCAGATCCGCCTGCTGCCTACCGACAAGCCAGTGCTGCGCTTCATCTGGAGGAACATGGAGAGGGAGAAGGAGCCGGATATCTACGAGTGGCAGGTACTTCCATTCGGGACAACCTGTAGCCCCTGCTGTGCCATTTACGCCCTCCAGCAACACATCCAAAACGACACAGAGGGCAATTCCAACTTGATAAAGACAGTCGAGCAGTCCTTCTATGTCGACAACTGTCTGCATAGCACACACTCCGCCGAAGAGGCCAAGCGTCTCGTTGATGAACTCCGCCATCACCTACAGACGGGAGGGTTCGAGGTCCGCCAGTGGGCAAGCAACGTGCCTATGGTCATCGAGCACCTTCCGCCCGAAGCCCGCTCCGAAAGCAGCGAACTGTGGCTCTCCAAGAGTAGTAGTGATCTTCAGGAGCCTACACTGGGCCTACGCTGGAACTGCCTCAATGACTCCCTGGGCTATAAGCATCGCCCTGTGGAGACCTCAGCACCTACCATGAGGAACCTCTACAGAGTACTTGCCTGCCAGTACGACCCCCTTGGCTACATTGTACCTTTCACCACAAGAGCCAAGGTCATCATACAAGACCTTTGGAAGGAGGAGGTCGGCTGGGACGACCCAATCCGACCCCAAAGCCTGCTCGACAGATGGCGCACCTGGGAGCAAGAGATCCCTCACCTCATACACCTGGAGTTCCACCGAGCCTACGCTCCACCACATGCGAACACCTCTACTTCGACCAGGGACCTCCACATCTTCTGTGACGCGTCCGAGCGTGCATACGGCTCTGTCGCCTACATGCGGACCATGGATGACCAACAGCAAGTCCACATTTCCTTTGTGCTCGCTAGGTCTCGGGCGGCCCCCAGGAAGCAGCTGTCGATGCCCCGACTCGAGCTGAGCGCTGCCCTCACAGGTGCCCAGCTTAATGATGTACTTCAAGCCGAGCTCACCGTCCCCATCCAACGGGTCGTCTTGTGGTCGGATTCCACCACAGTTCTCCATTGGATCAAGTCAGAGTCCTGTAGATATAAGGTCTTCGTGGGCACACGAGTTGCGGAAATCCAGAACCTGACCGAGCCCGATAACTGGAGATACGTGAACTCTGCCTCAAACCCAGCAGACGACATCACTCGGGGCCTAACCTTGGAGGAACTGGTACGACCACATCGATGGCACAAAGGTCCAGAGTTCCTCTACCTACCTGAAGACCAGTGGCCTACTATGCCCTCTGCTCATCCCGAGTCCGACGGCCACGAGATGAAGAAGTCTGCCATAATCTGTCATGTAACCACCTCTCCCAGTCCTCTGCTCCCTGCCGTTGAAGACTTCACTTCATGGAAGGACCTCGTCCAAGCAACAGCCAGGTCCCTTCACGGTGCGGCTGACGCCCAGACTACAGATCAGCCCTACGAAGCAGCTGACGTCCTCAATGCCGAGAAGGTCCTCCTTACACGAGCCCAGCTGGACTCATTCCCCGAGGAGATCAAGGCCCTCCAGTCTGACCGACCTCTTCCCTCAGACAGTCGTTTGAGCTCCCTATCTCCGGAGTACGACAAGGCTACAGGTCTCCTCAGAGTAGGCGGTAGGCTGCGCAGAGCCGAGAATTTGGGGATGGATGCCATTCACCCAATCGTCTTGGACCCACATCACCCCCTGACAAGGCTGATCATCCAAGACTATGATCAAACTCTTCTCCACCCCGGGCCTGAGAGGGTATTCGCTGATCTTCGATCCCGATTCTGGGTTCTACGAGGAAGAGAAGCAATCCGCAAGCATCAACACACCTGCCGAGAATGTCATCTGTGGCGAGCAAAGCCCGACATGCCTAAAATGGCCGACCTTCCGCCCTGTCGCCTGCGTCTCTACAAGCCCCCATTCTATTCTACAGGAGTAGACTGTTTCGGGCCATTTCACATCAAGATAGGGCGCCGGAATGAGAAGAGGTGGGGGATCGTCTACAAGTGTATGACTACACGCTGCATACACCTTGACCTCCTAGAAAGCCTGGACTCTGACGCCTTCTTGATGTCCCTGAGGCGTTTCATCTCACGCCGCGGCACACCTTTCGAGCTCCTCAGCGATAATGGCACAAACTTTGTCGGAGGAAACAGAGAGCTGCAGGAAGCCTTTGCCGAGATGGAACCCAGACTGAAGGAACAGTTAGCTAAGCAGAAGATTACGTTCCGCTTCAACCCGCCGAGCGCACCGCACTTTGGTGGAACTTGGGAGAGGGAGGTGAAGTCGGTGAAGACTGCCCTCAGAGTCATCCTGAAAGATCAGATAGTGTCTGAGACCGTCCTCCACACAGTCCTCATCGAAGTGGAGGGCATCATGAATGCAAAGCCATTGGGCTACCTCTCCTCGGACGTTGCAGACCCTGATCCCGTTACCCCGAACCTCCTCATCATGGGACGCCGTGACTCGTCTCTACCTCAAGCAGTTTACGACTCCAGTGACCTCCTTGGGAAACGTCGCTGGAGGCATAGTCAAGTGCTGGCCGACCACTTCTGGTCTGCATTCATTCGCCACTACTTACCGGGTCTACAGGAGAGGCAGAAGTGGAGGAAGGATGGCAAGGAACTGTCACTAGGCCAGGTGGCCCTAATCGTTGACCCACAGCTCCCTCGGGCACTCTGGCCTGTCGGGAAGGTCACTCAGACATACCCTGGAGCTGACGGGCGCATCCGCACCGCCGCTGTCCAAGTGAAGGACCGAACATACCTGCGCCCTGTGTCCCGGTTGGTGCAGCTCCCGAGCCTCCCGGATACCGAGGACCCCAGAGACTTTCCCGTTTTAGTTCAAAAGGTCTAAGTAGACTTTTGGGTGCGGCTGTGTAGGAAAGCCCTGCTAATAAGACTACTTTGTTCTGTACTGACCCTTTAAGAGTTCCTCCCCTTTAATGTGAGCGAGCTGGTCTCAGTGTTATTGTCTGACGACTACTTTGTTCTGTACCGGTCCTCTAAGAGTTCCTCCCCTTTAACGTGAGCGAGCCGGTCTCAGTGTTATTGTCTAACGACGTGCTGTAGTAGTTTACCCTGTCCCCATGGGATAACGTGTGCGTCAATGAACGTGAGTACTGTACCTGCGTTTAGTTCGTTCATTCAGTTTACTCTGTACTTAGTGCGTCCCCGCTGATCCATTCCTGTTGACGTCATTCCCCCCGTTACTGAAACACTGCGCCGTTAGCTTAGCTACACGTTAGCCAACTTACGTTGCCCCTCCTATGATATGCTGCTGCGTTGCGTGGCTAGCTTAGACGCACGTTAGCTAGCCTAAGCTATAACTATAACTCACTCATTACCCCTAGTGAACTGAATGTATCTTACACCTGGTTTACAGTCCACCTACCTATACTGTTTACATGCACTGAAGGAGTAATTCCCTACATAGGTTATGTAGGTTATGTATATTAACTCTGGTTAAGTGAATGCTCTAGTTACTATTTGCATTATACTACTAATGGATATTCTTGTTTATGTACATCACTACTGTGTTATTAATGTATACTGTATTGTATTCCTCTGTAGACAACCACACCTGGAAATCTATCAAATAACAACCAGTAACTGCAGCACGCCTCTGTGTAATTCTTTAACGGGTGTTACAACCCCATAGTGTCCGCCAGTTCCATCAAACGCACCCTGTGGAGGCCCTAGCCCTCCGATTCACTTAGTGACAAATGAGTAAAGAATGATTCTTTTCTCAGCCTGTAATGACAATGAACAGTGTGTTCACATATTAACAGGTTTTCCTGTTTTAACTGGCCGTATTAAGGGTAAAGTAGGAGGATTGTGTTTCCCCCCGGTTCCCTGGGGACTTCTTCATCCTCCTCTCAGACATGTTGTTGCACTACATTGTGTCACTGTGTGGTAGGGATACGATGTAACCCTTAGCTTGATTGCTGAGGTTGTGCTAAAACTGCTGGAGAAACTTTATTTTCCTAAAAAGAAAAGATTGTTTGGTCGCTTTCGTGTGTGCTTAGCAAGGCCTGTGGTCGATACTAATCGAGAATTATGTATTCTCTCATTATGAAAAACGGCGTTCCTCTGTAGAGTGTTTTTGCCATTTTTTGTAGGTGATGATGGGTTGTGTGTGTCATATGACCTACAACTGGGTTGGACTGGCCACAGAAGCACATGTGTAAGTTTGGTACCGGGGCTCTTGGAGAGCCCTCTCTATTCTGTGTTTTTTCCTTAGTAAAAATCAGATAGCAGGTTAGCTCATGCGCTGTGTGAAGCTGTCAGACGCTTCATGGAGCTGACTATGACTGTGTCATACTCTCTTTTTGTCATTACATCGTAGCATGGGTGTGGGGTCGTAAAGGGGTGAAATGGTAACCTTTCCTCCCCCTTTTTTCTGTTGGTCAGGGGTAAACCCACCTGTCCTTCAAGGTTCCTGTCACGTTGCGGTTCGGCACGTTACAGGGTGAGGGGGAGGGGGGGGGGGGGGGGGGGAGGGAGTTTCCTGGTCCCACGGCCTGGAATATTGGGCGTGTGCACCGCAGAAATTCCCCCGCCATAGAGTACGTCACTGTGCGCGTCTCTGTTGGTAGGACTTCCGTGTGCTGTTCAGGTCCATGTGATGGATCTGTTTCAGGGGGTGGTCAGGGCTCCTCCTCACCAAGCTCCTATTCGGGCCTTCTGTGAGTTGGGACTCTCCTTCCATGTGAGGGAGCCTCCTTCAGAGTACAGAGCCTCCTCCTCAGATTGTCAAGGTGAGTGGACCCTCAAGAAGGAGTCCTACTCTATTGTGTATGTATTCGATTCAATTCGATTATTGAGTGTGTATGGGTTCAGTGCCTCCTCCCCGGAGAGCCCTAAAACCAATTTTTTACATGGCTCAAGGTGCAATATATTCTTTTCTATAATCTGTACAGCTCGCGTGGGAAGTCTCTCTGGGGATTCCCGTCTCCTTCCTATGGGAGGGTGGTGGGATGTAAAAATGTGAAAAATGTGTACCCCCGGCTGTGTAGACTGGGATACATATTGTTGGTGCTTCCTTCTTTTCTATTAAAAAGAGTTGGAGTTAGGAAGTATCACACCCCTCTTGTCGTTCCCCTGGGCGCCTTGGGGATTCAATGACAGGTCTAAATAGCCTGTTCATTGATGTGGGTGTGTCCCGACGCACGTATAGTGCTAGCTCGGGGTGTTCTGTAAACAGGCGACTGACTGGCACGCCTTGGTTGCTTGAGGTTAAAACGGCGTTTTTATAAAGCAACTGGGATGGAGGTTTTTCCTCTTCCGACGACCAAATCCGACGACCTGGTTTGGTTATCGACGGATTCTCGTTCATATCTGGGGGATGATGACGGAATGGATCTGAACATATGTAGAGGGGTCTCACGCCCTGGGGGTGGGCCACCGGGCGCGGTTCGCCCGAACGTCTGGGTGGCGCCTTCTTTTCATGTTTAAGATCAACACGCATATCTGACCCTTCTCCTGGAGTAGGCATGTCGGCGTGGTTAGGGCACGGGACTGGTTCTGGTCACGCTGGTCCGGATCAGTTGAACCCGTTGTCCGCCGGGGATGCAGATCTGCTGTTCTGGTACCCTGAGGGACTTGGGCTTTTTTCAGGGGGAAAAATGCCAGGTCGGACCAGGTGTCACAGGGTTAAGCGCTATGGAGACCCTGGTTGGGTAAATTTTTTACTCAGCACTGTCGTAATGGCTTACGGCCATGCCAACCTGTACACGCTCGATCTCGTCAGATCTCGGCCGCTACACAGGTTGGTCCTGGTTAGTACTTGGTTGGGAGACCGCCTGGGAATACCAAGTACGGTGTGCTTGGGGCTGGTTCTCCATTATTTTTCGCTCCTCTCTCACGCATGGCGAAGAGGGGCCTGTTGGGGTGGTCTTTGACCTCCTCTGGTGACCCTGTGCTTCCTGTATCGCCGGGCCCGGTCCGAAGTCATGTTTTGTCGACCCGTAGGCCTGGGTTAACCCTTTTTTGAAAACTGAAACACTTGTACTGCGGTATAGCCGGTGTATACCCGCAGGTGTGTTTTGGAGTTTTTTTCTTGAGGGGTTATAGGAACAACCACCGCATTGGGTAACACCAAGGTGGTTGATTCCCTGGTGTGTTGGAGCAGTGTCAACTCCCGGGTTCACCGGTTGAGGGTGCCCCTGCACGTTCATGACATCTGCCAATCGTGTCAGCCTTCTCTGCCTCAACCCCTCTGGGTGGGTTTTTTTTAAATGGAGGCTTGGTCATGCAACAACGCCAGCTTCCGCCCCTTCCGCCGGGGTGGCTGTGTTCAGCTGTCCCCTCTGGCGCCTGTCTCGTCCGCAGTCTCCAGGCTAGGGTTAACAGCCTGTTGCCTGGTTTTTCCCCGGTGCGCTGCCTGCTTCCGTTGGTAAACCTTTTTTGTGTGCTTACGGCCATGCTGACTGCCTGTTCTGCAGGGTCAGTGTGCCAGGCGGTGTACTATTGGGGGGACAGGGCCCGCTCGGCTGAGGGGCCTTTGTCCGAATACGCTGGCGATGTGGGGGGCGGGGTCACTAAGTGCCCACCTGGTGGGGTCTTGATGCTGGCATCATGGACTTCTCCGGGCCCCCGTTCCAGGGGGTCCAGTCCCTTTGGTGGGTTTGGGTCTTCCTTCGCGCTCCGCTGCTACGGCCTTACCACAGGGTTGGGTTTGCCCTTGACCCTGTGATTCTGGGGGCAGTAACGAGGTTGTTCCCTCCGTTCGTTCCCGGGTGGCATGCGGGTTGTGCGTGTGTGTAGTCGTGGGGTCAAGCCACGGTCTGCTCACCCTGTGCGTTGAGTTGCTTGAGTGCCTCTTCGCACGGTCGGGTCCGTCGCCCTTCCGTGAAGCCCCTAATAGGGGGGGTGCCCTCCATTAGGGGGGGTCGGGGGGGCTCGGTCCTCCCTGATCTGATGGTTGTGGGGGGCCTCAGCGGGGTACATTTGTCGAGCTTCTAGCTCCCGCTCAGCTCCTATTATGCAATGAGACGCTGAGCGGGAGCTAGTGTGATACAGAGCGTTAGGTTATGACTATAACCAAGTTCTGTTAACACTAGTGGACGCTCAGCGTCTAGACGCCGCTGCGGCCCTTGATTTTTCATTGTGGTGAAATTTGTTGGGAAGGAGATGAGTGTGTGGCACCACCCCTGCTTATGTAGGTAAGCGGATGGGGGTGTGGCCAGATGAATGCTGTCATTTAAAGGTACATTTTGAAATGTATTCAGTATATATATGCTGAAGCGAGATATATGCAATGAGACGCTGAGCGTCCACTAGTGTTAACAGAACTTGGTTATAGTCATAACCTAACGATAACTATACACAAACATTCTGTGCAAGGCCTCTATTGCAGTGGAACAATATCATGTTTTTCCTATATTTGACCTACTCTACCACTGCACAGAAATCAGACATTTTAAGTGGTTACCAATGGTTACAGACAGACATGAAAGACAACTACACAAACATACCTTCAAGGCCTTCATTGATTTTTTTTATTTGTGGTTCTTACAGTAGTAGTATGCATTGATTTAAAGTCAATTGCTATATTGTTGGTCTAAGCATGGATTATGGAGTGTAAGGGCTCCATAGTCCACATACTCACTCCCATAGAGTATGGCTTTTTGTCAGGAGTTTTGGGAATGTCTCAAATATGACAAAGATACTCCCTTTTTAATATATACTGTGTTTTAGAGAACTATGTGTTGTACTGTGTGGTATAATTAATGCTTAATAATACCAGTTTTTAGTAAGTGTTTATCTTCCAATATAACTCAATAGATTGTCTTAAAACCCATGACCAGGCCCACCTCACCAAGAGTAAATTCTGAGGTAAGGTTTCTGTGTGCTGACAGGACCATTGGAATGTTGCCACAGACACCAATTTTGCATATAGAACTAGGCCTGCTAGAGGATAATGGTACTGGCTGATTGCATCTGTGGTCACATTTGACCAAAAGCCCGGTTAACGTAGCGACCAGCCATTGATCAAAGGTGTTCCTCCTGATTTACACTGCCGACCAACGCTCAAGGGATCTTCAATGCAAATTGATTGTTAGAATGGAATGCAGATCTTAAGTAGCTGGCAAACAGCTGCAGAAGCTTAGAACAATGGACCTCATGATAAGATTGCTTCTGTGGGAAACCAACCAGGACTTTGGTCGCAGGCTAAGGCAGGAGGAGGATCTAAGTTATTTATATTAAAGACATTGGTAAAACGTTAGAATGTAATTTTCTATATGAAATATAACTCAAATTTAACTGCCATTATCACTGAAATTATATGCTCAAGTAGATGAACATGATGATATAAGAGACGAGATGTTTATAACCAGAATCACAGGTCTAAGATGCAACATATATATTTGGAAAGTATTGCCAATATAAAAAATGGTTTATAGTAATTCAACTGGTTAAAAATGACATGTTTTCAGGAAAAACCTAAATTAAAATAGTGATCACAAGGATAGTTGGGTGACAATAATTGTCTATTGTGTTATAATATGGTACAAACTGTAATGAGTCATATTGAAATGTGCCCCAGAAGCAGACATACAATAAAATGTAAGTATTATGCCAAACAAAAGAATGGTTTAAGCTGATTTGGACATAAAACTAATTTGGTATTAAGACATTTAAGCTGGCAACAGTTGGGCGTTAGGACCATCCCTATTTTCAAATTCAAACAGACCTAGCTCCTGATTGGGGTAAACCCTTTTGTGATGTCACTTCCTGTGAGGTCACCCAGGGACCGGCAACTCGGTTATAAAAAGGAGGGCCTCGGGAAACAGGTCAGAAGAAAGAAGAATGAGAATCAACGTAAGAAGGCGTCTACAAGGGGGCGGCTAGGTGGCGCAGTGGGCAAGGCGCTCGCCACCAACGCAGGAGATGCTGGGTTCGAGCCCAGCTCTCGGTGTTGCTACCAGCTTGGCTGGTCGTTCATACTAATACAATTGGCAGTATTAGGGGGTGGGAAGCTGGTGGGTGGGGATCGGACGTTGTGGACAGCGACTCCTACAGGTCAGTTGGTGCGCCTGCGCAGTAGAATCAGGAAGCGACGAGGGCGGCGTGTCCCTCCCACGCAGACCATCGCCGCTGAGAGATCGCGCTGTACAGGTGAAAAGATGCGACGGCTGCCTCCTCGAGTACCGGAGGGGACACGTGATGCACGGCTTCGTCCACATTGCAGCCGGCTTGTGGGAGGCATGGCCTAACAGCGTTCGAGACAGGGGAGGGTAGAATTGGACAATGCGAAATTGGGGACGGGGGAAAAATAGAAAAATGGGGAGAAAAAGTAGATCAAAAAAAAGAAGACGTCTACAACTTCCAGTGAAACCTCATCGGTGAAGGCGAAAATAACGACATCTACTGCAACACAAAGGAACTTTAGATTATAGGATTGGACTTTGCTTGTTTAAGAATCTTTGTAACCAATAATTTGAGAAAGGTGGACACCAGCGCACCTTTGCTTACGTGTAAACTGGATCCACCTAATCTATAGAGTATACAACTTTTTGAGAGTGAATTAGGTTCCAGTTTGTGGTCAGCCATTAAATCTCCTTTTTGGTGTAACTCTCGCACCTGGTGGACGACTGGACGTCAATTGTTTACACACCAATTATTTTTTTAATATTAGAACAACAACGCAGAGCTTAGTATTAGTAGTTTCAGAGACGACAACTGCCTTGTGAGTGCAGCTTGAAAAGAGAACAGGAGCCTGCTGCATACACTGGGTGGCAGTGTGCATGAATGTATCTGCTGAACTAAAAGCAAATTAACAGAGAGGGGCACTAACCATCTTACTGCCTTATACTATCATGCACTCTACTATACTAATTATGTCTTTACTACTATGCACTACTGCAACACCCACGTTTCAGCACTGTTTGATCATTGTTACTCAGCTGAAATAGTTGTACCCTTCCTGCTGACTTGTCGTACAGAACATGTAAGTCGCTTTGGATAAAAGCGTCAGCTAAATGTAAATGTAGGGCCAAGTGGTACGGCCTAGGGGGGGGGGGGGGGGGATTGGCCCTTACTCTAATAGGGATCTGCAACCTCTTTCATGTTCCTCTAGTCTACATGCACGTGCTGCAATATTGCATGAAAAACAGTAGACCGTACACATGGAAATGCCACTGCCATTTTTCAAATGAATGGTTTGTGGATTGTCTTTTGATAGCGGTTATAAGGCAGCTCTCATTTCTGTCTCTTCACAGTGATAGACAGACACTTTGATCACAAGTGCAGCCTCTAGGGTGCACCGAGCATCATTTCCAGGTATATAATGGGGCGTTGATGGATTAGAGAGTACAATCAACATCACATCGCTATCTGCGCCTATCCCCCTGCAATTCAACTTGTGTCAATAGGCAATATATCAAAGTGAGAACCTTTCTTTGAGCTGCATGATCGTCACTTACTCACACATGTCTATAACAAGCTGAGGAGATGGCGTCTCCATGGAAACAGGGTGCCCATCTGCAGGAGTTCCATAGAGAGAGAGAGAGAGAGAGAGAGAAAGAGAGAGAGAGAGAGAGAGAGAGAGAGAGAGAGAGAGATTTGAGTCTTTATTGTACACTTATACATATTAAAACAGTAGTTTAAAATCTATGCTAAATCATAAATTAAGTCATCTCTACTGATATTGACGGGGGGAGGGACTGTGGGTTTCTCATGTGAGTTGTTCATGTTCTCAAAACGTATAAATTATATATATATATATATTTATGCTTTAACTCTGGAGATTAATTTAAATTAATTAAAGCGTTATTTTTTTAATCTAGATTAATCTATGGAGTGAAAAATCTTCAACATTCTGAACTTTCAGCAGTATATTTGTTTGTTCGGATATAAGAAAGAGGTCTAGCTGAGTCAATGTTGATGGTTTTGTTGAACATTTGTATTTCACAGGAGAGAAACTGTATTCAAAGAAAGCTATTAGCATATATATGTTGAGCAATATTGACATCATGTCATCCGCAGGTCACAGCTCACTGTTATCACATTATCTTCTCAAATGTCCTAATTCGTATTTCATGTATATTCATATCAGTTCTGGCCCTATGACTCGATGTGAGTGATCCCAGGGTATTTTGCCTTAAAGGGGCTATGTACTGCTATTCCTAGCACTATTTGGGCAACTTTACACAATTCCTGTTAGTCATTGTTTTATATTTCTAATCAAGTACTCAAAACCATCATTTTCCAGCTTCAAGATTTCAGGCTGTTATGGCCTGGCTCCGCCCATAAGCACTTTGAGTGACAGTCAGCCCACACAGTCTGCTACTGGTAGACTGAGAGAGATAGAGAGAGAGAGAGAGAGAGAGAGAGAGAGAGATAGGGGGGGTGGGAGAGAGAGAGAGAGGGAGAGAGATAGAGGGGGGTGGGAGAGAGA